>NW_008236769.1:6299453-6483985 GCF_000691975.1 Corvus brachyrhynchos | reverse complement strand
GTAGGGAAAAGAACTAAAATGTAGCAGATGAAAAGGAACCGTGTGAGAAGGACCAGACTAGTCTAGGTACAATATTGAAGAAGGTGCAAGGAAAATCTAAAAAGCCTAATCTCCTAAAAATATTTTCAGGGATGATTTAACTACAAAGAATGAGTGAGGGCTTGCAGTATAGATGAGCTTATGAAAGAGAGGCGGAAGTGAAGCACGCAGAGAGGAACCTTACACTGAGGTTAAAAGAGAAGATAAATGATAATTCGGTGATAATATTGAACTTTTCCAGAGAAATATATAAAGGATTAGTCTGAAGATTCCTCACAGCCCTGCCTCATAGCTCAGTTTAGACTTTTATTTAAAATGATCTCTGTGAAGCATGCAGTGGTGCCATGGCCTTCTAATTAATTTTCTCTAGTCAAACATTCTCAGGTTGGTACTTTAAGCTCCAGGAGTTGAATATTGAGCATGGAGGTTTATAATACTGTAAGAAAGAGGCCTGTCAAAATTCTGTAGTTCAGCATAAACTTTTAAGAATTTTCCCTTCCCTAACTCTAGTGTTGTTTGCAATAAGAAACAGATTATCACTTGGTGATTCAAGACTCTGAATGATGGCTTTTACATGATCTGAAGAATGCTGGTTTTAACAAAGTAAAGGAAGAGAAAAAATCAGTAGCAAGTTGACAATGGATGAGATCCAAGTTCCAGTTCTGTGTCAGACTTGTTATAGCTTTGTAAGCAATTAAGACTCTCTCTTTGAGAATGTAGGGTACCCCTTTCAAGTAAGGTATTGCTATATACAGAGAAGGGGATAGGTACAAAATGATAATTTTTGCAATGCCATTTTTCCAAACAGCTGTAGGAGTCCAGGGGAGTTGCAGCTGCACAGGATTTCCCACCAGGATTTCACCTACTCTGGGTGACATCCGAAGTTTAGCAGAGCCTTGCAAAGGCAGAAGAGCTTTCAGGTGCTGAAAAGGCAGGTATATTTCTTTCCCCATCCTCACCTTACTGCTGCTGGACACATTCATTAGGCAGCTGAGTTTGCTAAAGGAGCAGAAAATAACCAGCAAAGAGAATAGTTTTCTGTTGGTTTCATGCAAGCTGTCCTGGGAAGACTCCTTTGTGGCTGGGAGCTAGTGAGAAAAGGTTAGGATCCATATTTTTGGTGGTACCTAGCCACTTGAAAACAGAGGGGAAAAGTCAAATGCTATTATATCCATTGGAAATTGCAAGCAGCACACAGACCCTTTCACTCAAAGCAGCAGTGACAGCAATCCATGCGTCTGAGCCCTGCTGTGCAGTTGCAAATCCAGAAAAAATTCTGAAGATGGTGAAAGGAGGCAGTGTAAACAATGGGTCACCTTCCCATTCAAGCATTATTATGCTTCCAGACTTGCAATTTCAGACATCTCTCAAAGTCAAAAAGCCTCTTGTATTATTTGGGTTTACTATACCTTTCAGTCTGAGAGCTGAAAGATTTTTTTCTACTCACAGCCTTGTACAAATGTAAAGAAATAGCCAGAAGGTCTCTATAAGAAAAGTTAGTTCCTTGCTCAGTCTTTGGGCTACTCTAAATTAGGAATGATTTGCCTCAGGTTATATTAAGAGAAAGATATTAATGATAGATATTCGTGATCTTCAGAATGACAGTTTCCATCTCAGTTTTTAGAGGGCATTGCTGTGATTGAAAGAACTGTTCTGTGTTTGTTCTGCCCCACTTTGTTTTTCTGTACTTTCGACCTGATGGCGTATATTGTACCAGATGGGTTTTTTTTGTTTTGGGTTGGTTTTTTTTTTTTTGCTGTTGTTGTTTGTTTGGTTCGTTTTGGGTTTGGTATTTTTGTGTGTGTGTATATCTACTGCTTTCTTTAGAAGCAAATCCCTGTCATGCCAATGTTACATGGTCTGTAAGAACTTAAGAGTAATAGGCCAGAACTAATCTGCATACTCTATTTGATGTGTACTCTACTGGCTTTCTTGCTTAAGTGAAGAAACTTTCTGTTGAATTTATACCTGCAACTCAAATGAGAACCTGCATGAGGTAATAAATATACATATATTTCTTCTAGTACTGCAGTATATTGTTGAGGGCTAGACTTTACCCAGCCTTTAGTGTGTGACATGGGCAGGGAATAGGGAATCAAAATGTGTGCTGTACACAGCTCACTCCCAGACAGAGCCTGATAGCACTGCAGCTGTCTGGGATGTCTGCTGGCTTTAAAGGGATTAAAGAGAGGTGAGGCCATGGTCCACTTTTCTTTCACACAATCAGCAGGAGGTGAATCACACTATGTGTTTTCAGAAGCAGTAGGAAGTGATGGGACACTTTGGAGCCATCCTTCTCATAGACAGTGTGAAGTGTTTACCTGCTCAGGGCTAAGACTGGGAGCCACTGTGTGGTCATCTGTCCCCTCAGTTTATGCTACAGGAAAAATTCCTTTTGACTGCAGGGTCTTTTCTTGTTTCAAACAGAATGAAACATCACTAAATGGACTAGAATCCTAAAACAAGCTGTGATTGCTCTTCATACTAAAAAATGTTCAAGGTGCTTGCAATAGCTCCAGTAGGGGTATGAGTACCGTAGACAAAAAGGACATGCCCAGACACACAGATGCTTTGTAGCTGGTATTAAACACAGAGTTCAAGATTGAATGCTTTCACCTACCATATGATATCCAGCATGACTGTGTTCCTTGAAGGCCACTGTTGCTTTTAAAAGACTTCTGTTTGTTTTTTTTTCTGTGGTGACCTCTAAACCTTAAACCACAATTGTGGAACTATGATTCAAGTTCGCGAGTGATTCTGCGGAAATCAACTGACCTTGCAGAGCAAAGTACATTTAACAGAGAAAAAGAAAGAGTTATCCAGGCTTTCATCAAATGCCACTCATGTAATGTGGGCTGGTCTGTGTTTGTCTTTGTTGCATGTAACTGCCAGTAACACCATTAGAATTTCCAGGCACAGACCAACTGGGTTATGAAACCCGAGTTCCAAATACAGCGTGAAGTCCAAGGAAATTAGATGACCCACATTGCAGGCAAAATACAAGTTCAGTGTAAAGTATTTATTGTTCCAAATTATCGTTGTAAGAGTAATAAAATGAAGCCATATTTTTAGGCTTCACAGTGATATATTTTTATGAGCTTAGAAATGCTGCTTGTGTAAATTCAATAGAGAAGCTGTTTGGACTTGTTTCAAATTTCTGTAGCTACAGGGGAAGAACATTTATTCCCTATTTCACTTGTTAGAAACAATGAAAAGCAAATCTTTTATTTGTTTACTAGAAAATACAGCTTTAATGAAACTCACTACCTTTCTGAGTCTGGTTCTTTGACTTCTACAGAGACGGATCCATTTTGCCTAGACATTGATGGACAGGACTGACACCAATTCTTTACGGGTCTTTTTAGAAGGTACAGATGAAAACTGTTCAGATGGATTCAGCTGAAATACTGACCCAAATCATGTAGTCAAATGAGAGTATTTCAACTGAGAATGGTTTTGCTGGAGATTGAAGGAAACAAAATTATTTGTGAAATTCTGCCTAGACCTTTCTGGTTTCTGGGATTGATTTTTTTCCCCAGATCCTCAGCATCCTGGGGGCTGGCTGGACTTGTGGAGTCCTTAAATGATCCTGGCTCCCTGGTTGCAAAAGTCTCCATTAGGCAGGAATCTAGCTCTCAGAATTGTTAAATACTGAATGGTAGTTGGTAGAAACTTTGTTAGGAAATATCAAAATCATCACAAAAAATGTAGTGACCCTTATCTGCCCAAGCCTGTAGCAGTATGCCTTTCATGGGGCTATCCTGACTGCAAGCCAGTCACACAGGACTGGGTGAAAGAGCTTTTATTATATACTTAGGGCTAGTGTCATTCAGAGTTCCTTTATGGAGTGGGAAAGGAACCCAAACCCACAACTGCTTCATGCTCAGTCCCTTAGGGTAACACTTGATTTTTATGGCTTAATTCAGTTATTGATCTGATTCTGACTGGGACCAATTTCAGTATAGTTAAAGTTGTTTGAGGTGGTAGTACCCTTGGGTTGTGCACTGGCTGTATAAGAAAGCTGTTCCTGGGATCCTCATTGGAGATGTCCCCACATTCCTAGAGAAGCCATATTGTATGAGTCAGTTCAATTCTTTCAGTGGCAGAAAAGAAGGTTGATCCCAACTTCATCATTAAAAAGAAAATGTAACATGTTTGAATTTCCATTTTATGGAAATTATCAATTTAGCTTATTGATTAAATACATTTAGCTTATTGATTAAATACAGAATATATATCTATTTATAAAAAGCATTTATACAAGAATAACCTGCAGCTGTTCCTGAAAAGTCTCTCCCTCCCCTGCCATTGTTGTCCTTGCTTGTCTCTTGGGCATATGTCTCAATTTGATGATTAGTATAGAAAAAGCAGGAAAATGCATTTTACTTCAAGGAATTCAGCGGGGGTTTTTTGACAAAAAGGTTTTCCACAGGAAAAATAGATTGGTTTGTATCTGCCTCTGTATTTTCTTCCTTCCAACTTCTCTCCCCAGAGAAAGAGGGGTAAGATATATAGCATTGATTGTAAGATAAGCTTTTCAAATAGCTATTTTTATGTGAACAGTCACCAGTTTTCTCCAAGACAGTGTTTGATAAGACATGGCAAGTTTAAAATTCATCTGCCTTTTTAGGCTCTCGTGTCTTTGTGTAAACACCTTGAAATCTCTCATTCCACCTACTGTTCTTCCATCACAGACAAAGTCGAAGCATCCCAATTCCAGAGTTCAGGAAAAGAAGAAGTGATCAGTGGCACAGACTCATCATGAGTCTTCCTCTGCAGCTACCAGCAAGTAGAAGTATCTATGCCTGACTAATATAAATTTTATATATCTTAATACAGTTATGGACCTACAGTTTGAAAAATTCTGTGCTAGAATAATTGTTTCATCTGCCTTTTGTTCCAGTTTTGCAATTCAAAGAAACTTATTTTGTTCTTACATTGCAGCAGAGCCATAGTAAAGGAAGGGTGACAGATGAGTTTAACATACCCAAATGTTGTGAATTGCTGCTTCTGTTACCATTTCCTCTGAAGAGGAGAGGCTGAATTTCAGAGCTGTGGAATGAGCAGGAGGCAGACAGCTCAGAGATCCCAGAAGGAGAAAGCACAAGAAAAGTGTGGCCATCAAGGGTGCTGAGGGATCAATAATTTTAGCAGAGGTAGGCCTTGAGTTCTCCAAATCTTAGTACGATCCAAATTGCACTTTTGAGAATACAAGCTTCCACCTCTTCGTAATTCATCCTTCTAATCACAAAATAGGTTGATGAAGGGGACTATATAATAAAGACAATTACAATTTTATTTATCAACCATCTTTCTACAAATACTTTGGGTTTGGGACACCATCATTAACATGAATTCCTATCTAGATCATTGGACAGCTCAGGTTGAGAGTAATATTGTGTAATCTAGTGCAGCCTGCCCAAAGCCAGAACCTGGTCACCTGCCATGCTCTTCCACTAATTCTTGTGTGTTGTCTGCATACAAGCTATTTAGTCAGTGCAAATCTCTTGGGCAGACTGTGCTATGTGTACCTTAACTTATTTGGCATTCTATCACTTCCCTGATTTCTGTGATTTCCTTTCCATTGACATTTTTTCAGGTACAGTCAGTTCTCAGCTGTGACTTGACCTATTGTTTTACTATAGGATCTTCCTTTCCTACCTTCCTTTATTATAGGAACCATTTCTGTCACATTAGTCTGCCATTTTTCCTTCTTAAACCCCAGTTTAGATTTTTTTTTCAGCAGAAAAGTATTTTATACTTAAAATATTCATTGTTAAGACTGGTACATTTTTACCCACAAAGCTAAAACCTGTTTCCATTTCTCATTCAAAGTCTGAGATTTAAAAAAAAAAAAATGGATCTAGTTACATATTTCTGATTTCTTATAAGAATATATTCTAGTATTTACATTTTCTAGGTTGCTGTTTCTCGCCATGGGTCCTGGTGTGTACTGTAGTATATTTCATTACTAAAATGTGCCTGGCTAATATACCCATATGCAAATAATTGTACGTATAAACATTTATATTTTATGTAAATTCTCACATAATGAAAATATTACTAGAAAGACATCGGTTTTTTAAAGTAAAAAAATCTATTTTTGTTTGTTTGTATATTTGTTTAAAAAGTTCTAAGAAAAGAAACTTCCTATTTGTGAGCATCAGCTCACATGATCTTTGTTCTAAATTAAATTAAGAGAAAAGTAAGAAGAAATTAACTGGAGTTAATTAAAGTGTACTTTAAGCAGTCTCATTATAAAAGCTAAAAAAACCCTGTTAATGAGGTGCAACTTGATTAGAAAGTTGCTTTAAACATGTTGCCTGTTTTCAGTTCTTTGGGAGAACAGCAGAAAGAATTGTTGAGTACCATTGTGTAGAACGCATTAATAGAAGAGTGCTAATGCACATTTGCTACCCTGGTAAGCTGTGCCTTATATAAGTCTGATTCAACTAGACAAATGACCTGTTTTAAAAGGAGATGGAAACATTTGCAGTAAAACTGTGCTGTCAGATGTGCAGAGGGTATATAGCTCCTACAGAAAAGACATTTATTCAAATTCTTTAGACACAGAAGGTCAAACAAGCCTGGTTAAAAGTCAAGAAAATAAAATCAGCGTTTGGGACTAAATCCTTGTCCAGTGCATAGGTTAAATACCCCACCTGTCCTCTTGGGATGTCAGTGGTCTCTGGGCTTCATCGCTCAAATCAGTCCAGGAGTGGTGCAGAAGTAATCTGTGGTGACTACACAGCTGCTGTCCAGAAAAGGTTGATCTGTTAGCTCAGGTGAGTGCCATTTCTAGTTCTCATCGAATTCAGCTCCATAGGATAGAATTATGTGCCTTTGTTATGAAAGAGCATAGGAGATAAACAGCACCAGAGAAGATTCTGTATTTTTCTTGGTGGGGTGAATAGTCTCCCAGTACACATCTTTCAACACTGTCATTGATAATAGAGGAAGAAACCAAAAAGAACGGAAGAAAACATTCATAAAAAGAATGAATTTTATGCATTAGTGATATCTGTAGACTTTAAAACATGCAAATATCTTGCAAAAAACATTGATCATTTATTCAAGAAATTGCTTTACAAATTTTTTTTTAACTTGTCTACCAGTCTAACATAATGGAACAACAACCTACAACCTGGTTCAGACCTTTTTTTCTCATGCAGTTCATTGACTGCAGTGAAATGATTTCTAACTTGCTCCACCAAGCCAAGATTTTCACATGCAGATTTAAGAAACATATTCCTTTTTATTCATCACAGAATCATAGAATGCTTGAATTTGGAAGGGACCTCTGGAGGTCATCTGGTCCACATCCCTTGCTCAAGCAGAACCACTTACAGACAGTTGCCCAGGACCCTGTCCAGATGGCTTTTGAGTATCTGCAAGGATGGAGACTCCACAACCTCTCTGGGCAGCCTGTTCAGTGCTCAGTCACCCTCACAGTAAAAAAGTGTTTCCTAATGTTCAGAGGGAACCTCCTGTGTATCAGTTTATCCTGTCACTGGGAACCCTGGAAAGAACCTGGTTCTGTCTTCTTTTCACCCTCCCTTCAGGTACATTACTTTGACCTGCTGGCATCCCATAACAGGTACCTTTTAAGCACTTCCTTGCTTACTTTTGGAAAGAGGCAGAGAAAAATGTTTTCAGCCCTTTTGTGCTTAGTTTATGTTCTACTTCTACTGTCTTCCTCATGCTGACATGTTCCTTCTGCATCACTGCTTTAAACAATGCTGAAGATAGCAGAGTTTCAGGTTTTGTTGAGTCATCCCACATCTAGGGAAAAGCAAAGGAAGCTTTTTCTTATAACTTTCTGAAAAATGGAAAAATGACAAAGTAGAAAAATGTAATCCCTTTCTTCTACAAATACCAGCCAATGCTCCCATTTTCCATATTACACCCACACTGCAGAGCAGAGACCTAATATGCAATCTTCACATTTGTGTGGTTCTCCTTCAATTCCAGGCTAACATACACTCATACAATTATGCAAGTTCATGACTATATGAAATCAAACAATTTCATATAACTTATTAGAATACCTTCAGGTATTGTGCTTAGGTAGACTGGATCCTAGCAGAAGATGTCACTTTTTTTCCACTCTTGTGCTTTCTTACGTTGGACAAGTTAAGCCGATTGCATACCAGAGGATGAAGAGTGCTCCACCCACTTGTGGCTGTAGGCAGGCCACCCAAAAGATTGCAAAGTGGGTTTAACCTGTACCCAAAGTGACATTCTCATCTACCTACAAGATCCAGGCAATACAGCTTTGGGCGTATGGTGCAAGAGGAAAAGGAGCAGTTCATCTCTATTGCCCAAAGCAGAACAAAACTGTGAAATGTGAAACACATTTCAATGATCTGATTCTTTATCTGTACCTCCTTAATTAGAATCAAGGAATCATGATGACCAGCTAACACATTTGTGTTTCTGAACTGATGATTCTTCAGTGAAGAGATATAGGTCCTTCTTTTTCAGCTGCCTATATTTGACAGAGCTCTCCATCCCTATTTCTCTATTTCCCAGTTCCTGTGGATTACTTTGAATACTTTGAGTGGAAAAACTTTCTGTTGTTTCTGTTAGTAGCTGTATGAATGTGTGCTACTGTTGAGTGATTATGAATTTGACCCAAAGGCAAGTGTCATGTGGCTTTTTAGGAATGCAGCATAAAAATGCAAGTATGTGAAGAACTACAGTAGACAGTGCAATTTACTGAGAGGAGATGCCACAAAATGTTATGAAATACTCCTAGCTTAGTTTAATATTTCTTCTGTGTTCTCCCACATAGTTTTCAGAACAAGTTAAGTGACATGAAGAATATTACACATTTTTTATAACAGATGGAGGACATCACTTTTATAGATTTGTACAATTCATTAAAATTTAGTTTCTGTTCAGATTCACCGTGCTGTGAGTTTTCTCACATCTTGTCTGTCTAGTCCAGGCTGATCCTAATCTAAGTAGGGGACTGAGGGAGTTCTCTCACTGGTCCACCAGCTGATGTCTGAACTTCCCTCTCCAGCAGAGAAATAAGAAGACTTTGCAGAAGGAACATAAACTGTGCTCATTCTGTGCTCAGTGCTCCGTGATGCCATTGCATGAAGGAGGAGACAGGCCACATACATTCAGGCATTGTAGAAATGTGTTTTCATCCTCAACATTCCCCACATTAATGGGTAGATTTGACCTTAATGGGTTAGTGCACATGTGTTTTAGACAATGAGAACTGTCTCTGGAAGGACTTACTAAGGCTCATTCAGGATTAGGAAGGACAGAATGGGGCACAACAGGCTATATGTGCCAGGCCAGGCGGCTTGTTTTTGCCTGGCCTCTTCCATGCAACCCTCTCCCTCTGGAGACTTGTCATCTTTCCCTGTGTAACCAGTCCTTTCTACTATATACCCAGTTGTGTATCCATAGCATGGCCAGAATGTTATGCTTGTCCTTGACAAGGCATGTCTTCTGCATATTCAGACATGCAAGGTTGTGTGCCCTAAGGCTGTTTGCATGCCCTGTTGTATGACTAGGGACAGGTACGTCTAATGATAGTGGAATCTGTGCTTTTGCAGCAAAATGAGAGGTACATAAATGTGGGCACTGTTCCTGTGACTTTGCACATGCCTGCAGACAGATGGGGGTGATGGCAGTTTTATTACAGGGTGGGTGCACATAGGGATACACAGGGATGAGCCATAGTGTACAGGAGTCACATACCTTCATAAGACCTTTATTAACATGAAAAGTTGGATACCTGTGTTCTAGGTCACTCATGACATATAATCTCCATATCAGGGCATTTATGTGGTAACAATTCTTTCCCTGAAGTGTTGTCCAAGACTATAGATATAATTGATGAAGTATTGTGATTTAAGACCAAATTGGCTATTTAGAAACTAAATGGATTGGATGCCAAAACGCTTTGATCACAGATGTAAGCCATTTTACAAATTATGTGACTCACCTGACCCATGGGAAAGGCAATGCAATGGAGGAGTCAGGAGGGAGTCAAAGCAGTGGTTCCAGCTGTGGGTACATGGTCATGGGGCATTCTTCAGTAGCTTTGGACATCAAAAGTTATAGCACTGGGTAGAGAAAGTTTTGGTCAATCTTCTTAACACCCAACAAGTCTCTGGTGCTGGTGCTCGCAATCAGCCCATCTCAAAGGCTCTTCACAAAGACACAGTCACAATGCTTGACATGTATTTTACACTCAGTGTACTCATCCATTTCTAGGACTAAGTTGCTCCCTTATCCTACATGATTAACTAAAGTTCCTGTGCTAACAGTGCTTGTCAACAAAGTACCTATTCCAATAGCTACAAGGAGCAACTTTTTAGGCTTTACTTATTTTATGCTGACGGTGGTGAATTGCTTCCTTGTCATCCAAAGGAACAGTGCCAAAATCTAATGCCCTTTAATACTTGCACTGAAACTCAACTGTGGTATGTCTGCAAATGTTTCCCAGTTTATTATTTTTCTAATTTATGAGCTTTTACATGCACCACACATATTTGTAGCACTATAAAGAAATACTGCTGGACAACTTGATTCAATTTGCTCACTGATTTTATTTTCCCTGGACTTCAATGGCATTTAGTTGTGTCTCTGCTGATCAGCTTGATGTTTAGCTCCATGCAGTGTTATATTTTATCTTAGCCTCAAATATGTTCTCAAATTAACATGATGGTACAGATGGATTCTTGTCTCAGAGCCATATGATTGATTTCATCTCTGATATTCTGCTCAATCAACATGCAAGGAATTAGTCCTGACATCAAAGGGCAATCTGTTTACGTTGGAAGTGCAAAATATTGTGCTAAGCAATGCAAAACAGATTAAAAAAGAGAATGGCACTGCCACTGTTTTTTTGAAGCAAAACACAAACTTATTAGGAAAGCCATACACTCCCTTCTCTAAAGCAATTATGTTAAATGCTGAGAACATAAGAACATCTGTAAAGAGTCAAACTAAAGGTCTGTTTGGACCGCTGTGCATGTATGCCAGTGGCCAATTTAGGATGCTAGAGACATGAATGGGGCAAGCAGATGGTGATATACTTCCCCTCTTGCAGTCTTTCCTAAACAAAAATTCTAGAGGATTTCCAGGAAGTGGACCAGCAATAGTCATGGTAAATTTACACAGGTTATAAGTTATCAGCCACTCAGAACAGATTTTAAAATATTTTATCAGTAACACACACTACAAAGCACTACTGAAAATTCCACTAGAGCTTGTAAATTAATACAGATTTAGGGTATATTTTTTTCAAACCAGAGAAATTCTGACAAAAAGAGTTGTTATCTTCCATTTTGTTTTGGAACATTAACAGTGTTGCATTCATTTTGATTCAGAACGTTGTCTTTTGCACTTGTCAGTGTAAAGGATGAAAATAAATAACTAAACAAAATGTAATTCTGACCTTGACACTTGCTGTCAAAAAGGGAATTTTTTCACTTTTGAGACAGAAAATTTTTATTTGATGACATAAATTACTCTCTTCCACTGCTCTTTTTAATACAGTTTCTTTTGATTGATGTAAAATAATTATAATAACAGCATCCCTTGAAAAAATTGCTAAGACTAAAATGGTGACTGCGAACTAAACTGACAGAGAAAGAATACAGCAGTAGGTTGGACAATGCATAACTTCTCTGAGTAATATATACTCTGTTGTGCCCATCACTTATTTAAGACCTTTCTTTTTGTGTTTTACATTCCTCACAAATAATGAATTATCTGTTTTAGTCAGTTCTTCGTACTGAGTTGTTAATGAAAATTCAGTTTCAGAAGTAGAAAATGTTGTAAAGGGAAATATTTGTCTAGTAGAAACCATAGAAGTAGCTTGACAGGGTGAAAGAGTTGGAGCTGTTCAGCTTGGAAAAGAGAAGGTTTCGTGGAGACCTTATTGCACCTTCCAGTATCTTAAAGGGGCCACAAGAGAGCTGGTGAGGAAGATTTTATAAGGGCATTTAGTGATAGCACAAGTGGGGATGGCTTTAAACTATAAGAGTGTAGTTTTAGATTAGATATTAAGAAGAAATTCTTTACTGTGAGGATGGTGAGGCACTGGAATGGGTTGTCCAGAGAAGCTGTGGATGCCTCGTCCCTGGAAATGTTCAAGGCCAAGGTGGATGGAGCTTTGAGCAACCTGGTCTAGTGGAAGGTTGGTAGGTCTGTCCACAGCAGAGGGGTTGGAACCAGATGATCTTTAAGCTTTCTTCCAGTTCAAAACATTCTATGACAAACTCTGTTTCTTTGCATGTACTGGCTCCAGCTTCCTTGAGAAGTTATTTCAGGCTTAGGGGCTTTGGGGAAAAGCAATTAGAGAATGTCCAAAGGAGGCCATGAGGATGGTGAAGGGCCTTGAGGTGAAGCTGTGTGAGAGGCAGCTGAGGTCACTTGGTCTGTTCAGCCTGGAGAAAAGGAGTCTGAGGGGAGACTTCATTGTGGTCTTCAAAATCGTCATGTGGGGAAGAGGAGGGGCAGGTAGTGATCTCTTCACTCTCATGACCAGTGACAGAACTCAAGGAAATGGCATGAAACTGAGTTGGGGGAGGTTTAGTTTGGATATCAGGAAAAAGTTTTTCACCCAGAGGGTGGTTGGGCACTGGAACAGGCTTTTCAGGGAAGTGGTCACAGCACCAAGCCTGACAGAGTTCAAGGAAACTTTGGACAATACTATTGGGCACACAATGAGACTCTTGGGGAATGTCCTGTTCAGGATCAGGAGTTGGACTTGATGATCTTGATGGGTCTCTTCCAACTCAGCATATTCTATGATTCTGTGACATTTAGAAACTGGTATTTAGATTAAAACAAGAAATAAAAAATTGCTAAACCCAGATTACATCTATCTATCTATATATATATATATATAAATACAAATAATATTGCATTTAGATGGACTCACATTAGTTGCAGATAGTTTCTGCCAGGATGGATTTCCTCTAAAAGAGATTTCAGTTTTTGTCTTTGATTTTGAGTCAGGATATATAAGGTTTTGTCTACGGAAAGATGGCAATTCTTCCCCAGTAAACCATCACTGCATATACACTGCAGGTGTAGCAAATGCAGCAATGTGCTGCACAGGTACAGTGCAGTCAGGTGCAAGGTGGGAGTCTCCACAAACTGCAGACACAGCCTGTGTGAGTGTTTAGTCACACCGTCAGGATATGCTTTCTTGTGTTCAGATGTTCTGTGGCTTTTTTTCCAGTGGTAAACTGAGCTTAAAGAGACTGCACACCATGAAATGCCCCCTTCACTTCGCCACAAAATGGCAGTTATTTAAATTCACTCAAATGCCCAAGAAAAACCTCAGCTTTCTGTCACACCAGCCCAGAAAGCCTAGCAGGAGCTCTGTCACTGGCTGGGGCTGCTCCTTCTTAGGAAGGGTCATGAACAGAGTTTGCAGCAGAACTTATGGGAGCTGGTAATGAGAGTGTTTGTGTTTTCCTGAGGCACCTTTCATCTGCCAGAAATACAGCTGTTTTGCAGCACAGTGGTTCCTTCCTTCCAGCAGTGAGCACATCTGAACTGTACCTTTAAAGCCTTTTCATTAAAACAAGCCCTCCTACTAAGAGTAGCTAATAGTTAAGGTTGTAATGTGATCAGTCAAACAAATGTTTTTTAAAAGCTTTCCTGTATCATGTGACCTAGGGAAGTGCATTAGCTGAGTAAACATATTGTTGATTTGTTTTTCCATTAGCAGTGAGTGATTTCTCTCTAAGTGACCTATAGCACTTCTTTCTGGGAATAAAGCTATATTGATAAAGAGAACAGAATGTAAAGGAAATATTTTCTTCTTTAGAGAAAACTTGTACACACAACCAGGGTACACTGGTTTCTCTGGTTTTATATCCTTTAGGTATGACATGGCTTTTTTGCTTTGTCTTCCTTTATCATCAGGTCAAAGGAGTCATGCTGTATATTATTACAGAGGTACTGTTTTCATTTTCTCAGCATCTATACTTAGGCTATGCCTTTAAAAAAGACAAATTCATCTTGTGACTGTCTGCTGTGTGACACGTTATATAATTTGATGTATACTTATTTATATCCTTCCATTGCAAGGAATGGCAGTTTTCACCAAAAGAAAACAAGACATTCATTCTCATTTGTTTGGGGATCCAAGATGTATCTGAGCAAACAATTTCCCTCACTGTTTGCTTCAAGATTGAGAACAGGAAATATAGAATTGGGATGGAGAATATGACAAAGCATGTGGCACTGCAAGATAATCTTTTAGAATCGAGTTTGCCCCGTGATAGACACTGCCTGAAATTTTCATGCATTTGTGTTTTTCTGATATGTTAAGAAGTAAGTATATATGCACTGTAAATTGATATTCAGCAGATTTGTTAGTATGCAGATCTTTGCAAGATAATCAAGAGAGCGCTTAGAAAGTATTGCGATAATAAATTTCTTAGAGCACATGTTCCTTAGCAGATTTTATCTGTGTCATTTCTATGATAAATCCTTCTGACTTCTTAACCTTTAACTACAGTTGCACACTTACATTTGATTCTGGGAAATAAAAGAAACTGAAAAGAATTTTATAAAATGAGTGTAATTTATCTGGAGGTCACTGAGTCTATGATAATGAAAAAAAAATGCCCCTAAAACTTACCATTAGGAGGAAGAAAAGGTTAGAAACTGTGCAAAACTGTTAGTAAAATGATTGCATCTTACATTTTGAATTATAGAAGTTCTTGCTAAAATTTCTTATAACATGTTATAATGCCAAAGATCTAAATCTAACCTTCCTAAGTTATACTGCCCCCTGTACAGTATTTATTGAGTTTTGAGTTTTGTTTCACAGATGGATTCAGTGTGGGATTCTTCTCATATAATTTTAAATTTCTAAAATTAAGGTATATATACCAAAATAGTCATCAAGGTTGTCTTCATAATTAGTAGAGGAAACCTAAACTAAAGGAAAACTTTATGTACTTTAGAGACCTGTCTTAGCACGGGATTAGTCATATCTGGAGTTACTTAAGTATCTCATTTGCTGCGGCTTAGTGCTGGCACAACCATAGGCATTAATCAGCTTTGGCATTTATCCTAGCTATAGGCTTTGTCCACAAGAAGAAAATTTGTTCCATTTACTTGAATTCTTAGCTATGGTGGGTTCAAATCCCTTTCTGCCCATGGATGTCCTTGGTGAAAAAAATTAGACCTACCTCAGTCTTTGAAGTAATGAGAATTGCTTACCCAAATACTATTGGGAAAGCAAGCAGGATTGTCCTTGTGCCTTTGCCAAGTGCAATTTGTAACAATATTTCTTCCCTTCCTCCCACCTTAAACTGGAGCTCAGTAGATTAAGTATTGAGGGTTACCTAGACACCGTTACTACATTTTTGCTAGAAAATTAAACAATATCAATGAATATTTTTAGCATTCATGTCAAGTGATCTGGTCTGGTCATGAACTTAAGGTTAAACTATTTCCCTGTTAAACAGAGCAGCAAACTGCCTGTTCTTGGCTTGTGTTACCCAACCTTTGCTGAGAATTCCTTGAGAGACTGCAGTTGGACCTGGACAAAATCATGCTAGAGGTGATTCAAATGGCATGGAAAATGGTATTTTTCATGTCAGGAACATTCTCATCCCAAACAGCAATTCAGACCCACAGAGTTGCTCACTCACTGCACCTTGGTGGAATGTGGGAGAGAATTGGAAGAATAAAAGTAAGAAAACTCAGGAGTTGAGATAAAGACAGTTTAATAGGGAAAGCACAAGCTGTCAAACAAATCAAAGAATTAATTCACCACTTTCCATGGGCAGGCAGACAGTCAGCCATCCCCAGGAGAGCAGGGTCCTGTCACACTTAACAGTGACTTGGGAAGACAAACACCATCACTCTGAATGTTTTCCCCTTCCTCTTCTTCCCCCATCTTTATATACTGAGCATGATGCCACAAGGTTTGGGATATCCCTGTGGTCAAGGGAGGTCAGCTGTGTCCCCTCCCAGGTCCTTGTGCACCCCCCTATCCCCCCACTAGTGAGGTGGGTGAAAAGCAGAAAAGACCTTGACTCTGTGTAAGCACTGCCAAGCAATAACTAAAACATCCCCATGTTATCAACACTTTCTATCACAAATCCAAAACACAGTCCCATACTAGCTACTGTGAAGAAAATTAACTCTACCCCAGCCAAAACCAGCACATCTGGTATTTTTTGTTTTGTTGTTTGTGGTGATGGAGCACATATAAGTCATTAAAAAAGAGGAGGTTTTTATACTCATTTTGGCAAGTAGAGTTATGGGAACATCTTATTTGAAAAATGAAACTCTGAGGAGCATCATCTAAATGATGAGATATTTATGAAACTTTGTTCAGTTTTTTCTGTGAGACCAGGAGTCATTAAGCATAGCTTGTAGTGCTCCACAGTCTGGGAGCTTTACCACTATACCCTGTGAAAAGTGAAAAGTGGAAAAATAAGCAGAAGGATGTGTAGTGTTACTTTTCCCATCACTTCAGGATGATGATGCATGAATGATGGAGAAAGAAGAAACAGTAGGAAATCAGGTAGAAAATTTTAGGGTTTTCTAGGCCTCTGCCTCTCTTTAGCTTAGAAAATCCTTGGAGTGAGCAAGAACTGGACTACAGCCATTATACTATGGTTGCAGTGATGTTGCTAAAACAATACGTAGCTGCCAAGCCATTACTGAAATTTTCTCGTCTGCATTCCACAGACACAGCTGAGCTAATGTGAAATGTATACCTTATAGTCTTTGTTCTTTCCCAGCAAATGCATATATCAGGAAATGTAGGACTGGGAAATAGGGTTTTATTGGGGAAATTAATTCGAAACCATGGTGGCTATTTGTTAACAATGCTGCAAGAAAGGGATATACATAAGGAGAAGGACAGTGAGGACAAGTTCATATCTGTTCCTTCCTCAGAAGGTGTTTTAGACACCCAAGGCTGATAAGAATATAGACATGCCCGAAGTTATTTGGTGTCTCTCACTGGATATTTCAAGGTTTCACTCTGAATGAACCTGAGATGCAGTCAAAACTTGTTTACCATCAAACCCAGAAACAAACCCTGTCAACAGCCTGAGCTGCTTCAAACAAACAGCACCAATTTATAGGTTCATAAATATCAGATGCAGTGCTTTGAAAACTGTATTGAGCAGTCCCAAACGCCATGGTGGCAGCTGAGCAAAGATTAAATGAGTAATGGGGAAAATTCCAAGTGCTTGTGTTTATGGGGAGAAATCTCTTGGGCAGCAAAACCAGAAGATAATATAAGCATAATTTTTCTGTAGTAAGTTAACGTACAATTTAACCCACAACTAGATTTCTTTTTGTTCTGAGAGAATGAGGTGACTCCCTGATAATAAAGCTCCTATAATAGAGGAGAGCGCCAACACATTAGGGTGTCAATAAGTACTCATCCGAAGAATTAATACATTTTTCTAAGGTTCAGGGCTTATTTTCAGTCTTGTTAATAATACAAGCAATATGCCTTTTTTTTGGCTGTGCAGCAGAGCTGAAAATAAGAGCAAATTGTACATCAAGATACAATCCAAGTTTAGGATGGGTGCAGGAAATGTTGGGTTGTGCCTATCGCTGAACAGTGCTTTAGCAGGCTGTGCTCCTGTAAGTGCTGCTGCTGTTACTGTGGTGTGACCTTTTCTTCTGGCTTGATGCTTGAGATAGTAGATCAGGGTATCAGAAGTCCAGGAGAGGAAGGCTCTGAGAAGAGCCTTCCTTTTCTCTCATGACCATGCTGAATTATAATTATTTGCCTACTCCCATATCTAACAGCTTTCACAACATAGTTTTTGTAGGTAGATATTTTACAAGCTCTAGTAAGAAAATTTTAGAATCTGGAGAGGACTTTTTTTGGCTTCTATAAGGCAACTACAATTTCATGCCATAATTTTCACAGGTTTTATTGTCTGTGGTTCACTGTAGTTTGCATTCGCAGTATAAGTTCATCCTTCTCCAAATAAATACTTTGTTGGTCACATTTGCAGTAGAAAACATGAAGGGACAAAAAATATTGCTACATTGAAAACATGAGGCCTTTGGGATGCAAATTTCTTTGGCCTCAGGTTAGTTTAAACATGACTTGTGTACAGGCTTGTAATAGAAGCCCTGAACTGAGGCTGGAGTTCAAGGATTTGATTTGATTCTGATGGGTTTCCTGAATAGTTCTCCACATTTTGTTGGGGGGTTGCAAGGCAGGCTGGTGGCATTGGTTTTTTAAAATTTAAATTTGTTTCTTAAATTTTACTTACACATTAAATTTTATTGCACAGCTTGCCCAGGTTTCATAGCTATGCCAGAACTAGAACTGGGGGGTAGACACAGATCTTGAGTTAACTTTAGAGACAGAGAGTCTGAGGAAGGGTGAAGTAGAAGCCATGTCCTGTTTTGCAGAGACAGGCGAAGATACTCTCTGAATTACTTCCCCTGTTAAAGTTCTTCAGTCAGGTGAGATTCATGGGTGTCATAAACTGAAGTATGCTGCATGCAGCATGCTTTCACTGTAGTCTGTGGGGCAATTCAGTATGAATAAAGGCAACTGACTGATTTTGTGTAACTCATAAGCAATTATAGCAGTGAAGGTAAGAGTGGGACTGTAAATAATCAAAGTAAATGAGAAGGTAAAATGCTCTAGAGCTTTTCTCACCTAACAACACAGAAGTGAAGGGCAAGGGTAAAGCAGTTTGCATTACTTGTGGAAACTTATTAACTTATTCATCGAGAAGCAAAAGCAAGTGAAAGGGCACCTTTCACATCAGTATTTGAAGCAGGTTGTAAAAGCATTTTAAATGAGGATGAGACCTAGGTAGAAATAAGGCTTCATTTTTCTTGAGAAATCATCAAGCAGGATTGCACGGCTCATCACATTGCACAAAGAGAGTTCTTCAGGCAGGAGCAAGTTTGCATGACTCCTTGCAGAGATGCAGACATGAGCCAGGCACAGCTTTGTCACTGTGCTGCATGTCACAGCCTCCTTTTAACGAGCTGGTCTTAGCAGGAGAAAACGTTTGTCCATCTAAAGCAGGACTGCAATTTTGGGCAGCAGTTAAACCTTGCCCTGGGTCATGTAGTTGTGTTGTAGTCTAGCCAGCCAGCCGTAATGCCATCCTGCCAACGTCTTTTAGTGTGATCCAAGAGCACTTTGGCATGCTGCTTGAGCTCTGACCTGATTGTAAACTAGAGATAAAATACTGCATCCTCTGTGTAGTCAATCATTCTTGTTGTTAAAATACTGCTTAAATATCGTTAGGGCCAATATATATGGCAAAAGTATGATAAAAATCATCTCGTGATAAATACCAGTTCCTGTTCTGGTAGTGGCTGCAAACTTCAGTATAGTTAATCTGCTTAAAAATGTTTGTTCTGTGTGAGTCAGAATAGAGCAAGGGTGAGGGTTTGGCTCAGAAACTTGCTCTTACCTCATGCATGAACAAGAAAGGATGTCAGGAGAAAGGGAGAGAGGGAGATTGTAAGTTAGGAAGATAACTACAAACATCACATCAAATGGGTGGTTCAGAGGTTCCTAAGCTAAGGTGCCTTAGTCATGATTGGACTTAGAATCAGTTATAGATACCTCAGCCTCAACTGTGTTGCTTATAGTTTGTTTTTGATAAAATTTGGTATTGCAGCCTCACAGTGGCCTGTGAGAAATTTGCTATGGTCTGTGCAGAACCCTGATACATGGCAATAGTCTGTTACAGAACTGCCCCATATTTGAAATTCCTGGTCTTTGTCGACATTTTCCTGCCTATTATTAATGTGTGCTGAAAACCATTGTACAGACCTGTCTTTTTATGGAGTACAGTGTCACAAACACATTTAAATTGTAGTCCCAAAATAATCTAATTTTGAAGTATTCAGATGTTGGGTTTTTTTCACTTTAAAAGTTTTTCTAACATTTTTAAAATAATCAGTGTATGTAAAAAGTAAAATTTCTTCTTTTCAAGTGCTCTGTGATAAATCACCTACTGTTACCACAGCACAGCTTGCTCATTCCTGTTCTGTTTCTTCATTTTTTCCCCAGCCAACATTATGCAACAATCAAATATCTAACAAATAAGGTGGCTGATCCAGGGTATATGAGTGAATTAAAGCCTCTGTTGCCTCACCTTCACACCTGCAATTGCTTTAAACTTTTCACTGGTAGTGCACACATATCCCAGGAAGAGATTTGTTCAACTTGTCTTTCATGTCAGCTTCCAGATCCAGTGCACGTCAGGAGTCATGGGCATTTATCATTTCCTGTACACCTTAAGCAAAGATAATGCAATATTGCTAAGGAGTGTTGATTCTACAGCAAACTTTCCAGCTTGCATTGAGTCAGATTAGCCTATACAGTTTTGCTAATACAGTTCACACTGGTTTTCTTGCATAATGAAAAAAAATTGCTCAATGAAGTAATCCAGTGGTGTATCTGTGTATGCCCAAATTAATTTCTGATTTAATTTCACTGACATTGTCAGGCTCACACTATAGAAGAATTTGGCTTGTTCAGTGTAGTCTAGCACTATTTTCCAGATTGATTTTAATGGAATTGCTACTATATCTTGCTTTGTCTTGCATTACAACTATGCACTCAAAGAATAAAATATAGCATTGCAGGGATAAACAACAGGGATTATTATGTGCATCCAGTGTATGCAGAAAATGTTGATATTTCACTGTGATTTCACAGGAAAAATTTTATGAGCACCTGCAGGATTTCATTCTTTAATTTTGCTTTTGGTTTTTTGTATGAAATCATGTAAAAACAGTTTAACTCTGTACTCCAGGAAAAACTTGGGTATACAGATTTGAGCCAATTTAGAATGCAAAAAGGAAAGTAATGTTGATATTTATATTTAAATCAATGTTTTGGGGGGGGGGGGGGGACAGAAGAGTTGCCAAACTGAGTTCTATGGATTCTTTTCCCTTTGACAAAAATTAGAGTTTTACACTTTCTTGAAATTATATATATAGCATCGGTAAAACTGTGACTTCCATTGTGAGCTCTGCAAAGTAACATCTCTTGCAGATTATGAGGGCATGGAGAACAGAAGAAAACTTCCCAGTGCAGCCTCTTTGGTTTCCGTCAACTCAGGGGTTAAAGGTGAGCTTTATGCTCAGCCTTGCCTTTTTAAATCATTACCCACACCGACAACATTTTATACTCTTTAGAGAAGAGTAAATGGAAGGCAATAAATATTCTGGCCAGTTTTCTATAATCTTTAGATCAATACTGGAGTCAGATATGAGGACCTGTTTCATGGGCATGGTGCTTTCACACCTGTAGGACAGCAACAGCTATCATGTAGCTATCATGTCTCCACCATTTTCATTCACTGGCTGGGCAATAGTCTCTGCCATTAAAACTGTCCATTTCTTACTAAATCAGCTTTGGAACTTCATCTCCTCATTCATTCCAGTTTAGCTGCAGCAGCCTGCAAGGTAATCAGGATCATCTGGCAGTCACTAAGACCAAAATGTCTCTGTCAGTTCTGTCAACTACTAAGTGCTCCAAATTACTCTGTATTAGAGAAATATACTTTTTAGCTTTGAGATCTTTTTTTAGTACAAATTTTATTGGTTGTTTATTTAATTTTTTCTTCCATGGAATTTATAAAAGTGTTGAATGCCAAGGTAGGACATGAGCATAGGGAGGATAACTTAATTTTTTGAATTGAGAAGTATGAATGTTTTTATGGAGCCATTTGTATTATATCATCCTCCTTATGAAAAGGGTGCAATGGTAGAGAATGATTAATCACAAGGAAATCACTGTTCCGTTGTCCTGCTCCCAAGAGGTACTTTACACAGTTTGTGCAATACACCATTCAAAACCAAACCATCAGTATTTATTTTCCAGTATCTCACCTAACGACAGAATGAATAACCATCACATGAACAAAGAGCAATCTGTTTGCTTTATAAACGACGCAGTTTCAGCTACTTACGAAATAATGAAATCTAACACCTAACAGTAACATCAAGTGAATATGACAACCTACATTTTTGAACAGTGTGTCAGAAGGAAAAAGTAAACTGTAGATTGCATGTCAATTCCTATTGTTAAGATGAATACTATTTGTTTAATAGTGATGATTCATGAGACCCTCGAGTTTTGTACAGCTGAGATGTGTGATGCTTGCAGAGTTTCTGTACTCCAGTTAATTGGGGCAAGAATATTTTTTTCCTGCCTTCTTCACTCTGCATTTTTGTGTCTGGTCTGTTCTCTACTTGCTCACAAAAGCAGTTCACACTGTATGCCATCCTGTGGGCTCACATACTGTGCAAAATAACACACTGACTCCACTTGTATCAAACTTGTTTTGTCCTCTCAAAATAAATACTCACATAGCTACTCTTGCTGCAGGTTTTTATCTTTGTGTGTGAACGTAATGAGATCCTTATGGACTTCTCGTTGATCTTTCTTACAGTAGTCTTCTACCCTCCTCTGTTTTTCACGCAGGGTATTACAGTGCTCATTCCCATTTCTTCCTCCATTGCAACTCTAAAAATAATCAGCCATGAAAGTAGCTATTGAGTTTTATTGCTACCAGCACAGTCAGATGAATAGTGGTGAATATACTGTACCTCACTAAAAGGATGCCTTAAATTGACACATCTCCCAGGACAGAAAGGGAGTTCTGAGAAACCCCAGTGTTTCCTGTTACTCCTTCCATGGGTCTGCATTGATTTTTCCAGTAGTCTGTGCCAAACAGGAACAATTTGCTTCACAGGGAGGTAATAAAACAATCTTTACAAGCAGTTAGCAGAGTAAAGCAGGTCAGAAACTGGATTTGTGTTTGTGGGAGAAAGAGGATATGATAGCTTAGTGTCTTTCAGTGAAATTCTACATTAAAAAAACAAATATTACTATCATTTGGGACCACTGAAGGATTTAATTTTTGTCTATCACCTGCTTTCATTTCAAGTTGTTATTTATTACTATTTCAATGTTGTAAAAGTATTTCAATTCAACCTTTTCCTTTGCTTATCTGTGATTTTTAATAGAGTACAACGCAGCCTAATATAAATTAAGAATGAAAACAGCATTAATTGCTCTTAACATGGTCAAAATAAAATTATTTCCCACTTTCTGGTGTGCTTTGAGGAAGTTGAGATAGTTTTTTTCAACTTCTTCTTATTAAACATATAATTGAAACAAATCCATTCTTATGAAAATGATCAGAATACTAGTTTTCTCAGTGAAATTAATTCCCAGTGGCTGTGATCCACACTAGAGACTATTCAAGGAATCTATGTTTTGAAATTTATCTTCTAGGTGCCAGGCTATACTACTCTTTTTTTTTGGTCACAATATTAGTCTTAAGTTAGGTGCACGTGCCATCACAACATTTTTTTGCTCTCAACCTTAAAAAAAATGGACATAGAAAAGGTAACATGTATGACCTAGGCTTATATCCTCAATTCTGCTGTGGCTATGTGAGTATCTGCTCTATTTCTTTTCATTGGTTTGTCAAGTAAAACTGCATCAAAATTGCCACTAAGTGAAAAGTTTGCCTACAGATCCAGAGATGGTTTTTCTTTTTCCTATGTTTGTGAAGGTTTAGCTCTTCTAAAAATAATTGTAGGAGACTTCAAAGTGAAAAATGTTGAGGTGAACAATTAACTTTCTAAGGAAATATGAACACAGGAATATTTTCAGACATTAACTAATAAAAGCAATAAACCCTTCTGTTTGCTCAAGATACGGTTAAATCTAACTTTATTGGCAGTGATAGCAGTATTATTACATGATAGCTATGACTTTCTTCTTCATGAGCACCTGGAGTTGGATTAATTCTTCTGCTAACGTAAAAGTATATTTAAATAAGATGAGGCTGCACTGCCTGTGTTAGTGTAATTGTCATGTTGTGAGTGTGAGTGGCACTGGAAAGAAGCAAGAAAGTCAGCCAGCTCAAGAAGTCTCACTGTGAAGAAGAAATAGAGCATTAATCAATTTTCTGATTTTTTTTTTTTTAATCTTGTAGAAAATACTCTCTGAATGCCATGCCTAGAGAATAGTATGTCAAGCCTCCCAAAAGAAAAGTGTGTGTGGCATCTTACCCACATCTTGTACCTTATTAAGGCTGTTGCATGTCCAGTCAGCACGGAAGACCCAATGCAGCCACCTTCTAAGATGTTTCACAGGCTCAGAGGGGGAAGACTTTAATACAGAGGAAGGGATGTTTTTCACAGAACTTTCCAGTGGTCGTTGATATCTGTGTAGTTCCTGGGTCATGCCATCCATGGATAGCTAATCTTGCTCAAGGGGTATCATTTGCTAGATTTCCTTCATGGACTCTTGGTTTTTTTGTTTGTTTGTGGGTTTTTTTAAAGCAACTTAGTTTATGTGTCCTCCATTGAATGAATGCATTAACTTTGTTACTAATTTACCTACCTCTAGACCTGATTGCAGTGGACTTAAAGGTATGGCTGAGAAATCATACTGCTCTTGTGATTTATTATCAATCATGTGCAATTGCAGTGCACTCAATACGTGAACTTTTCATGTAAATTGAAAACATTTTCCAATTCTTTTCAGGAATGGAGGCTATTAGGAGACAAGATGTCCATGAAAGGCAGCTCTCATATGAACATTTCAGTACTACTGGCATGTTTTTTCCATCTGGACACAAAATCCTTCTATAGCACAAAAGCTTTGCAGGCCAATATAATTGTAGAAATGAATAAACAAAATAATTTTGCCCCTCCTTAGTCTATATCGAACACCAGATTACAGAAAATAGCTTGTATTAAGCAGTTCATGGTCATGATGCCAAATATTCAGCTAAAAATCAGAGCTTCAGCTTGTACGTGTAGAGATGACTACATTTAATCTACTGAATATGTATTACTTCAGGTACAAGTATCTATAAGCATGCTGGTTCCTGAAGAAGAGGCAGAAAGTTGTTACTAGTTTTTCTTCAATTAGGCATTTTCTAATAATATTGCAGTGTCTGAGACCTGTGAAGCCACCCACTGTTAAATTTTTCATAATGACCTTGTCCATGGTATTCTCACTGGGTCTAAGTTTTGACAAAGTGTTTGGGACAGGTTGTAAACATAGTTTTGCACTTGTGAGTATTATTGTGTTTTACAAGAAACAAGGCCTTAAGGACCTGGTTCATCAAGAATTTCCATGGAGCTGGTGTTCCTCTTCAGCTGAAAGGTGGATTCTGTCCGAATACTTCTGAGGAAAAAGAAATTATGCTCGAGTCAAATTTTTCCACAGCTAGTTCATACCCTGCTGAATTAGGTGGCAGTGATTCATAGGTTGCTGGTGGTGTATGACAGTAAAGTCTATTACAGTGCTCAGTAGTAAGATAAACACAAATAATGATGATGATAGAATTCATGCATGGCTTTCTATCAGAGAACCTCTGTACATTTTGCAAATGTTGCGTCAAACCTTAAGATGAATTGCCTGCATACGGAAAACCCATAATAAAAGGGAGAGGACACAAGAGCTTGGCAGCACGCCACAAAAGAGTCTTCAGCTGCTTGAACTTCTAGCCTTCGTTTCCAAAGTCTCCATCCAGCACTATGACAGCTGAAGGGAATCTTCCGTATCTTCAAGCCTGAGGCATTATTGCACTACAGGGTCCGCCCTTAGCCTTATTGCTCAAAGGATGGACGTAAAATAAGATTTTAACTGCTTGTAAAACATTCTAATACCTCAATACATTTGTTAAAAGAAAGGTATATATGTGTGTGTAAGCAATTGCACATACCCTGATGTGAAGTCACGCATGGGCTTTTTGGTTTTATTCTAGGTTAATTAATAATTATTCCGGAGAACAGAAACCTCTTGCAGGAATCCATTCAGAGTTAGTTCTTCTGATCAATGGAGAATTCACAGAAGTTTTTCAGAAGTAATAAGAGAAATTTAAAGACAATAATAGGCATAACAGAAAGTTGATAACAGAAACAAAATCTTAGTTGAAGACTGTCATCTAGCAAATAAACTGATGAAATCAGCAGCCACTGAGTTTATCAAGCAGCAGGCTCTAAACACATCAGATATTTTACTGTAAAATTTACACATATTTTGCCCATGTAAACTTGATTGATATAAAATTAAGTATTTCCACAGAAATTCGCTTAAATGCCACCACAGTTATCAGATCAACATCTCAACATTCATGAGAAGATACAGGCTGCAAAGAATCTTCTTCTTACCCTGCCATGGATGACATAAAACAATCTTCAGTCTAATATGTCTTTCTATTAACCTCTCCTCTTCACCCATCACTTTGACCTGCAATACTTGTCCTGTGACTCTGAAGAGGAGTTTTTTTGGGGGAGTGTTATGTAGGAAGTATGCTTGAGTGGTATATTCCTGCATTTCAAATTTCAAAAATCTATTATATGTCCCAATTGCCAGTGGAGTTTGCCACTGCTTTAAATCTTAGTTCTCAATGAGCTCAGGAAGTGTTGGCTGATGTGGGACTGACGTTCCTGACGGAAAGAGCAGAGGAGCTGTGGGAAGGCCCATTCTGGGCTGTTGCCAGAAACAATATAGCCACATTACTGCTGCACTCTGTAGAGATTAATTAGCTCTGTTGAGAAGCAAGTGTCACACTGTGCTAACATGGCTACCTTTGCTCTGCAGCTTAAACTGACTCATTTAGACCTGATTTAGCTACCATCAGATAAGTGTAGATTCTTTATCCTTGGACTACATCAAGGTAAAATGACTTATTCTACTATGACATTCTACTATGAGTGCTAATTATTTCTGGCAAGTTATGGTCAGTGTTAATCAGTGACACGTAGCAGATGCTTTGTGATGGTATCATCTTGCTCTTACTTGTATCCACCTGTTCAGAGGAAAACAGCTGATCTGTAAAGTCATATCCCAGCTCTGCTGATGCACATATGGAGCATTGCTACTCGTTTCTCAACTCCAACACTGGTGTAACTCTTTCAGTCTCAGGAGTTGCTAGCAAAGAGCAGGATAACTGCTAAGTCACTAATCCAAACACGATCTTTCTGGTCAGGGCCTGCTCCCTTGTCCCTGAGGACATGCATTCTTGTGTATATACTTGTCAACTTGCACAGTAAATGGGGAGTATTGACTCACTTTGGTGTTTCTTGAATTGTCTTCTTTCTTTTACCAGGAGGACTATTACAGCCACTTAAATATTTGGCTTCAGAACTAAGCTGATTTTGGACATAGTCACTGTGGAATCCAGAGTTTCTCTGTGGTGCTCACATGAGGAAGCTTATTAAATATATATTTTTATTGCTGTACATATACCAAGCCTGTACATATAATCCTGATACAATGACCAAATTTGTGGTGCTGTGCCAGTAATATCTGTAAAGGGGAGAGAGAGAGAGCATATCACTTGGCAAGTCACACTTAAGCATGAACTCTGATGGTACAATAGTAACTGCTAATTGGATGTTATGAGGTAAATGCCTAAGGGAAGCTGCCTTCACTAAACAAGTAAGTCAAGAGGCCAATCCTTGTTGGCAGGGAAGTTCTAAGTATTAGTACTCATGTGAAAGAGCCGTAGGGAAATGAATCATACAACTGAAGGTTGCTTGAAAATGTCCTGTCACTGGGTGCGCTACTCTGAGTTTGTGTGCAGCACAGTGAGCAAATTTCATTTCAAGTTACTGGAGTAAGAGGAAATTTTTGAATAATCATCACTATAAAATGACCTAGATGACAATGGGTAGGTTAAAAATAAGAAATGCCTTTTTGGATTTAAGGGAAATGAGAGTGGCCTACCTCTGGGAATCAGGGAAAAAATTGAATGTGAGGAAGAGAGTCCAATTTTAGACCTGATTATTGTCTCCTCTTGCAGCCTTGCAGTCTGTTACACATTTTTAAAGAGATGTGAAGTGCTACCATTCAGATTTTGTAAGGCTATCACTCATGCCCTGACTTCCCTGTGAGTTTGAGTCCACCCAGATCAACAGAACAGAGACTCCAGTTTTGACCTTTCTGGCTTTAGATTTCTTTTAATACCCCCATTTTAGGAGAGAAGATGGAGCATCCACTGGCAAACTGAAAACCACAGTTTCGCTGCTGACAAGTGTTGCATGAAGGAGAACTGGATTCGTGGGGTTTCCGTAGCACTGTTTTCAGAAATTGTTTGAAATATTTGCAAGGAAATCTGCTTACAAATTGGAAAGTATAAATGACAGTTCCCAGGATATTCTATGTTCTCTCTGTCTCAGTGAATGATACTGAAGGATACCATTTTTCCAGACAAATTACACTAGAAATATTCTGAGAGAAGTGTCTGGGCAGTAGGAATATGTGAAGTTACAAGGAGTCATGATTTTTCTTCTCATGACCTCACAACTCCATGTACCTCCAGAGAAGGTGAGAGAGACTGAGCCAGCCAAAGAGGCTCTCAGGGCTCCCTGGTGGTTCCTATTATCCTGACAGTTCAAATACACTCCCTGGTCTGCAGGCTGATGAAAGAAGTGAACTTTCTTCTATAAGTTATATAATTGGAATTGCTGATTGATTGTATTTTAACATTTCATTGCAGTAATTTTTTGTTTAAAAATATCTGCAGCTAATGTGGTTATCCAAACCAGGAGATTCTATTTGTCATTTCCTTGCGCTCTGTTCACAGGAATGGACATCCCACTGAAATGTGTCTACAGTCTCACGTGCACAGATAAATATTCTTCTGGACATTGGAATAATATAGATTTTTTCTTCAGTCAATTGCTGTAAGGTGGTTTTATTTCACAAACTGAGGCCTGAGAGGCTGCTGTGACTCCATCTTTTGTGAAGTTTCCTATTGAGCTGATATCACATAGCCCGGTGAACTAGAAAATATTTACCAAAAATAGCAACTGGAGGTGAAAAAGTAGGGCCTTTGAAGATTTTTGGTGTGTTTTGCCTTTGGCATTACTTCTGTAATTGAGAGGTCCCCACTATGCTGAGAAAATGGAACAGTTTTCACAGAACACAACAATAATGAAAAATGGAGGATTAAACTGCTTCAAAAGTATTTGCATCAGTGAGCCTGAAGAATTTGACCCAAAGCTTTTAAAATGCTCCCCTAATTAAAATAAATTTTGTTTAAAAATATTGTTAAAATCTGCAAGCTATACATGTATACCTTTCCTTCTGAGCTATGTCCTCATCTTTCTCAGTAGCATAAATAATCCCCCTCTGCTTTTTTGTCACTGTGTTTCTATTTTCTGGTTTTCAAAGGGTGTTCCCCACCCAGTCTTTGTTATTTGCAGAGATTGATAATGTTTATTCTTTGTACTTAGCTTAATGAAACCAGCACACTTAACCTGTGAACCTAGGCTATTTTGGCTGGACAGTAATTTGGCTGAAATTGTCATTAAGGTTTCAGAGCGGATGTAGGACAGCGAATTGGCACCGCTCTGCTGTCACTGCTGAAAGCTGAGGGAGGGCCATTGCTACACCGTCTGTCACTCTGGGGAGAAAGCTGCCACTAAGGCATAGGGAGAGGTGTCCCAGAGTTCACATTTCCTCCTCCTTTAGCTTTCTATGTGGAAATGTTGGTTTTACCCAATTGCAGTCCCTTATGTTTCCATTTCGGGGGTTGTGCCATGTCTTCTTCCAGACATATCTAAATCTTTTGTCCAGGCATACTTTAAACTGGATAATTCCATTTTATCTTTTACTTTCTATGAGCCCATCAAGTGCTGCTGTTCTGTAATGACCCTTGTTTAAAAGGTTTGAGCTGATATACATGGGAACTGTGTCCTTCAAGGGAAGAATTTAAAATTCATGGTTACCTCAGGAAAACTTCAAGCTCAGCAAGGGTCACATCTAGCACCTTCAAGAACCTGCCACATCCCTACCTGACTGTGAGCCTGTGATGTGATTTATTTGATTAAAATAACCAAGAGAGAAAGCCATTGAGAGAAAAGACTGCTCTTCTATTGTGAACAGGCTGAATTGAACCAAAAATATTTAACAGTCCAACAGTTGAGTAATTACAACAACCTCAGCCACCCTGATATCTATGCATGTTTAGTCACTAACTTTAAAGGGGCCTGATTTTCAACCAATGTCTGCCAAAGACCTTTTAAACTAACATTGCATTTGTCCCATGCAGTGCTGGGACAAGCATGCCTGTCCCATACAGATCCTGGGAAAGACATACTGTGATGATTTCCTACAGAAAAAACAATTCTCCCTGAATCCACATGGTTAGCAAAATACATTGTTAGCAGAATTACTGTATACAGTGGCTGTGATAACACATGCTACAAGTTGTCATTTGTAATCATCACTGTTTCAACTGACTGTCTGCTCCTGGCTCATCTGTTGAAAGAGAGTAAGGAAAAAAATCCCATACTGTCTTGCTTTAACCTCAAAAAGGCAGGATGGTGCCATCAAGCAATTACAGGAGTTTGACTTCTTTTCTAGTGAAAGAAGTTTTTTTAAAGTTTAAAACCAACTAATGTATGAGTGAGAAAAAGTCCATGCAGAATTATAAAACAGCAAAATAACTGAAAACCAATATCTCTTCAAGGAATGTGGAGAGGTGAGAAATTGATAAATTCCGAAATTAGTACCACATGTTGAATTTTTAATATCTAATAAAAGATTTGACCTGAATAGATATTATGTATTGCCTTAAGAAAAAGAAGGTTATAAGTGAAAGAAGTGGTTATCCACTGCTAGCATCTGCTCTCCTTTTACACATTCCTTCCTTTTCTCTGAACCACTCCTCTCTCCTGCTGCTTCATCACAGTCCATCAGAAGATATTCTCTTTAGAAAGAACGAGACACTGTTTACCTATCACAGCAGATGGAAGTGTCACCACCTGAGCACAAATACTGCAATTGTGTCCCTTTTTTTTCCTGGTCATGCATAACAGAGGCAATGGGGCTGCAGAATGTGGGATGGGAACTACGTGTTATTGGGTACCCTCCCATAGTTAAGTCGGTCCTTAAACCACACAGGTATATCTATTCATATAATAGACATAAAGTAAGCCATTTTCCCTAAATAAAGTCATAGGAAGAGATTAAGTATTATGTAATAGACATACATAAAAATATTTCTTTTCAGTGCTGTTTACTAGTTTGCAGATAATTCCAAATCCAATTCATATCTTAGCCCTTTTATATCCTGCAGTGTAAACATATTTATCAAAATAAATGCATTTATGCTGCAAGGCCATGTTTATAGCAGTGTATAACTTTGCTAAATTTAATGTGTTTGGGCACACATTTGTCATGCTGAATGTTTGACTCAGGAAATTATTTTTTTAATGGTTTGGCCGTTTCGAAAAATGAAGTTAAGGAAAAATACTGTTATTTCTTCTTTGCATCTGACAAAAAGATCACTGAAGTTTCTTCAGGAGTTTGAATGCTGTCAATCATTTTAACTATTTGGCATACTTGTTATGGTAGTAGACAGATGTGTTTACAGTTTTTGAAAAAATCATCTTGGTTTTGCTGGTTTCCAAAATTCTAAAAAGAGTTTGATTTCTTACATGCCAAGAAGAGTCCAGGACAACAGGGCAGTGGGATGTTTTGAACACTCCCCTTGGATCGAGCACACATTAAGCTCATATAACTCCTACATGGTGACTGGATAGGATGTGTGACGTCCCTAGAGCAGAGCAGATTTTTTTTATTATTATATTTCAAAACCAGTTCTAAAATACTGTGATAACAGCACAGTCTTTAGAGGAAAACAATAATTCTCATTCAGTGCATTTAAGATTAGCAATAATCACCTACCCATTGATGAACACCAAAAAGGAAGTCAGTTTGCCATTGCTGTGCAAAAAAGCACAACACGCATGGGGAAGCACCAGCATTCCTGTCCTTCTTCTGTGAAGCAGATCTTTTAGATCATAGTCTGTGATCATGTCACTCAACACTGTATCATAAAGTGTGTAAGTAAGTTAGCAAAATGCTCAAATTGCCTTTTATTGCATTGCTTGACTGTATAGCCTTCCCCTTACAGCCTTACAGCAGTGACTAATTTTTTTTATCATTTTTTCTGTATGAGTGTAATGTAAATAAAAAAATGCTCAGTTTTCTGACACATTGAAATGTTACACGCTACCTTTTTTTTAATTTGCATCAGTCATAATTTCTCAGGAAAATCAAAGAATAATTTTTTTTTCTCATAACACATGTTTATGTGTTTCCTTTATATTTAGGTCTTTATCATTGCCCAGAATTGAATTTTCTCTGTAATTCTGAAAGCCTTTATGGGAAAGAAAAAAACCTTTTTTTTACATAAGAAGTAAGGATAAATCTTCAGGTTATTTTTGTTGATAAACACTGCACAAGTACTTTGCAGCTAAAAGTTGAAATAAAACCTCTGAAAATTGGATGGTGGTAGGTGGGAAGACACCTCTGCACAGATCTGCAAGTGCCTATATTACTGGAAATGAAAGCAATTGTGGTGTTCCAGAACTTGGTGAGAAGACTGAAATTTTATGGTTTGATCCCAGAGTGCCACATGTTGGCTGGTTTCCACAGGGACTCCAAACACTTTTACTGACTTCAGTGGCATTGCTCCATGTTCACACTAATGTTGTCTGAGGTCTCATTCCCTGATGTCGAAGTCAATGAAAAAGGCACTGACTGCAGCCTGGATGACACATTCAGGACGAGCCAGGCTCCTTGTCTTGTTATGAAAATGTGCAAAAATACCCGTATCTTTGAGGCTAAATGTGAATGCGGCAGCATTGAATGAAAACCTTTCAGATTCTTCTTTCACTGTCCTATGACAGTCTTATTTATTTTTTGTATCCATAGACTGAAGCAGAAAATGGAGTAGCTTCCTGTGGCTAAATCAGATTCTGCCTCTGTCTCTCAGACTTGCTGTAGGAAATTCAAGGTACAGAAATACTATGGGTTTGCATACTTTATAATTTTAGAGCTTTTTTTTCCGGTAACAGAAGTAAGAAAAACCTACATCTGGCACAAGAACAACCCAAAATCTGTCATGAGACTTATCAAATGCAGGCTTTGTGGAGCCTTCATGCTGGTTTATGTAATACAGATCTGTATGCAGATAAGTAATATACCACATGACATACAATTGATCTATGCTAAATGCTACAAAAAAATAGGCATATTTTAAGGTGTAGAATTAATATAGCAGGCAGGCCAAGCCATAATAAAGTAGAACTGCAATAATGCCATAGCAATGCCTCAGGAACTCATTGGCATAGATGGACTTAGACGTAAATTACTCCAACAGTGAATTTACAGAGCACTGTAAATAGGAAGATTAAGTACAGACCATGCTTTTGAAATTAGTATGCAGGTAAAATTAGTGTAACAGTGCATTTGAGAATTTATAAATATATTTTTTTAGGAGAAAAAAGCCCTGTGACCCATACTTCCCTGAATTGTTGTTGCTTGGTTTCAGATTTCTGTTTAATCAGTTAAAAATGAAAGTTAAAAGGCACAAAGAGACTACTGCAACTGGTCTGCATATTTGTCTTCTCTCTGCCTCTGATTGTAGTGGTCATCTTAATAAACGAGTGTTATTATCTCTGTAGGAAAGATTGTCGTGAGCCTGTGAGCCTCTGTATCAGTTATCTGAGAGTGACTAATTTGAGAGTTGAGCTGTTCCATGTTATAATTCACTGGAACCAGGCAAAATTAATCACCCACCACTATTCTTTGTTCTATTCTCTGTTCTACCAGACGAAAAAAAATGCAAGCAGAAAATTTAACAAATATATTTGCTGCACTTTTATTAATATTGAAAAGCATGTTGTTCTTATCATGCATTTTTCTAGTGGGTTCAGATTTTCACATCAGCAAAATTTGGACAGAATAAATTCTCTTTGTTCTATTAATTTCACTGAAGGGGGAGACTTACACATACTTGGGATGTGTTTCCCTGAATCTGAGCAGGAAGTGGATAATACCAAATCTATTGTTCTCTGTGAATAAAGCCAGGTAAATAAGTAATACTTGTGGCTTTAATCATGCTGAAAGAATTCAGGTGAAGAGGAAAGTTATGCCTCAGGAAAAAGTAGGGAAATTTCCAAAGACCTTTATTGACAAGGTGGTTGAATGATTGGAGAAATAAATATTAATAGCCAGATTTGGAAAGGATTGAGAACCACTTTTCAGGGTCAAAATCTGCTGCAACTCTTGTTAGATCATCAGATTACTGGACTCATGCCAGTACTGCAGGAATGTGGCCAACTAAAAATCACATGGCAATCATGTTGGCACTTGGCACAAGGAAATGAGTGTGCTGGGCAGGCAGTTCTGGCAGTTATAGAGGAAAGATGCAAATGTGCCTTTCAACCACATGGAGGGCTGAAGATACATAAATGTAACACATTTTCTCTTACAGAAATTCTTACAAAGAGAAGGGATCCACTGTTCTAGGTGCTGTGTGAAGGCAGAGCTGAAAGACTCCTCTCTCAGTAAAATGAGGCTGTACAGACTGAGCAGGTAATTATGCAGAACTAGCCATAGGTTGGCTGTATTCTCTTCTCTTTCAGGTAGTAAATTTAGGATTTGTGCTAATCATGGAGAAAGGTACTGAACAAAAGACAAATTCTGATTTCTCTTACATTAGTGCAAATCTGCAATAACTTGGTCACTATTTAAAGTGTTGGCCCAGGAGTGTTTCTGAAGGGCTGGTTAGGGCATGCACATACCTTCTGGTCTCATTCCAGCCACAAGCAGGGATGTGTGGTGAATCTGTTTCCATAGAAAGGAAATCTGTACGGATATGCCAGAAAGGACCTTGGATCACTCCCAGTCAGCTCCTAATCTGGACAGCTGCGGATAAGAATCTCACAGGACTTTGCAACATATAGTGAGGTTAACAGTTTACTGAGATCCTGCTGAGAATCTCAGAAAAATAGCAAGATCAGTTTGATTGCAAGAGTTCTCATGAAATTTCCTCTCTGTAAAACCATTTTACTATTTTTTGACTTAACCACCAGTGCCTTAGGTTCAGCCTCTATAGTATGAATTTTACAGAAAAATGTATTACATGGTAGAGTTGAGATAGAGGGTTAAAAACCCCCCAAAATCCCACCCGATCCTCATCTTGGTTTAAGTAAATCTCATCTGTTCTAGGTAAATGAAGATCTCTCTGAACATGGACTGTTCTACAACAGCTGAAAATCTGGATTTATGCAGCTTTTTATAATGACAAACTTAGATTGCTTTCTCACAATAATTTTTTTATGTCCTCCCTCAGATACCTGCTTTTGACAAAACTGTGCATTTTCTCAGTTTTTTAGTTTTTGTCTATTGCATTTTTACTCATCATCGTTCACTGCACTGTCATGTCTCCCACACAGTGTTAAACTGATGAATTAGACTGAGTTTCACCTTCTTGTTCTTTTAAGTGGTCTCTGCTAATCCTTTCTGGTCATAGCTGTTGCCTCTGAGACACCCACTTTTGCTGTATATTTTGATTTTGGCTTAGTTTGCGTTCCTTCGCTGGATGCTCTTGCTTTTCAAGTTGGGCAAGCACAACACCTGCAACAGGTTACAACAATGCCCTGACTTTGGTTTTCTGCCTAATTTGGTTGTGAGTTGGCTTTGTACCAACAGACATGGATCACATCACCAACTGTCAGTGGGAGCTATGCAATACTTGAGTTTTTAGCTCTTGTACCTGGCAATTGATCAAGGAGAGTTAAACAAGGTTCTCCAAGTGACTCTGATCTGAATTTTTAATTGTTTGTGTCTACAACTCTAATGCTTTAATTAAACTTAGACTTCATTATTCCATCTTTCATGGGCTTGCTGTTTCACTAGCTTGGCTGCTATTTAGCCAGTATGTTACCCAACTTCTGCTTCATGCTAAATGTGCTTTTCCCAGGTTGGCTTCTATCTGTAAGGCTGCAATGTCACTGAACCTTTGAATTTATTTTGTCTTCCTGACCTCATTGGCTGTGTTTGGGGATTTTTGTTCTTCCTCTTTCACATATTCACAGTGGTACAAAACCTCATTGTATCCTTTCTGCTGACCTCATCAGCTCATACCATCATGACATGTTAAAACATTTTAAAGCTTCTAGATTTTATAACATTTCCCAAACTATTAAATGGACTGCTTCTCAGTATTTTTGCATCTCTAGGAGGCATAGTTTGGGCAATATTAAGGTATTTTACTACAAATAAAGTTATTTTTTATCATAATATTCACAGTAAAACTTTAAATAGTAATGCAACTAGTTGGGTCACTGTTATTTAATTTCAATAGATTGGATGTAAAAAATATCTGTAACTATAGATCTCTCATTATATTATACTTTTTTTATCAAAAAAAATCTACAATAATTTCAGTCCAAACTTAAACACCTAGTAATTGTTTCTAGTGGAGATCGCCATCTCTGGCCATCTGCACTTCTATTGCTTTCACCTGAAAATGTTCACTACTTTTGAGTCAATACCTCCTTCCTGGAAACATAAATTTCTACATATATATGCATAAATATTGATATAAACACTGGTCTAAAAGCACATTTTTACAATAAGTACTTGAATAGAAGAAAAAGCAAAAAGTGCTTGAGAAGAACAGCTGTTCTATTTATTCTTTTAATAGATTTTCTTCATTTATTCCCTCATATTAATTTCACTTTGATAAATCTGAAAGTTGTCTAAGAACTGTGTCCAGTCGCTGTTCCTATGGTTCAACTTGTTATTTCTGTCACCTTTTGAAGTTGGCCTTTGTAATATAACAAAGGTGTATAATCACACCTACTGTTAGTCTTTTTTCTCTTTTCAAAAAACTAACAAATATAATTCACTCTGGTTTGTTGAAAGCTTGGAAGCACTCATTGAAACTTCTTACAAAGTACTTCACAACTTGGTATGATGAAGAATTACAAAATAGCTTTGGATGATTTTCTGCATTGTTGCATTTTATTTGAAAGGAAATGTCTTGGTGTTTTGTGCAGTCTTTGAGGGAGCAAAAATGATTGACCTGGATTGAGCTTTCGATCATATGAAATCATTTATCTAGTGAAGAATTGAAATGATCTTCCACAGTCTAGCAGACAGCTATAACTGCACTACAGTTGCAGCAAAAGGCTATCTTAATTTATTACTTTGTGTTTTAAGACATTTTGTCAAGCACAGCTCTGTTTTTTGAAATAAAACGCATAGGTGCATTTTTTCAGTAGATGCTTCACTCAGGTAAGGGGAGAAACCTCTGAATGAAAGGTCAAAGAGCAGAGAAATTTAAAATGTGACTGTTTAGACACAGATGCTTAGTTGGCCAGTTCTAAGCATTGGTACGTTGTTTGTGCTATCATTGTCATCTCAGATACAGAGATGGTGACTTCTGTGCCTCTTTCTGAGATGGCCTGGTCATGTGAGGGTGTGACTCCAGTTCACTGTCTGCCTTTCAGTGCTGGGAACAGCTACGTTTTATGTGCAGAAACATTTCTTTGGATCTCCTCTAATACTTGTTTGAACTGGAGACTCTTTAGGTTGGTGTTATTCAATGTGAAAATCTGGCCAGTTCCTTATTGACTTGTTCCTGCAATAACTGTAGGAGCTATCAGTGACTTTTGAGCATTCACTGAAGAGTCAGGAACGAACAAGTTACCTGGGTGCCGGGGTCAAAGAAAATAAAGGAAGGTGGTATGGAACAGGAGAAGAGAAAGTTTGCAGTGAAAAACTTTAAAGCATAAAGGTTAAGGTCTGTGATTCAATGGAAGCTTGTCTAATATTAGATTTAGGTTAAGAAAGATCTTTGTTTGCCTCAGGTCAAAACAAAACAAGAACACCCTAGAATACAAATACATATTTTTTTTCTATATATAACATGAAGTGATCTAGAAACAGAAAATCCATTAAATCTGTTATCCTTTGAATTCTACAATGAAAAAAAAATATACCATAAAACAAAAGAATGGAAAGGGAAGTTAAGGTTTGATAAGCTGCTAAAGAAAGCACAACTTTTTAACTCTCTGTCCACATTATATATAAGCTTTCAGATGTTTCACAACTTTTCTTGCTCTAATTAAAACTCACTAATATTTTTTAGGAAGTTATCTAGCTGGACAGAAAGGACTGTAATTATTGGAAAGGCTTTGTTTAACATTTGTGAGAAAGAGGAGGTGTTAGTTAATACAAAAGTAACACTCATTTGAGGCATTTAGAAATAATGTGAAAAAAACCAATTTCAGTTTATATTCATTCTATCAGTGAGTTAATTTAATTTAATTTAATTTAATTTAAAGAATGTCTAGTGATTTTTTTTGTAATGTAATTAGAGCTGCTGGATAATAATTGTGTTATTGTGATTACCCACCCCCCCCAAAAAAAAAAAAAAAGAACGAAAAAACTAATACCATTGCTTGGAAGATACCTTGATTGAGTTTTCTTGCTTTTCACAGATTTTGAATGAACAGGTTTTCCCAGGAGTGCTGTGTTTCAGAGTTTAAAAGCCTTTTCAAGCTCTTCTGTAATGGTGGAAACTCTGAAACCCTTAACCCTGGAGTGATGTTCACCTGTATCTTCACTCCAGGTGATGATAAGATGTAGACCTGCACAAGCCCTTCTGCAAACTTTTTGCATTGTGGTTTCTGCAGAAGGAAAGTCAGGTGTCTGCTTCACGTGTATCCTCCAACAGGTGGCTGACCTGAAGTATTAAAAGAGCAGGACTCTGGGGTAGGTGGCTTACCATACAGGTACTCTTTCTGTAGAGCACCAAACAATCCCACCATGCCCCACGGAACTGACAGCCCATAAACCTTTATATATGTATATATTGCTTGTATATAAGGAAGCTCCAGCATGTAACCCAAAACAAACAATTAGGTGTGAAATTGAGACCTCTTCATGTTACATGATGTGCTTGCATCAAATACAGGTTGTTAGTATGAATTGCACTTTGTGTCATTATTAACCATCTTCCTCAGCAACTGGTTTATTATTATTCACCTTGAAAGTGTGTGCCTTTATTTCCAAAAAGCTGCATATAAATGTGTATTTGTAGATGGCAACCACAATCAAAACATTCTTTGTTGATACTTTATCAGCATTTTAATGATGGATTATTATTTTCTTAGGCAGAAATAATAATGTTAACATCCTGAAAATGAAATTGCTTTTGCCAGTAGCTCAGGAAATGAAGGGAAAAGGGCTTTGTTGACAGTATGTTCTCATGGGCTGGTAAGATCCTATCGTGATATGCTGTGATAAAAATCTGGAACATATTTGGCACAGTTTTAGAGAATTACAGTCAGAAAGCAGATAACTGTGGAACTGAACAGAAGTGAACAGAAGTAAAACAAATCAGCTGTATTTGAGAGAGACTGAGTTTTTTACTGCTGCTACATTAACTTGTTAAAGTAATGTGTTTCCTATTATGTATGGCATTTGGTTCAGCTGGAGTACCAGTGATGTGAACTAGGGTTCAATGAGCAATGGACTTGAGTTCCACAACTGCATCTGCTTTTCCTTCACATCCAGAGACAGCTAAAATTTTCTGATTTCATGTGTACATACAGGCACAAACACACACACACATATTTCTCACTCTATCTCTGTGTGTATATAAAGGTCCTTTTCCCACTTCAGAACCTTTCCCTATTTTTTATATATTTATATAAATGTTATAACATTTTTAGCACTTTTTTTCCTATTCTCCAAAATAGCAAATGCTTCAAAAGAAAATATTGCTGGCTAGGACATATCAGAAATTTCATGTGAATCTATTCTGTCTACAATATATCTTTGAGAATTAGATAGCTTTTTCTTGTCATCTGACATTTTAGATGTCCTATTTTCCATTTTTTTTTTTTCTGAAGCAGAACTTACATACAAAAATCAGTATTTTGATTGAAGTCTGTTTTGAGCTTCTTTACTTGTGACTAGCAGCTGACCAAATATTGCTGCCAAGTTAAACAATAGAGCACTGGTTTTCTTACTCTCCTACTGTTTTTCTGGATCTGAAAGCATCTTGGGAATACTCCGAGTTTGTTCAGAAGTTTGTAACTTGGTAGCAGAGGCTAAATGGATTTGGATAGCCTCTGAGTGCAGAGAGCTCTGAACATAGGACTATAACTTTTCCAGCAGTAAGAAATTATGCCTGACGAGACCCACCTCTCACTCCTTCAGCCTTGTGTTGACTGTGTCTGGCAGTTGAGTGCTGCTGGGGCATGTTAGCCCTTCTCAGAACAGCCCTGGGTGTCTGTGGCAACCTGGGTGTGAAGAGACTGTGTGGGTTGCAAACAGTTTTAGTCGCCTACATGTTCATCACTCTTTAGGTGGTGACAACTTTTGTTGAAGTCAGTAGTAAAGCTGTAGGTCTGTAAAAGTTTTCAGATCAAATCTAGCTCATTTGTAAAACAGATAATCTGTGTCTCTGGTAATCAATACCTTAATTCCACCTAAACCAAAAAGTAACAAAAGTTATTTTAGACCTCCCTTGGCACCTGCTTGAAGTCTGGAAACTCCATTGGTGTTACAGTCAGAGTCACTGCATGTAGCAAGGTGGAGATGTTACAGTCATAGTCAGTCATGGCTCTGAGATGTTCTGCAAAAACCGTACCAAAATCTAGGGTCTTCCTTCCCCTTCTGTTCCTGACTTTGTTCCAAGTCATTTACTCAGGAAGAGAAGAAAGTGTTCATGCTTTCACCCAGCTCCCAAATCAGCTTAACTAAAGGATGAGGCTGTAGCTTAACAGGATTTTTTCCACAGTGGTGATACTTGCCTCCTCGTAGCCAGTACCTCTGGACTTCATGCTTAGTCTTGTCCATGTGCCAAAGTGCCCTCCCCAGTGTGGTACTTACAAAAACTGCTGTGAGCAGGCTCAGAGAACTGGCTCAGTCATTTGGTTCATGGCACAGCTGTGTGACTAGATGGCAAAGTTGAGAGGTCCCTTGCTGCCATGAGAGGCATGAGGAGGAGACTACTGAGCAGTGAAGTGGAAGGGAGATCATTACTTAAGCAGATGTTAGTGCAAAGACTACCCCATCAGCATCTGACCACAGTCTGAGGGACACTTAAGAAAATCTTTTTGGATTGGTGCTTTGGGTTGTGTGTGCAGACTGCCTCCTAGGCAAACTGCATCCCACCCCACCAGATGTTATCCACACCATTATACAGGGAAGGGGGCACTGTAGCATTCAGTTTGGCTTTTCTGAACGTGAATGGGAGACCACAACACACTACATTTGAAAGAGTCAAAATATGATGGTGAGGTCCCCATGAGAGAGATGAAGCCCTGTTGAACTGAGTTGCTTTTGTCATCCTGAATCTGCGTTTGCAGATTCAAGGCTTGTTTGCTGAGGAACTTTACGTGTTGAGTATCACATCCTTAAGAGGTTCTGTCTTGTTTTAGAAATAAAAATCTTCCTCCAGTAAAGGGACTTGCATAAACTAAAGAGGCAGCAGCAACTCTGCCTTGGAAATGTTACATTTTGAAGATTTAAGAGACTGAGGAATATACTGTCACACTCCTGTGTTATAAAGCCCTGGGGTTGTGGTTACAAATAGATACCTGCTCTCATTTTGGAACCACAGTTGGTGTCAGGCAGTCATTCTATAATCTATCCCATCCTCCTCAGTTTATCAGTTCCACATTCCTCAAATACCATTATAACCCAAGTTCTCAGCCCCTGAGCAGGGTACTCATCCACTGCATGGCAGAGAAGGGGCTGGTTTTCATTTCTCTGCTTTCCTCCTTTCTTCTGGTTCTCGGGCCATGTCAAGCTGCTCACTCCCAGATTGCAATCCACCTCTGGTGCCAGTTTCCTTTGTCCACTTGTTATATTTCCAAGCATGAACGTATTCTCAGACAAACTTCCCCCCTTCTCAAGCATTGAAAAAATATGTCCTTATCATCTCTCAGATCACTTTTTCAGCACTCTGTATTCATCAAGGAAAACTGTGATGCTTAAAAGCATGTGATCAATTGGCTATGCGTAGACTGCTTATCAATTTAACCACCAGTACGTCCATGCTTCCTGGGACCTGGTCATCTGGCCCCCTCTTATCTTCTTTATTTGCTTCTGACTGTCAGCCCCTGTGAGCAGGACACACTGTTCTGTTTTTGTACAGGGTGAAAAGAGCTGAGGAGAAACGTTGCAGAACTGGGCCTACATTAGATAATTATATAAGTGATAAGTACAGGAATGACCTTACATATTCTAGCCTATCTTTTATACCAGTCTATGAATGCTGACTCAAGAGATTGAGTGGTTGGGAGGTTTTTTTTAGAGACATGGGGCATAATGTGCTTGTGAAGTTGATCAAGCAGTAGTGTGTTTGATGCAAAGTGTGAATTTCCTTCCTGCACCTTGAAAGATGCAAAGCATGGGGAATTACTGATTCTGAGCCTCTGAAACTCCTGGCTGGTGCTGTAACCACTACCTTGCCCCTTTGACTACCATCCAGAGACATTTGTTCTGATACTTAACATGAATTTTCCTTCCAGTTGTTCTGTTCTGAAGTGTTCTGTTTTGAAAATGAAAACAGATAATTTTAACTGCTTATCACTGACGTTGAGCTATATTGAATATGTGAAATACATTTCCATGAGTAGTAAGATCAGTCACTTATGTTTTGAGTCAGATATAGTTGTGGATGAATATATTGATTAAAGAATTAAACAAAAGACCTCTGTAATTCAACAGGAGATTGCACGTGATAATGTTGATGTCTAAAGAGGTGACATTGTTTATTTCCTGAGCTCCTGACAAGCATGGATAACTTTGTCACAGGTCAGGGTGTGGGCCCCGCTGTGCTGTCATGTCTGGGAGGAGAGGTGCCACAGGCAGCACCAGCTGCAGCCCTGCCCTTTTCTTGGAAGGAGCTGCTCCCACAGCAGAATTGATGAGTGGAGTTGGGAAGCAGCTCCTGAACCACCACAGTTGCACCCAGCAATGCATCCACTGAGTCAGTTCAGCTGTTCCTGGATACCTTGCTCAGTTTCTCTCCTGAAGCACACGCAAGGCTGGGCACCCTCAGCCCTGGTCCAGCTGTGCGTCTTTGCTCCACTGTGACAGATCTGTAGTGATGAAGGTACCTCTGCTTCATTTTAAAGTCTGCATTCAGATTTAGACAGAAAATTCAACAAATACCTGAAACATATTACCCAGTTGGAAAAATGGGATAGCCCTTGGTTTAGGTTTGTTTTGTTTTGGATTTTTTCCATGAGAGCAGAGCAAATCAGGACTTATTCCAGATGATTAAAGTCTCCTAGATGCAGTTCTATGAAGGTCTGGCATGCCATCTTTGGTCTCAAGATGAGCTTGAGCTTATAATCAGTCTGCCCTGAAATCACATGGTTTTCATGTGCTCTTAAAATTTATATAAAAAAGTCTTTTGAAAACACCAGTTATGCTGGTGGAATACTCTTCCATGGAACATACCATGGAACACTCTTCACTGAATTAAAAAAAAAGAAATCATTTGTCTCTTTGTAAATAAGTGTTGCCAATAAAGACAATTTACAAGCATGAAAGCTAAAATGAGATATGGTTTCTCAGCTAAGTGTTCAGATGGGTGATGGAAAGAGAAAGACATCTGCCAGCTTAAGCCAGCAAAGGAGCATGTATTACCTGCTGTTTCTTAAAATAAATACCAATGGGATTTTAACAGAACCATTAGAAATGGGAGTGGAATTTTAACACCATTAATATTACCCTGTATTTCATAAACTGATTGGGTGTAGCCCAGAAGAAAGCAGGAATTGCAGCTGAGGTTTTCAGTACAACTTCAAGATGTAGATATCTAAAGAATATTAAAATCCTAAATCCTTTAAATTTATCACTTTAAGTGTCTTTGAAAATTATGGTCTAAGACCTTTTCTTATGGATTATAATTCCATGCATGTGGCTGTTTTGTTTCTTCCCACGGAACAGTTAGTAGATAACAAAGGTGACTTGTGTAGTCATTTGTATGAAATGCAATAGGTGCATTGCAGATCTATCATCACCATGACATTAATTAAGGCCTGAAGACTTTGGCCTGTCACTAAATTCCTCCCTCTCATGAATTTACAGAATACAGCACCCTAGAACTCTGACCTAAAATGCAGGAATACTTGGATTATTTTCTCTGGTTTTGCTTCTATCCACTCTTTTATTCTTTTCATTTACAATATCTTTATCAGAATATGATGTACATTCAAAATGAATTATAATGAAAAAATTGTATATCTTGTGGTCTAAATGTATGAACGTGGTTGCAGTGTGTTTTCTTAACTGTGTTCAGAACACATGTACATACAGACATAGTAGGTGCATATACAAATATATTTTCAAATGAACAGTTTTTATGAGATCTAACACCCCTGTGAGCAGAACTCAAGACTGGACTCAGTGGCTACACTCAGATCTATCTAAGCCTTACTAGTAATGATAAACAAGGGAAAAATAACTCAGGAGGCAGTCTGGATTGGATTTTTGCTGCCTTAAATTTCATGTTTGAAAGCAGGAGAATTGTTAAATGGCAGATGATGCACCAAGCCTCTGATATTCCTATAGAGAACACAATGGGCAAAGCTCGAGACCAGAGGCCTTGAGGAGAGTGTCTTTACATTCAGCTACAGACTTGGAATGCTCTTTTTCTGGGATCACTAAGAAATTGTGCATCTCTGCACTGAACTGCTCCTGAATGGGTCTGAATATAGGACCAAAATCTTGGCAGCAGTAGCTGTAAAGCTCAAAATATCACAAAGTGAATTAGTGGGCTACTTAATGGACAAGTCAGTGTACCTTAAAGATAATTTTTCGTTTTTGTTGGGTTGATTTTCTTGCAAGTCTTTCAAAATATTTACAAATTAATTACCAGCATCTCTTTTACCATCACACGGTAAAATTCTGCTTTTCTTTTTGCTGAACATTTAAATAGATAGTGATCAGTTGTTAGCACTAGATTTTGTAAAGTCTTGTTTTAATTAAAAATATTTATTCTCTCCTGTGCAAATATTTTTTCATCTTTGCCAGTCTACTAGATTTCATTTAATATGGCCAAGGAGGGGTATGTCACTGATAGAAGGACTCTTGTTTTAGAGTTTATTCCAATTTAATTAAATCAGTAAGAGAGGATCCTTTAAAATACAAATCTGACCAAGAAAAATTATATAGAAAAATAGTTAAGAACAGCTGCTGTTTAGAAGTAAATTTCCACGTAATTCAGAAGTGGAAATTTAATGTTATGAATGAATACATGATTCTTCTCCATTTCAAAATCCAAATGAAAAATCAGTGATTTATGTTGGGGAAAGAATGCAGATAAACTTGGATGAGAACCACAAGCCAGACCCATTTACAATTTTGGTGGTAAAAAGACAGGGTTTTTTTTCTTCCACGGTGCTTGAAGCATAAATCAAAATGACACTGCTCCTTAGGAAAATTAGGTCCTTGGAATTCAGGGGACCTGCTTCATGTGAGATGGAAACAAATTTCAGAGTTAAGAATCCTGTTTCAGAAGCATATAGGTCTAAGCATTTTTACTGCAGTTTCCCAGGCTGATTGCTACTTTTGTCACAAATTCTAATCCATTTTATTTCACAATCTTGTTTAACTTCTGATTACTAGCATGTTTTATCTTCTGCCTACAAAGTTTTTCCACTCCTGTTCAGAAAAATCTTCTTCAAAGCAAAACCAGATATCCTAGGAGATATCCCCCTATAATTTTGGTTTTATTTTCCACCAGATCAGTTTTTTCTGGTTTCAGTAGTATGCTTAAGTGTGTATTTTTGATGATATCAAAGGTTGATATTTTTACTTATTTCCTTTTGTTCTGTTCTTGCAGTCTTCTCTTCTGATCATTATCCATCAAAGGGTACCAGTTCATCCTGATTTGAATTAATGAGAATTTGCAGAGAATTTTTGCTCTCCATCTGTCTTAGCATACAAGTGGCTTAGCCTCGGTTTTTTCTTTCAGTTTTCCTTCGCTTCCCCAGCAGTTTAAATATTCTTAGATGCAACTTCATGCACGACAAAAATTGCTTTATATACTTAACCAAAAATTTGCAATTTGTATTCACAACTTTACCTGATTATCTTCTTGTTTGTTTAAGCATAACACGCCAAAGAATCCCATCCTATTAACAAAGCAATGTCATAGTTATTTCAAAGATAATAAATGACTTTTAGTTCATTATACATCATTCCAGGCTCACTGTTCTTGTAATTTCCCTATTAGAGATTACCAAGAAAAATTACCACCAAAAACTGCATGGAATTTGAAAAAAAAATACTGTGTCATTCAGCTAGGATTTTTTCACTAAAACTTAAAGAGGAAAAAAACAGCTTACTTTTCTGCTACAATGTATGAGCCACATAACTACTTGCATTATGTGCAAAGTTTTCTAAAACCGAAAATGCGTCTTTTAAATTTTTTACATTTGTTATAAAAAAATAATTCTAGGAATTCTAGAAACACTCCATTCCCTCTCCCCACAAAAAGAAGTTTTCTTAAGAGTTAAGCAAATTGCATTGTGCAATCTCCATTTCAGTAGCTGAGGCTGCCTGGTTTCCCCTTATTTCAGTATAGGACTATTACTTTAGGGAAGCATTCAGTGTGTGGATGGATGCTAGATTCTGGCCATTTTGATTCAAAGTCCAGATAAAAGACTCATTTCCATCCCTATCCCCTACCCCTCACTCCCTGACATTTTTTTGCTTCTAGCCAGTGAACTTTCAGTGATACAGTCTTTACCCTAGAAAATGCTCATTCTATTCCCCCAATATTCCTTTAAAATGTAAATCCATTTACTCACCTTATTTGAAGTGAAAGGAAGGGAAAAAGCCTCTTTTCTACAGAGAATGCTATTCCTTTCTACCTTGTGATTTCTCTTCTAAGAGAAAAATAAAGTAGTAATGTGTTAGCGAAACTAATCCCAAGTGTTTTGGGGATACAGACAGAACTTAACTTTTGATTGAGCAAAAGGGGGTCTCTCTCTCCCAGCTCCTTGCTCTACCCCACTGGATAAACTGGTGCTCTGACTTTGGTCAAAATGCTGGTCTCCTGCCTCAATCATGTATGTCATGAGATTTATTACTTAAAAAAAAATGAAGTGGCTGTAGTTTCCAATTCTTTTCTTTTCTTTTCTTTTCTTTTCTTTTCTTTTCTTTTCTTTTCTTTTCTTTGCTTTGCTTTGCTTTGCTTTGCTTTGCTTTTTCTTTGCTTTTCTTTGCTTTTTCTTTGTTTTTTTTTTCTTTGCTTTTTTTAACTCTTTCCTCCCAGAACAGTACAACTGTGTTTGTTCTACAGCTCTTTTAAGACTGGAGATTTATGCATCTCCTCCTGGAAACACTCTTCCCAGGCAAAACTGTGACACTTCTACTCTTGCTCTGTGTAAAGGGAAGTTCCCATTTTCATGATCTCAGGGAGGATTTGCACTTTGCTCCTGCTTCTTTCAGTTTTGCTGCAGTGCCGAGGGAAGGTTTTTCTGCTGGTCAATGCCTACCCATGTGGTGGCTCCCAGCTTGTCTCCCTCTGTACTTGATGTTCTCGGGGAGAAAGGTGAGGTAGAAGGACAATGTTTCCTCCCCTGTTCTCTGGTAGTACAAGAAATGTCACTGGAAGAGACTATTTGTAAATGAGCAGGAGAGTTCCTTCCCTGACAACGCTACATCAGTCCTTAAGTAGATCTTTACCTGAAGACTTCAAGGATTTTTTCTATAACTCTCAGGGATTTATAGTGGAAGGAATGTTAAATTCGTTTTCTTTACATTTACATGAAATGCTCAGATGTGAGTTTATTTTGATTCCAGCTATCTTTTGATTATATTTACAGAGTACTTTGCCCAACTTCTCAACCTCATTCTGGAAGTTTCTGCAGCATTTTTAATGTAACTTAAGATATCTTATAGTGTTTTAAAATATAAAAACATGTAGTTAAAAAATATATATATTTGAAAATGTATCCTCAGGAAATCATGGTAGGTTGTCATAAGTGCCTTTTTACATTGCAACAGCAACAAAACCATGCTGTGGCTGTAATGAATATAGAAATATTTATTTTCTGTTAATACTGAAAAATGCACACAAATATCCCCTTTTAATGACTCTTCTCTCTTTCATTGTTCTCTGTGCAATGACTGTATCAGTGAGATCAAGTAATTCCACATCTCAGGAACACGGAAGTTTCTAATCCCTTTATCCAAGTTTTTCTTGAGGAAAACTGCACTTAATGAACAAGGAATGTCAGCAGAATGCAGGCACACTTCTGCAAATGCCAAAGGCCTTTCTGTCCTGTGTCAGGGGATGATTTGGCTCCTTGGAGATATTTAGCCATGTTATTTCATTTCCTTTTGTCTTCCTCACGTCTGTTTTCTTCCCTGAATTTCTGTGCACGGTTCCTAAATGTATTGTCCCCAGCTCTCAAAGCATGGCTGGTCTGCAGTGTGCTGACATGGGGTAATGCAGAGTGAGGTTAGTGCCATCTCCAGAGCGCTGGCCATCCCCAGTGACTCTGTCTTCATTACAGTCTTTGTTCCCTATGGAGTTGCTTTAAGTTACTAACAGCTAGTCATGAAAAATGGTGCTGCTTCGTTTCCATGCTTACATGCCTGATATTGCATCTACTCAAAGTCAGACAGCGTTGTCTTGAAATATATTCCGAATTTGTTTCTGAGTGTGCTGAGCTTTTAAGTCAGAACAAATGTGAAGCATCAGAGAAAGATAATACAGCTACTAAAAAAGTGCATCAGCAACTGATTTGTAATTGTGGCTCTTGTTTCTGAAGAGCTTTTAAAGAGAAATTGCAGAGTCAAAATCAACTTGCTGAAAAAAAGGAGATATTATCATTATTTTGTTCAAGCTGTTGACCTGAGTTAGGAACTTGATAGACTGTGCCTCAGGTTTCACTTATCCAGAATAGCTATCACCCACGGGGTGACACTTGAAAATTTATAAATGTGCAATAAAATTACAAAATTCTATCATTTCCTTGTGTGTGTCCTCTCCTGCATCCACATCTTCCCCCTTTTTTTGCTGTTTTCTTTTTTTCTCTAGTCATGTGTGGTATAGGCTGTCATGGTCCTTTAACAAAGAAAATTGTTATAGCCATGACCTGATGGTCTGAAACTTTTCTTTAGTTGCCTGTCCTTTCTTACTCATTTTCATTCTCTGACTTCACCACAGCAGTACTCTCTATTTACAGATATCATCTCTAGCACGTTGCTGTTAGTTCTCTTCATTTCTTATATTACTCCTGCAGGTCTGGAGATATTTTCAGTTTCCTTTTCCTTTTTTTCCTGGAATAAGCATCTAAACACAACATTTCCTGACTATTTCTCACCATTACTATGAAATAAGATTAGATTCCTGGTTTTACCTAGGCAACTAGGTTTTAGATATCTGAGCCATCATGTATAATTGAAACTGAAGACCTTGAGGTGTGTTCTCTTGGCTAGTAAAATACTTCGCCAGCAGCTGGTTTGTATATATGTCTCAAAGTGGCTTGATGTCATTGGTGAAGAGACCTTTCATCTGAAATTACAGAGCCAAATCTTGTTAGCAGAAATCATGTAAAGACAAGATATCAGTTTGTTGCAGTTGAGTATACAGCCTTAAATGAAATGTATAAAACATTCATAGAGTTTTAAAAATAATCTGTTACAGTTGAGGTAGATCAGTGCAAATTCATAGAAATAATGTAATAAGAAATGTTTGATTAATTAAATTGAATGAAAACAAATAATATTCTTCTGATCCATGCCCTTAACATTTATTAAAACCAAATCAGATTCTTTCTTCCTTGAAAATAAATTCTTGCAGGAAATAAGATTAGAGCAAAAGTAGGAAAAGGATGTGAACACCCGAGGCCTAATTCAGTAATTCTTTACATGTTGAGCAATTGTAGACACCCATATGCGTATATGGAAATAAAATCTTTTCACATCAAGATGAGGAAGCATTTTACATCAATTTTGCCTCCATAAATGACAGTGAAATGAAGAGAACAATGGCAGTGCCTTCAGGAATTCTGACAGCTTGTCAGGATGGCTCCTGGAAGGCAAGTAAGCACGGTAGGTCTCAGGCCAGATTTGACTTTGTTGCTAACTAGCTGAATAAGGGTAAAATAGATTAAGAGGATAATATAATCTTCATTATCTACTGAAGGGAAGATAAATTACTGTATACTTTCAAAACCATGTTTCAAGCTCAAGGTGCAAGTGGAAATCCAGCAATGGGCTGTAAAGTCCCTTATCCATTGCTCAGGGTACAGCAGGAAGGAAGGAGTGTCTTGCCAAGGAGCAAGGTTTACAAGGGGATAGGATGCACAGCCCTAACCCTGGAGGACAGGGTTGCTCTCCCTAGTTGAGAGAAGAAAGATGGGAGCAGTTAGGAGAGTCAGAGATGTTCACTTGTGAGGTCCAGGGACACTTCCCTGCTTCCCCCATAGCCTTGTGTTGCTGAGTATGCAAGTCTCAGGGTAACAGGGCTCTTGAACAAGATCCAGCACCCAGCTGGTGCCATGGTGTCTTCTTGTGCTGAGGGATCTTCAGGGCTGGGAGAAGCAGGTGGTGGGAGTGGTATTCTTGCTTCATAGGCAGGTGGATAGCCCAGTTTGTGGCACTGGAGAGGATCACACAGAATTTTGCAGTGGGGTACAATAGCAGCAGACCTCAGAAGGTCTTAGTTTACTTTGATTAGTTTGGTTTGAGGAGCAGAGAAAGAGCTGCTGATCTTGGACCGTGTTGCTACCAGCAACCTGTGGAAGTACAGGAGCAACAGCCTTTATGGCAAATGCAAGCACCTGGGTGGGACACTGGCCTCTGTGACCTCTTTGCTCTGAAATACCAGTGTAAGGTAAGCCAATTCCAGTGTAAGGCCCATGGGGTGGGAAGAGGTCTAGAGCCTCAGGGCAGGGTTGACTCAAAGGTATAGAACAGAGGGGTTTGCTTGTATTAAGAACTGATAAATATTTGGGGAATGTTGTATCCTAGAAACAAGCTTTACTTTAACCAAAGGTAGTGGCACAGGGAGTTAAAATGATCATAGAGGATTGTCTACACTAGAAGCAAGAGAAAGCTGACAGGCACTGAGGAGCACTCGGTTCAGTCCGATGCGATCCTCAAAGACGGTGTGGCTGATGTCCAGTGCACCTCCAGAAAGGTCAGGAGGGATGTAAATAGAGAACTGTGATGAAAGAGAATGGTAATCAGTCTGCTTAGAGTGCCAGTTCAGTAGCATTTACAACACTGAGCAAGACCAAAAATTATAGATGCTTCTACAGCAATGGTAAAAATGAGAGAAAATTGGAATGATTGGTGCCAGCAGCAAAGCTGACAGAAAACACGTTACAGAGATTGTTGAAGGGAGGTAAACAAGCTTATTATGGTGCTAGGACATCAATTTTATAAAAAAGTAAAGAGGGGATAAGAGGGTATAGGAGAGGCACAATACAGGAAGTATAATGCTAAGTTCAAATATAATATTGTGTGAAGTTCAGGTATAATATTGTGGGAAAAGAAGAGCACTGAGGAATCTGTTGGTGAAATCCAGCACTTTGATAGTAAAAATATAGCATTTTCTTCAGCAAAACTGAAGAAATTGCAGTTAAGATAGGTAAAATAATAGTATATTTTAACTATCTAGGTATAGTTCAGTGCCTCATAAGGATGAGACGAAGAAATTTTTTTCAGTGCAATAAAAAGCTCCATCCTATGTTAGCCTGTTTCAGATCCAGAGGAAAAAAAGAAACCCAGACATTACCCTGAACTTGGTCTAGTGGGGGCACAGGATCTCACTCAAGAGTTACCAGTGGATGAGCCACTCTGTAACTGTGATCACAATATTGTTGAAGTTAATTTTGTATCATGAGAGAAAAAGACAAATCCGGCAGATAGACACTCAGTTTCAAGAAAGAGCACTAAATGAAAAAAGAGACATTAAAAAATAAAGCAAAATGAAAAATTCAGCCAGCCAACAAAAATGTCCTGTAAGGGATAGTTCTACAAGCAAGAGCCTGGAGTATATATTGCAAGTCCAGTTAAACTGTCTACTGCAGTTCCAGGAGAAAATGAAGTCATCAAATGAAATCTCTTCAAGGCTCAGGGGAAAAACTATCATAGCAAATGATGGGAAATGGAAAAAGTTACTATCTTCTGGAAAAAAATGGCAGTTAAAAAATGGGAGGCCTGCACAAAAGAGAAGAAAGGAAAGCCCATAATACATGACACATTAAAAAAATTAAGAGGAATAAGAGAATTTGAAGAGTATCCTTAAGAAATAAATGGAAGGAAGGAAGGAAGGAAGGAAGGAAGGAAGGAAGGAAGGAAGGAAGGAAGGAAGGAAGGAAGGAAGGAAGGAAGGAAGGAAGGAAGGAAGGAAGGAAGGAAGGAAGGAAGGAAGGAAGGAAGGAAGGAAGGAAGGAAGGAAGGAAGGAAGGAAGGAAGGAAGGAAGGAAGGAAGGAAGGAAGGAAGGAAGGAAGGAAAATCTTCCTACCTCTTTTGGGAGCATTAGTCAAGTTTTGCTGTTATTTGATCATGCTGTAAATATTGTGCTATTTAACACAATAGGCTCAGTAAAATGGTACCAAGAGTACCTCTACTTATTAACTGTCCTCACTTCCTGCCAACAGGTTTCCATCCAACCTCCACACATTATAAGAGCTTGTGTCTTTGTGTCTGACCAGTGTAGGTAGGTTTTAGCATTTCCTCATTCAGTTGCCAGATTAATAATAGAAAAATCAAAAGATGCAAGTAAACTCTCCACTAGCAAGTCCAAGTATATTTTGAGAAAGGTTTAAAAATTACTTCAAAACTAATGAGCCAGTTTAAAAAGTCGTGAGATTTTTAGTGGAAGCAAATATGATCGTTCTTATGTCTTGATATTGGGGGTATTGAATCCAGTCAAGTTAGGTCTTTAAACTTTTCCACAATCCTTTCAGCATTGAACACTTCATTTTTAAGGAAAATGAAGATTCTCTTTGCTCCAGGAAGTGGGGCTATGTCAAAACATGTCAAAACCCCAAGGATATGGGAGCAAAGATATCTTCCACATGCCATCTTAAAAGAGTAAAAAGTGTCCCAGGAGGATCTGCTTCCAGCCAGCCAGTGAGGAGCTTTGAGTTTTTGAATATGATTAGCTCTGTTAATAACCTATCCATAGATCTGCAGGGCGGCAGAAGGAACAGGGGCTGCACAGCCTGAAATTCTAGTTATCCTTTGTCAGAGGATAACATACTAATACTTCAGGCTTTAGTGCAAACCTGCACAGACTTCTCACAGCCTGTGCAGAATTGCATATGCAAACTTTTAAGCTCTTAGCTGTATTTTTTGTTTTCTTATATGCACACATATGCCCAGTTCCCATGTTTTATACTGCTTCTGTGCACAGTTTTCTTACATCTTATTAGTGATTTTGAATCATCTGTAGGCAAAAAGAGCAGGAGTAAGTTTTGGAATAGGGCAGACTGGTAAGACCTTCAGCAGCTCAGGTACAGTTACCACCTTTCACAAATATATTAGCAAATGAAATGTTGCAATTTTCCTTTCACTTCACTGGTTTCACAGAGATGCCAATGAAGTAATTAATGACTTAACAGAAAGCAATCAGGACTTGTATTTATTCTTCTACTTGCACCAAACCCCAGAATAGGATTTAAACAAAGCAAGCCTTATTTCTTAAAGCAACCCCATTCCCCTCCTCCAGACATGTTTATACATGCATAAAAGCTCCCTAGAGAATTATTTACTACCTTTCTTGCCTTTAATCACACAATCTGCAGATTAAAGGGAAGAATGTTGTCCGGAAGTGTACCTTGTTATTCCACGGTGACTAAGTGCCATTTTTGTGAAACCTAAAGATCCCAGAACAAATTAAAGACTAACACCAATCCTATCAGTGGCTCCTATCAGTGGGTTCAGGAAGACAAAACAATATCTAGTGTTTATGAAAAATGCTTTCAGGAATCATTGGGAGAAATTAAACTGCTTAATATCTGCATAAGTTTTCATTCAAATGATAAAAATAAAAATATCCAAGGTGTGTTTTTCTTTGTTTTCTGATGCTTGGACATTAAAGGGTTTTCACCACTGTGAAACACCTAAAGTGGGAGGAGAATTACAGTTTTTGTCTTCACACCCTGTAAGGGAGAACACTTGGGAGTTACACTTGATTTTTCATATAAACATCCTTTAAATACTGATTGCAAATATTGCCAGTTGATAGATATGGTCTACAGACTGGACTGACAAATGCTGAGTCTTAAAAGTCCTGTTGAAATCAGTGATATTTACACATGCTCAAGAATTCAACTTCATGCTTTGGATAGCTACACTTTTCTTTCAATGTGGATTATTATAAGTAGCTGATGAACTCTTTTACTTTTTACATCATTACCTCACTGTTACACTTTTCCTAAATCACATTTTAAAAACGAATTCCATTTGTCAGAAGTACTGTCTTGAGAAAGTATATAAATTAAGAAAAAAAAGGAGGGATTTAAGCATGTTTAAGCATGACTCAGGTAACTTTTAATTACAATGAGAGACATTTATAGATAAAAAATAATTCATTATATTTTTCAATTACTATCACACAAGATGGCTTCCACTCTGGGCTACATTCCTGGAAATCTCCTAATTGAAATGCCTCAAAAGTGAATGCAAAACTAAGTATATTTATAAAGAAATAATATTTGCCTTTAGGGAGACCCAAGACATGTGTGTGCAAAATGGGTATCATTAACTCACCCCAGTGTTTGACAGGGGAGGAGCTCAGTCAAGGTGAGAACTATGGAATCATACAAGTGCCAGTGACAGGGTCAAGAAGGAGGACAGTGTTCAAAGTCAGGTTGGATGGAGCTTTGAACAGCTTATCCTAGTGGAAGATGTCCCTGCCCATGGCAGGGGGTTTGGAACTGTAGGTATTTATAGGTCCCTTTCAACCCAAACCATTCTGTACTACTCTATGATATTCCAAGCCACATGCCAGGACTATCCATTTAAAGATGATGAGAGCACAAAAGAAGCAGAAGTCACAGCAGTCACAGTAGTCAGCATGACAGAAGATGACTGGAGAAATAGTGTAAAATCTCACAGAGAATTACATATGAAAATATCCCAGTTTATTATAAAGTTTTCATCACAAGCCAGCAACATTGTGTTACACGAGCATCGGTCATAGTATGACCAAATACTGTGGGCAGTATAAACTGTTATTGATCTTATGAGAAAAGAAATCAGATATATCTGAAAAATAGTGATAGATTTTGAAATTAACTGTCTAACTAAGGATCATAAGTTTATCCTAAATATTACAGTACCTGCACTGGTCACATTCTTATTTTGATAATTCAGTGAGGACTAAAGTTTACATGTACATTTGTAAGAACAATCACATATTTTTAAAGTACCAACTAGGCAAATATTTTCTTTCATGTATATCTTTTTTCTCTTGTTTAGATAGAATGACAAGTAGTAATCACAGAACCAATTAGGTTGGAAAAGACCTCTGAGAACATCAAGTCCAACCTGTGACTGAACACCACCTTGTTAACCAGACCTTGGCACTGTGTGCCACATCCAGTCCTTCCTTAAACACCTCCAGGGACAGTGACTCCACCACTGCCCTGGGCAGTCCATTCCAATGTCTAGTCACCACTAACATCAATATCTTTCTGTGAAGACATTCTTCCAAATGTCCAGCCTAAACCTGCCCTGGTACAACTTAATGCTATGTCGTCTTGTCCTGCTGCTGGTTGCCTGGGAGCACAGGCCAACTCCCCACTGGCTACAACCTTCTTTCAGGTAGTTGTAGAGAGCAATAAGACCACTCCTGAATCTCCTCTTCTCATCTTCTTCATCATCTCCTATTATCACATGTATAGAAAAAAGAATTCCACTTTGAACAATGTTTACTGAAAAAGTTGCGACTCAGCTCAGAGAAGCAAACAGAGCTAGTAGCCGGGAATTTGTAATGACATTCACAGAAGGATCATACTGGTCTTTCTGCTCCCACTAGAAGTTTTTCTGCATATGTAATTGATTGTCCTCTTAGGTCAGTGTATGCAGGAGTTATGCCCATGGATTTACATGTCTGTAAGTGAGCAGAGGCAGAACAAGCCCAGCTGACTCCATGAATAGCTAGATTTACATTTACATGAAATAAAAATCTCCAGACCAGTGGTAAACCACAGCATCTCAGCACTCATTGCCATAGCAGATTAACATAATCAAAAGATCATAGTACCTTTGATTGAAAAACTCTTCTGAAAATTCGAACAATTAGTGCCCCAGCAAAAGGAGCTGCAAGTTGAAAACTTGAAAATCTGGCCTGTTTTGAAACCCTGATGAGAGTAAGAGTTTCGGAAAAATCTGGCCTATGCTGTCATTCTGAATACTAAAAATACAGCTTCATACATGCAACTCACATCACTTCTGTATTTAACTGTACCGAACGCAGCAATGCCACCATATGGTGTAGTCTTCTTAGCTATATCAGTATTTAATTGACAACACCAATGGGAGCCATGGAAATACAGTGATTATGAGCCAGTATGTGGATAACAGTGCCAGGTACAGACATCCTCAGAGGGAGAGTGGGAAATGCCTGAGGGAATTCATTAGTTTCTAACATCCTTTCCCATTACTTTCAAGCCCCTAATTTCTGTCGGTAGGACTCACCAGAAGGTTCATGTCTTCTGTCTTTTGAAAACTGCAAGGTGAAATTTCCCCACACACAGCTTGGAATAAAACAGGCCATGTGCAGTTGAGCCAACAAGAAATGTGTAAGACTAAATGTAGTTTGAACTCAGTTTTTTCTGCACAGGCAGAAAGGTTCTCACACCAGTGAGAACCTTTGCCCACCTCATCAGTTGTCTGTCTTTCTAATTCCAGGGCCTCATACATGTTGTAGAAGGTGCCAGTCCTGTTAAATTTTCAGAAGGAGGAGGAGCCTTCTTCCTGGTATATGAAGTGACCTGCTTCTAGCCTTCATCTTCAACAGACCCTTGACTAATTACCTTTCAGGATTCTGAGTCCACCTGCTTCTCCACTACAAGGAAGGTTTGATACTCCTGAGTGTCTGGAGACTGTTGCATCTCTGAATATAACCAATCTCTTCCTCATTAACTCAAATACAGTGTAGCTTATTCACTTCCTCTATCTCCCTCCCCTGGTGACACAGCTCCTCAACCACAGCATACCTTCTGCAAAAGAACTCTGTCAGCCCCAGCCTCACGGAGAGGCAGCAGTCACTCCTGGACCCTGCTGCCTGGAGAGCTCCATCTGCCAGCAGCAGGTCTGGCTGGCGGGAGGCCTCTGACACGGCTGGTTATGTGACTCCAGCAGCTGCAGGGGAATGAGCTCTACAGCACGTCAACACCACAACTGAAGAAGCTTTCACAGGCACACTAACAAGGCTGAAGGCATCTTTTTGTGCTCTGTTTCACCAGATACCAAGTCTGTTTATCTGCCTGTTGGCTCCTCCCGGATGGTTGTAGAGGAGCCCTTCCTGCTCACCCCACTTACCTGAACTGCCATGCAAAGTACCACGCCACACCCTCACTGCCATGTCACACCCCCGCTTGTCACACTCTGGATCACACCCCACTTACCTGAACTGCCATGCAAAGTACCATGCCACACCCTCACTGCCATGTCACACCCCTGCTTGTGACACTCTGGATCATTCACGCTCCCTAGATCTGTTTAAATCTCCCATTCTGCTCCTGGCAATGCCCCCTTCATGCCTGCTTGGCTGTACAGGGCTTCCAGATCCAGACGGGCCTCAGGGCTGCTGCTCATGTGTTCCTCAGTCACCAATGCTGCCCCCACTGCTGCTGCTGCTGCTTTGCTGACTGACCCAATAAATGAGCTCAATACTAAACACTAAAATTCTTTAAAGTTTTGGCATTTACAGAGAAGATTGAAACTGCATTAACTCCACTGGACAGCTCCACTTTGAGAATCCGCTGAGACAGCCCACTCTACCTTGTTCCCCTCCACATTTTCAAGTAGGTTTTTTCTACAGTTCCTGTAAAGCATCATACACTGTCAGAATACGTTTGAAGAGTACATACACTTACAGTTTGCAATATGCTCGTGCATCCTTTGCACTGAAAGCTGATCTGTTAATGTACTGTAGTGGTTATCATGCACTTCTTCCAGAGCACATTAATGTCAACAGAAGATTCACAATAAATGAAATCAGATCAAATCCTGTTTCCTTACAGTATGGATGGACACAGATAAATAATCCATTCTCACAAGTATCTCCTCTATTCTTCTGGTAGGTGCCACATCACCTGTTTGTGCTGAGTGATACATCAAATAGCATCTTAGTAGCACTGGTGCAATGGATCTGCAGATTATTTCTCACAGAGAAAAAGACACTATTTATATCCCTGGGCACTCAATTTTCATTCTAAAAACATATTGGGAGACCAAACAGGGTTAAGTATAGATGAGTAAAACATATAATAGAAAATAAATTGAAAATCTTTGGTTTCAATTTTGCATACTGTCCTTATTTACCTGTTCCCTTTTTTTTAAACAGAGAGATCCAATGATGAAAATCATACTTTTAATTGCATACCACTCTAATCACATATCATGTGAAAAAGCATTTTTTCTTAATAATAACAAAAAGACTCTAACAGCTTAACAAATCATGGATTGATTTCACGTCTTTTTCTAGAAACTCATGCAAAATGAAGTTCTAAAAGGATTTCATTCTCTCTAAGCTCAGTATCACTAACATTGAATATTTTTCAAAAATCCCCTTTGTATATACCAAAGCCTTAAAAGTTTGTGTGATTTTTGATCCATAGCATTCACCAGCAGTAGGAAGAAACACATCAGAGATAGAAAAAAAGATGTTCTCATGGGCAGTCAGTATTCATACATTTCATATTCAGAATCTAGAATTATTGCTCTGTGTTTGACCTTCCATAACAGTCAAAGCAAGTATCAGATTATTCCTGTAACATTTATGACATTTTCTATGGCACTAATTAATACAGATTAAAAGAAAACTGATCAGACCTCTAAACCTCATCTGTAACTTTCTAAAGTTAATGGAAAGGTGCGTGTTGACTTCAGCAACTTATAGGTCAAATCTTCTAGTACTTATGCCTGAACAAACAAAAAGGGAAAGCACGGGGAAACAGTATTATTTTATGCTGCATTTTAATAATTCTACTTTCTCAAAAGAGATTTCACCTCTGTCTGGGCTCACCACTACTGTCAAAGAATAGAAACAAGAGCAGAAGCACACCAAGTGTGCTCCAAGACAATTATTTACTATTAAAAAAATAAAGTGCACAAAATGAAAACAGTATAAAAACAAAAGCGAAGTTTTACACTTTATTAGTAAATGGTGTAATAAGGATTGCTGGGTCATATTTGTGTCATAACATGTATCTTAATGTCTCTGGTTATGCCTGGATCTGTGAAGTGCTGTGACATTTGGCAGTGCAGATTAGGGTTCAGGCTTCATCACAGTATTTTGGTATTCTCAAAATCACTAGAGTACAGAATATATCATTTGCATTGGTTGTGGGAGAAGAGATGATGCCTCTTCTAGCACAGAGGGGGAAAGGCCATCTATAGATGATCCGTTGTAAAGCCTACAGCTGCAAAACAAACTGTCTACAACTTCCAGACAGATTTGAAAGAGGACAGTGAGTTTAAAGCCTCGATGGTAGGTCTTTAGGAGATTTTGTAGTCTTTTGAAGGTGAATTTTGTTGCAAGAAATGAAAGACATTAAATATGAAGGCTGAATCTTTCAAGGTGATCTAGACAAATTAGGCACCCAGGTCTCAAACTTTCCGAGTGCTTCACATTTGAAGATGTGAAGAGGACTTTTTTCCCAGATAGTCCTAACCCTGTATTGCAAGCTGGGGCCCTGAGAAGTCATAGTTCCTCCATCCTATGGCTGCTTACAGGGTCTATTTTCTTCTTTAACATTGTCTATACTGAACTGGTGTTGATTGGAAACTGTAGAATCAAATATATTTGGGTTAAATTCTCAGGAGGATTCTTAATTTTATACCTTTCAGATGCTTGACACATTTATTATAAGGTAAGCCTGAGCTGTAAACATATTTCTGCCATAGTTCAACAATTTTTAAATATCTAGATTTTAATATAAAATCAAATCTGTTGACATTCAACATGTCAAGGATACGTGTCAATGCATAAACACTTTTAAAATGTTTTGGAGTTAACTTTGGTCATGGCAGCTTGAACTATAAAAAACATGACAAAGGCATCAAGCTGATGTAAACTCATTATCTATGAATAACATAAAACAAATGTGCCAGATTTGTACTTCTGGGTGGCAAAGCTGGTGCACAGATATGGTACTAATGATAATGGAATTATTTTCCAAGGTTCAAGATAACTTAATAAGTCCAAAAAAAGAAAGATTACATGTTGATTGTGTGTTGAAAGAGCTGCAAGGAAAATTTCAATATTTACATCCAAGATGCTAAATTCTGGGCCAAGAGTGGTTTTAAGCAGAGCTCCAATTCAGTCTTTTTCAGAAGCAAGGATAAACACAGGATTGCTTGATGTATTCAAGCATGGAGAAATGCAAGGAGGCTGAAGCTGCTTTGATAAAGTTGCCCTGTGCCAATGTATTGACCACACCTCTCAATAACAAAAGCAATATGTATCTCAATAACAACAGAAATGCAAAAGGCATGGCAGAAATTGCTAGGTTTTTAGAGATTGTGGAAACTGATTCTTTCTTTTCACTTATCAATAATTTAATTAAGATACATGTGTTCTGCTTTGAAATTCTATTTTTGCAGTAAATAGTGGTTGCTAGAAAGGTCTGATACAGACCACAGAACTGTGAAATAAAACTGGGTGGATCTAGACAGTCTGTGAATGAGAGCGTTAAAATTCAAATGGCATTTTCCTGGGAGCAACAGAGGGTTCAGATAGAGTTTATTTTCTGAATGTCTAAGCTTCTTTAAGATGGCTTAACTGCTAATGTTAAAAGCGGTGACTGAAGGCGGTTAGGCTCAGCTGGTGTCACACAGCTATGTATAAAACAATTACTTAAAGCTATACTTTAGTTTAGATGATTGAACCCAGTAATTTATATTGCAATATCCTCTGCATAATCCCTATGGATAAGCAATTTTCAAGGTGCTCTAAAAGTTGGCATCTTGCAGAGCTACATCATAACATCATAGTACAGTCCTGTTTTAAGACAGTGGACTATCAAGACTAAATTGAACTGAGTAATCGGCAGCTCTCTAGAAAACAGAAGTACCCATTTGGACATTTATGTATTTTGCTGTATTTAACAGGTTAATGCTGTAAGTCAGCAATCTAATTTGACTTTGAAGGATTAAAAAATATTTGCCTAATTTTATTGCATATTAATATCTTATTAATTTTGGGAAGACTTTATCCCCAATTTTTTATCTCCTAAGAGTTTACTGATATCATAAACAATGTTTATTCAACCTTCAGTCAGCACTGCCCTAGAAGATTATAAAGCTGAATAAACCAAGCTATTATGCCTTTCATTATTACAGCTTTGAACACAATGAGCTTGTTCCTATTGAAAAAAAGGGTAGACACTTAGAAAGATTAAGCACAGTTTGGATTAGGCATCTAGTTTGCAGATAGTCTTAAAGTATTGATACAAAATATTAAATTTATCCTCACAATCAAAAGAAGAAAACAAAAAATTTAGGGTTTCATGTCTGGAAAGATATCTACAAGCTTCAGTTATTTGAGAATAGCTTTTATAACTTACTAAGCCAAATAAACTTGATTAACAGAATAAACAAAACAGAGAGAGACTTGTGGCTGTAAACATCAAAAACAACCTGTTGCAAGGACTTACTCTGCAGTCAGGGAGGAGCAGTGGGTCTGCTGCAAGTGATCTCATAGTGCAGCATGGTGTTTGCTGCTTCCTGATACTGAGAACTTAAGTATATACTGGTCCTTAAATGTACAAACAGTGAACAGAGTGAAAAGTCTGAAGAGGGTTGAAATTTTTCAACATGGCCATTATGAGGTCAGGTACTGACTATTTCCCCAGCTATAATGATAGTAGACCTTTGAAATTATGCAACCAGTAGAAGATACTTTTTATAATGAGCTAGCCATCCATTACACATTTAGGAAGGTAGATGATGCATATAAAAATACATATATATAAAATTTGAGTGCTATTATGACAGCTCTGAAATGGAACTTAAGATTTATAGTTGCTAATGCAAAGCCCTCTCCTCCTAAGTTAAAAGGCATGCTTTTCATTGCCATGCTGTTAACACAGACATCAATCTCTAAATACAATCTGTCTATCATTTAGGAAGGGTAGTGTATGATACTTAATAGTTCAAGCTTATTCTTCATTCTAAGATCCATAAAACTTGAATTCCTAAGTACACTGACACTTGCAAAAATGTTTTGGACCAGATCCAAAGAGCTTTCTTAGACGAATACTCCAAGATGACCTTCAACTGTGTGTTTAGTGTCTCAAAGTGTGGGTTTTCTTCAACACAAAACCACTTAAAGATTTTTTATGTGTAGTTTCCCAAGAAATTTTCTGGTTTTTTCAATTTTTTTTTGTGGCAAAAATAGACTGCTTCATTTTGGTAACTTTTATGATAGAGTATTAAGGAGTTTAAACAAGCTACACAGCTGAGGAAGCCATTATTAAAATACACAAGATAAGAGCGGCATGTTCCATAATATATCCTTATTATCATATGTTAAGTGTTCAAAAAGCCTATATTTTTCTTGGAACATTGCTAGTATTTTGTACTTTGCAGCTGTAATAAGATTCTTTAGCTATTTTATGCCCTAAAAACTTGAAAAAAATCACCTCAAAGTTGGTTTTACAAACAGGAAGAGAAAGAAAGTAGTAATTTTAACTGTACCTTTCATTTTCATATTATGTCTGCTGTACCTTAGATAACTGATCATGACTAAAATATCATTGTTCATTTCTTGTGGTTGGGATTTTTTTGGTTGGTTTTGGGGTTTTGTGTTTTGGAGTTTTTTGGTGGGTGGGTTTTTTCTGGGGCGAGGGGGACTTTTTTCAGGAACAAAAAATCAATCTTCTCATCCCCAAAAATGTACAAAATAAATATAATGGAGTAAGTCCATTATGATACCAATCACATGCACTATAGAGCTGTTAACAGGGGATTTGTGCATATAAACAGTTTCTTAATCTTAATTCAAAAGACTTATTTCTGTTTTTTAAAAAGAAAGAAATTAAAGTAAGAAAGATAATATTTAGTTACAAAACCCAAGAAAATATTTAATAATTTTTTTACTACAGAAAAAGACACTTTTAAAGATTAAAGTGGTCTAATATTTTTCAAGATTTTTGTAGTTATTTTTGTAACATGTCAGTTACAATAATAGTAAGAAGAATTATTCAGAGAAGGAAACCTCAGTTTGGAAAAAAAGAAAAAGCAAAGAAACAAAACAAACTGAGTGGTGACACGTAGCTTTGGCGCAGAGGTGAACTGTTTGCAGGAGAGGAAACAAAAGGAGGTCATAAAGCAGGGCAGGATCTGTCCTCCCTGCCGGGTGTGGCGGCAGCGGGTGCCCTTGGTACAGCCTCTCAGGCAGCAGCATGCGCAGGCCGCGGTGGTGGAGTCAGTCTGACAGCAGGGACTGAGTGACTGAACCCGGTACAAAAACAAATAGATGCCAGTGAAAGGCCTAGGAAGAAGATTAAGTAGCTGGAACTGCACAAAGAGGAATTTTATCCTCTTTAGCATTTATAGTCCTGGTTGCATCTATCTATCCACAGCCAACGTGGCTGCTGTTATCTTTGCCTGGAATTTCAGCAAAAGGAAGGGAGGGAGCAGAGGTTGCACACAAATTGCAGCCTCCATATTTCCTCTGTATAATATTTCTGTTTCTGACAGGATGGATGATCTTTTTAAACACAATATACACTAGCATCCAAATACACTATTTATTTCCTCAGCATCATATGGGCTGCCTTGTGATATTTCCTTGAGGAAAAAATACAGACTACAACCATCTGTGTCTGGACTCTTCTCCCATGTCTTCCCACAGTTATTTCTTCTATGAGTTATTTTAGCTTCTCTTTTCTTTGTAGGTGCATGTGTATTAATATACAAACTATAAAGTTCCAGTTGGAAAAAATTTGTGTCTCTTTTTAAAACATGTTTAATCTAATTTGCTCTTAATCACATGAAATTTTAGTCCCACTTTCTGACAGCTGATACTTGAACACTTATATTCTGTCTGATGGGTTGCAATTATTCACTCCCTTTCTACTGTGTAAAGATGTTATCATAGTACCTGCATTGCCTAAACATGCTGGGTGATGTAATATTAAGATAAGAAATGTACAGATTCAGTTTTTATAAATATGCGATAAAAATAAGGGAACAATTTTCATAAGATCAATAATAGAAATTCCTAACTTGACCTTTGATTTATTTAAGATATGATCTTTGCTAGACACCAGTGCCTGAAGACAGTTCTCACCAATTCCTCTAAAGGTCGTCAACTTCTGGAGAAAGTTTTGCCCAATATTTCAGAGTATTCTGGAAAATACTTTATGTTGACAGATAAGCAGTTACTGAGAAAAATTAATAATTCCATCATAGGTTTGTTTTTGTTTTTCTGATGAAGTTTGTAGGAAAGGTTACTGCAAGATTGTTATGAGGAACTTCAGGCTTATGGTTTCACCAGAATCAGCATTAGTCACCAGACCTTTCTGAGCCAAAAAATGTGAATTATTAACTACTGGCTTAAATATTTGAGAGCTAATTATGTAGCATGTCTTCCAGTTAATTTCCTCAGTAATCACTTTTCACACACAATTTTCTCTTCTACACACAGGGAAACAACTGGAAAAACCTATATAGTGTAAACAACCTGTGTCTCCTGTAGGCTGGAAAAAAAGGGAGGGATTGTTATTTGTAGTGATTGTTATTATCTTTACAGTATCAAGCATAAAGGATTCACTAGATAGTACTGTACTTGTGAAGGCAAAACCAACAATCAAATATTCAAGATGGAAGGAAATGAAGGTTCAAACCTGGTTCTGGAATATCCTACTTCAAGCCAATGGACTTAAAACTGATTAAATTGAATCTGGGTGTAACAGGTTACAGAAATGCTGACTTTATCCCAGTAACTTTTTGGAGTGGTTTTGAGTGACATAGTGTTAGCTTTTTTTTGTTTCACTCTGTTGTTAGCCTGGGAAAAGGTGAAAGTAATTATGGTGTGATTTGACCCAGATTCATCTTGAAGAATCCACACAGAGGAATTTACAAGAAAAGTGAATGCCTTACAAAATAGTGCTGCAGTATTTTTTAGTGTTAAAGGACCATTTTTACATACATATAATCTACAAAAATAGGCAGTAATTGATATATAATGAATGTAATTTTTCTTCTGTGTTAATGTTCTCTCAAACAGGAGTAAGAGATGTCCTCCATCCAACATCTTTCTGTAGACTAAACTCCTGCAGGGGAGCATCATTCCTTGTCTTTTATGTCTGAACATGAATTTTTTGGACTTTAGCAGGAAGTCTAGTAAGTACTTTTGCAATATACCTAGTGAAATATAATGAAGTAATCTTCACATATGGAAAATTCTTTGTATGTACAAATGAGGTGGATGAACAAATTTAAAAGCATAATTTTTTATGTAAACGTTATCATCCACAACTTTATTAGAAAATAAGCTGAAATGAATTTGACAGGTTTGATACTGTGCACTAAATTCTATATTTTCACATTATAAAATGATTGATTTGGGAGGAGAGATTTTCAGAATTGCTTTTTATATAAGGTATTAAAAAAAATACTAAAGAAGGGAAAAATTACTGACACACAATTTTCTGTGGATAAATTCAGAAATAAAATCTAGCAGAATCTTGTATCACAAAACTATTTCATCCTCATCATCTTCCCGTAATTGCCTGTTATATACTTACCCTTCAATCTTAAAGAGTTATTCCCACTACTTTTTTCCAGGAAGGCTTGGTAATTGTCCTTTATATTTTGCACAATATAAGTGCTACAGCCCTGAAGTAGCAATTTTACAGCTAACTTTTACTTTCTGTATCTCTTCTACTAGTTCATAAGTGTTATTAACATTTGATATTCTTTTTCTTCTTTTTAAGAAAATGAAACCTTTATATGGGCTCACCTTGACTCAGTAATACTTATGACTTTGAGTTATGTTGTTCTTCATGTTTATGATGAGAGGCTAAAGGCCACCTCTACATGAAACTACTGAATTTTAATGTAAAGTTCTGAAGAGGTGACTCTTTTTAGTTAAAAATAAGACTTTCTGACACTAAGCCCTTTTATAAGATCATCTCAATTTTCCTCTTCCTTCTATATGTTTAGACAACACATTAGTCAGCCTGAAAGGCTGCTCATCTGCTTAGTCATCAGCTGTCACTAAAGCAGCTCTGCCCAGATTGGCCATTTTGGGTGGATCAGGGGCTCTTCCTGTGCTTGATGTGCTGGTAGGGAACCCAGCTCATTGCTACTGCTGATCCCAAAGCTCTCTCTGTTCAAAGCAACCACTTTATCATGCCTCAGGCTACCTGTGGAAAAGGGTCATGTCCTCCTTTGTGTCCACACATTGTCTATGACTGTCTACTGTACTCTGCAATAGTAATAATTTCAGTTAAACAATATTTAGGAAATCAAGGCTAGCAGAGTTCCTGGTGGGAGAAAAGACTTCTGTACTTGTTTATTAACTGCATCCACACAGAAACTGAACAATGGTTATATTATGAAAACATTTCATACAGTCTTGTGTGTATTTACAGACATTGTCTCAAAAAGTAAAGTGACCACTATCTAATATTTGTAATAATTTGCATCCATCCCTTACATTTTGTCCCAGATCTAATTATAAATATAATTCAAGAGAAAAGAAATTACAACAGAAAAAATACTCAAGCCCTCAGAAGTTGCAAAAAAATCCCACCAAAGCCTTTATTTGAGAATTGTGTTGTTAAGCACAAACATATGTAAATATCTTCAAAATATCTTTTTGAATGTTTTATGTGCCAGTTTTATGTCCCAGTGATAGACAATTTGGATGTATTTACAAATATGAGCTGAATTATCACCTGTACTTTTGTTTTAATGTGATATATTTTTCATAGACCAGTGGTTAGAACATTCAACAGGAAGCTATAGATCTAAGTCAAAATCTACTCTTTTTCTAATTTAGTACAGGTATAAGATCTTAGTTCACTTCTCAGACAGTTGTATTTGTAAAGCTTTGTGAGTTGACCACCTCGAGATCCTCAGCTGATGTAAATTCTCACTGAATGAAGTGCTTCTTGAGATAAAGTAAGTGTGTAAATATGACCAATCAAGAGTCTGGCTATGAAGAGAAAGGGTGTGAAAATTTGGCTTCAAATCATATTATAATATTTAAGTATTTTTGATGCTGCTGTGCTTACCTCAAACTGTATCTAGCAGAATTATTTGACCACTATCCTGTGACTCCCTAAGCAGGGAGAAATGAAAGACAGGCCTTACCACACTCCTGCAGAACAGTCCTCAAAAATGACACTTTCATGTCCTTCCAAGGTAAAACAGGTGATCTCTGGTATTTCTGAACTATTTTTTTTTTACAAAACAAAACATTTTTGAAGTGAAAGAAATAGGGATTCTTTTTGTTATTCAGTGAGTGACATCCACCTAACAAGCTCATAAATTTCCTAAATTCAAATGCAGAGAGGAAACAATTAAACTGAGTGTACACTTCCAGATCTGGTATCCTAACTTCCATTTTATGCAAATTGCCACATAAACATTTTGTGTTGGTTGGAACTTTTGAGATCACTGACTAAAATTTTGACTGAAATAGAAGAAATGTTTTATTGGACAAGAATCCTAAGCATGTGATTAAAAGACTCAAAATATCCCCCTTGGAGTCATGACACTCAATACCTGCTTCAGTCAACTTCTGAAGTCCAAAGTAATCAATTGAAAGTACCCCTAATAACTCAAATACTCTGTTGTTAAATTTTCATTCAAGGCTTCCATGCTAGAATATTCTGCACAGCTGAAGACATCTTCATTTTACAACTTTACTGCTTAAATTTAGTGAAAGTGTATACCTGGCTTTCTTTCACAGCAGTAACAATGTCAATGTCTGCCCTGAGTTTCACAAATAAAAAGGCCAGAAACTAGCAGACCAGCGTTTTCTTTGGACAACATCAGACTGCTTTTACACATGGATAAATCTTGCTTTGGCATGGTTGAGGTGCCTCTTTTAGAAAGCTGTATTGCTGACAGCAAAGAGCAAGATTTTACAGCCCGAAGCCTGTGGGAGTTCTGCCTTTGACCAGAGTCAAGCGCGTATCAGAGCACAGGTTACATTCCCTCCCGTAAGACACTGTCAGATCTGAGACACAGTCCTTGTTTGGGAATCTCGCAGTACAAATCTTCTTTTGCTTTAACAAAATCAGAAATCTTTGACCGAGAATGTCTTAAACAATTGCTCACTGAAGACTGGTTAGGCATGTGGCTTCACTTCCTGGCTTCCAGCTAAATTTGTTTCAAAAATTACATTGCAAATCAGTAATGACAGTATAGATGCAATACATTTTTACAGTACCTTTGAGTACATGAATACATACGTAAAGAATGATTATGTATTTATGAACTGGAGAGGAGGTTGTGCTGCAGTTGAGATTAAAAAAGATATGACTCATAGAAACCTACCAGCCAGGGCCGTATTGTAAATTTCTGTGAAACCTTGTTATATTGTATAGTCCTAATCCACTCTACTGAGCACATACAGCCTAAATCATGAGCCTTCAATTTCTCATCATAACACTTAGATATGATAATTGGGAATTATGATTTTTATAAAACCCTTTTGAAGGAAAAATCTTTTTGACTAGAGTGACCATATCCTTAGATTCCTTTCACTTTTTTTTAGGTATTTCTTTGTAAAATTCTATTGAGGACAATCAGAGAACTCACAGTTTTTTGTGATCTTCTGTGCCCTTTCTGTGTTTTTGTTGATGGGACTTTGGCATGCAAAATGCTGCAAGCTGAAAATACGGCAAATACAAATGATGAAGCACTAATTTTCATGCATTTGTCAGAAATTCAAACTCATTTGTACAGCAAAGAGCTTTTCAACACAGCTTTCTGTTAAAGGGTAGAGGAAAAGGTAGTTCACCATGCTCATCAGAGAGCACATCTTTCATCCAGGGCTTTCAAAGTATTTCCCTAATTAAGCTTTCTGACCATCTTTTGAGTTAGTTAAGTATCAGGTTGGTGAACTGATCATTTTATTTCAGCACTTCTGTGTGAAACATATGCATAGAAGGGAGCTGACCCTCCAGAGACGTGAACAGTGCTCCATGGGATGCATGGAGCTTGGCCAGCCCTGGGCCCTGCAGACAAATGGGGCTTCTGAAGCCAGTAACTGCAATCACAGCTTTGCACATCATCTCCTGCACTTCCAAAAGCCAGCACCAGGCTCCCAGTGCCTGCATCTGCTCACAAGGATGCTCTGCGGCTCCCACTGTGCCTCACACACTTCGTGTGCCTTACCTGCTCTTTGACTGTTTTTCTCTCATCTTAAAATGTAGCCAAGATTTCTCCCTGTACCATTAAGTTTAAGACATTAATAATGTTATAATACCAGGTATTTTCCCCTGCAAATACATACATGTATATACATAAATATGAATATGTAGTCTGATTTGCTGTTTGCTGTGAAAAGGTGTTCAATAACATATTTTAAGAAAATCTTTTGGCTTTGACTGGGGAAAGCATGCTGGGTTTTGCCAGATGTGTAATTAGACAGAGTAATTAAATCAGCTGGGTTTGCAGGTGGTATGCAGGAGAACATTTCTTGGTTTATTCTCAAGCAAAACGGAATTATAAAAGTCAATCACACTTTTATGTTGAAGACTTTAGCCAAAATTCAGGGCCATATAATTGAATAAGAGGAGAAGACAAATATTCATTTTTATCAAGACTGTAGAAAATCTGTTTTCCTATAGAGATTTCTCACAGGAAAGTTTATTTTTCTGTAATTGCCACCTCCTTTTCAGATACTGCTCATCTCTCGAGTTCCCCCACAGTTTTTCTCAAGGTCATTTTCCAGTGCTCGATCAGACTTGATTTTCTGCTGCTTTCCTCTCAGCATTGCACTTGTTTGTCTTCTTTCTGAGGTGTTAGGTTTTTATCACCAATCAGTGCTTTTAGTGAGTCACCAAGACCACATATGAACTTCTATTCTGGTAAAGGTTATAATTCTTCAATCTCTTACATCCTATAAGGAGTCTGGTTACTTTTATATTTTTGGGCAAACATCAGCCCAAATAAGAGCTCAAGTATAATGTTTTAGCAAAACAAAATGACAAAAAAATAGAAGTTCAGCCCAAATTACATACTTGAAATAGTTATGGTAATGTAAAATGTGACATATATCATGAAGTAAGTAATACAGAGTGTTAGGATAAACATTTTATCTATCCATTTTTACAATAACTTGTGATGGTCGGGTGAAGTAATGCAGTCAGATGAAGCTTATACTGCTAAAACCTTTAACCCAAGCAGTATGTGTACATATATTTCCTGTCCAGGCTTTTCACATAGAAAAGCTCTGGTAAGAGTTATTCACATGGCAGAAGGAGGAAGAGTACAAATGACATGTCAGTTGCAATTTCAGTGTTCATTGCCATCCCTGAAACATCCCTGGCATAAAGCAAAATCAGACAACTGGACCAGATGTCAGGAATGTTAATGTGCGTCTTTAAGGTCGTATTTCATTTTCATTCTTTTGAAAAGAATTGGGTTTTGTTTCTGGGATTTTAGGAGGGAATAAAGAGATTTTCATTACCCAATAATAACCAGTGTGAATGTGATAAGCATATTTAAAGGAATTCTCAGTATACTATCACAGGTGCTGTAGCTGCCTCTACTCAGTTCCCTCTGTAACAGTTAATCACTATAAACCTTTTAGGAGTAAAAACCAGATCAATTTTTCAGTAGTTTCATTCAAGTTTACAAAGCGTGAAGCTAGTTAATATCCACCATTCCTGTTCCCGAATTTTCTAAAGAGAGAAGGTTTTAGAAAGATTTTGTATACAACAGTTGCTCTGTTCAAAAGCTGTGTAGGATTCATTTGCCAATTTACAGTGGTGCAGTATTTTAAAAATCATACAGAATTTAAAATGTCTTGCCAAACAAGGAATGATTCCTTTTGTTAAACATATATGTTAGATTAAATACCTCTCTTCATACAGTACTTATTACGTTAGACAGAATTCTTTCTGTCATAAGAACAGACAGCTTGGTTTGATGGAATGTGCTTCATTCAAGGGAAAGAACTGAATAGTTTGACAGAACGCATTTTGTAGATGGATTAGGCACAGGAGAGTGAATTGTGGCACGTTGTCTAAGGAAAATACCCAAGAATTGATTTTAAAATGTTGAGTATAGAATGGATTGGAATAGTTTAAAACATGCACATTATTGATCAATCAGATTGAGAGGCCTGACAAAAAGTAAAAAGTGCCCACAGAACTCATTCTGTCAATGGGGATGTTTTTCGTCTACCTTCATTCTCAACAAATTTTATTTTCTTGTATACTTCATGGGCTCTTATCAGCACAATGCCACTTTCTCCCAATTTCTTTTGCCTCTGACAATAAAAATGGTTTGGTGAAATTCCTTGCTGTGACAGATTTTACAGGCAGTGCATAGGTCAGCTGCTCCTGTTTGGTACATGCTTTTCTGGCCTAGAGAAGGATCACAGAGAGAGTTTGGGCAGCTGAGCATTTGGCTACAAATCCATCTGCTACACATTCATCCATCTAATTGGGTGAGTAGCGTACAGGTGGAAACCAAGCAAGGCCAGTGTTTTGTGTTCAAATGCCTGACATTGGGGAGCAGTGAAATTCATATCCCTAAAACACCTCATGTTAATTAAACACTTAGTAACGGTGTTCAGAAAATCCCAGGTGCTGAGAGGAAAGTTAGCTAGAGCATAATGAGAGCACTTGGAGGCTGAGACACAGCTCCCACCCACAGAGCAGTGTTCGTTGCTGCTCAGGGTAACTTCCCAGCATACATGCCTGCGTCAGGCTGGCCCTTTCCTCTCTGGGAAGTGGCAGTCTAGCAGCTCAGGTCTTTAACATTTAGCTGTAGGAAAATTTGGTTCATATGCAGAACATGTGTACCTGCTTTATAAGTGACCTTAAGGAGCTTTGCTCTTCTCTAGAGAAAAACTAGTCATGTTTGTCTTCTGCAAGTATTGGGGAAGTGACTGTAACAAAAGCATAAAAGGGACATGTATACAGCCAGTTTTCCAGATAACCACACAAAGAGCTTCCAAAGGCTGAATTGGTTGTGCCTGCAAAGAAGAATAAATTGCCTCTTTTTTAACCCTTACTTCTTTCACAAATACTTTTAAAAGTCAAATCCTAACACTCTTACCCAGAAAAATCCAGTGCCATTAAGTGATACGCAGAAGAATTACTTTTTGCAATATGAACAAATGAACATAACTGAACCACAATCTCATATTGCATTTTACAGTGGGACTAGTCTAGGTGAAGTCAAAACTTTTAGATGGGATATATTCCAGATTGAGATAGCACTGTCTGGGGTCTGAAGTCAGACAGGAACAAATGCGTGCAGACCCACTTGAATAGTATCTATGAACCTGTTGAAAGTTTAATTTGAGAAAAGTACGTTGTTGGCATATGAAGAAGCTTTTTGATTTTTTTCCCCTCTATTTCAAAATTGTTATCATGACTGTTTCGTATCAAACACTCTCATAAGAGTTCATAATGCTGCATAATAGGGGTAGGTTGAAGTGTTTATGAATTGTTAATGAATAATATTAACTGACCAAAGTTAATAAAAATTCATTAAAATTCATAAATGGTTCATGTATATTTCATTGCAAACATAAAATGAGATACTTTTCCAAACATGCATGTTTCCTGAAACTTAAAATTAGGAATTTTCAGACGCATTAATTAGGGGAAAGCTGAAGAAAAAGGTTATGATGAATGTACAGTTTGAGCTATTTTGAATAACTCTTCTGTATAAGCTCATAAATTATTCAGTACAAAGCACTTATGTAATATTTCTTAAAGGTAAAAGAAGCATCCTTTCAGGGTTGGTTGCCCTTTCCTTAAAGCAAAATAACTCTGTTACATTACTGGAAACAAGTTACAGAAATAAATTGATTTTTCCCCCCAGGGCAGGCATCTGTTACTTCCTAAAGTAAAGAAATGCTCAAGGAACATATGGTTGAAGGGATTTGGCAGGGTTCTGTTTTAGAAGAAGAGATGTATATGAGATTGAAACAGGAAACAGAGAAGTATCTGATTCAGCCAATAGATTGCCAGTATGTTTTATCTAAATTTAAGTCAGTTTCTGAGTTAAGCGCAATTCAGCTTCTTAATACAAAAGGAAGTCAGGCCTTATCAGCTGGGTAACAAACTTTCCTTAGACTTAATTCTGCATAGTTGGCCAGGCTGTTGTCCTAGTCAGATGTTCAGTTTCATTAAATTAATGCCTTGGGGGTGATGGTTAAGGGTTACTCTCATGAATAAACATTTCAGAAGTGCACATATCACATCCAGAAAGGCTACTGAAATAGTGTGTAAAAGTCAGTGAAAGCTGGGTATCTGGCTCAGCATTTCACTATTCATTTTGAAAGAAAGTCACCAAAACTAATAAAATGGGGATTTATCTTCCTTGAAAAGGGAATGTGATCAGAATTTAAAAGTGTTAATTAAAACATTGTGCATTTTCTATAGACTGGAGGATTTCAGTCTTAAGTTATTTCCAATTACTTTTATTTTCAGGTTATTTCCAATTACTTTTATTTTTGAGCTCTAGGAATAAGGATGGGGATAATGTCATAGCCATGATGCCCAGACAACTTAATAGAGCCTGGGATTTGTGGCAAGACTTTTCTGGAATGGTCGCACTTGAAAAAAAGAGTGGGTTTTTATATTTTTCTGGAGCTGTCAACCTAGGTTTCTGCTCCCATTCATTTGTCCTCTTTGTGGTAAGGGCTGTGACATTTGCAATATCAGCCCTAATTTAGATGCATTGCCACTTGCCTTTGAATGAAAGAGAGAGGAGTCAAAGAGCTCCTTACTTTGGTTTTTCTAATCTGTGCCCCTTTGCAGCACAAATCTATTCTGAAATGGAAAGTGAGATGCTAAACTTCCATAGTCATTTTCCAGGCTTCTGATAAATTAAAACAAAATAATTAAGAAAATAATTTAAAATAATTATCAAGAAAATAATTATGAGAAAAAACTAGACTTTGAATAAAGATGTTATTTCCAAACAGGTAAGTTGTAAGTCCATACTGCTTTTCTGCACCCATCTTACTGCTTATAAGTATCTCATCTCTTTAACAATTCAAGGTATCTTGTGTTTTCAACCCAAAGCATATTACTAACAACCTCTGAATGTTATTGCTGGAAGGGTCCCTCCCAAAATGTGCCTTTTTTCCCCACGTGGAATTGGCTGCATCATGACTTCTGCACTTGTTTTCATGCAATATTGAACATTTGAGTAGTATCTTCACTCTGCCGAGATGCAAGGGAGCGGGGCTGGCAGGCACATGGTGTGTCCTCAAGAGAATGGGTGTGCTACAATGAGAAGGGTCAGAATTTCCTGGCAGCTGAGAGCAAAGAAGCTGTCAGTCAAAGGAAGCTGTAAGATACATGCAAGGCAAAGGTTTAACTTAGCAGAATAATTCTGTTGTTTTAAAAAAAACCCTTTTAATCAGCAGATTTCAAAGGTACTCAATGTCTATATTTTACTGAAGGAACAGAGATTTGAGCCGAAGCCAATGAAATGATGAAGAAATAATGCCAAAATTAGAGCATGAGTCCCTCAAATTTCCACTTGCAGTTTATCTCCTAACCACACCACGTTATTTTGTCTCAAAGTAAGCTTAAAAAAGTGTGAGGCAATAGGCTGGAATTCTTTGCTGACTTCCTGTGCTGGATCAACTGCAACCTGAAATAATGTCAGGTTGTTTTCTTGTGAGTGGTATGGGCATCTCCTTCCCCAGAGTCACAGTAAATGTTTTCTGTTTTCTTTCTTTGGAGCACATTTCTTTTCTTATGTTCACATAACAGAATTTTTGGCGACTGGATGCTAACAGGTTTGATTTTCATTACCATATATGTATATTTTCTTCATTTTTATTAAGATTCCATTCCAATTTGTTGATTTACCATTGTTAAAAGGTTTTTTTTAAGAAGTATTTGACCTACCGGTGAAACAATTTCTCTCATCTGCATATTGAATGACTTGGCAATGTCCAGATGAAGGATTGGATGTGCTGGGAGATTTGGACAGATATTTAACAGTTTCAAGTGCTGTGACATTGGTTGTGATGAGCAAGACTGGAGCAAGTTTGGGTTGTAGAATCCAATCCAACTGCACTGGCAAGTGTTATGTTCTCTGATGACCTAAACTGTCAGGGACATCAGCAACGAAAAGAAAAACATGAGATTTTATCTGATGTATCCAGAGAGCTTGGGCAACTACTGTTTTCTACTAATATTCACTCCAGTACAGCAGAGCAAAGCTTTGTGAGTCTCCACTTTAAACAGCATTACAGTGCAAGTTTAAGGCTTGCCATTTGAGTTAAAAAGTTTTGCAGTTAAGGGGGTGGTTTTGTGTGAATCATCATCTCCTATTTAGGCACATCATATGTGAAACTCTACTGCTACAAAGGCTAAAAGGCCTCCCCAAAAGCAGAATGGCACATTCAGCACAAGAAAGTTCTCCTTGCACGTCTGAGTGAATGTCTAAGCACTCAGGTTTCGTTCTGCTTGAAACATCTTGCATACAGGAAGGCTGACTCTGGATGAACTAAATATCATGTGAAAAGCCAGAAGTGCTGCCAGCATCACAGCCATTGCAACGTCACAGCTTTTCCTTACCATTTGGAGGATTGCAGAGAACAGGAAGTTTTGAACAGGTGTTTATCCACCTTGAAGTGGATGAAGGTAAAAATGTTGATTTTCATATGAAGATGAAGATATTAAATCAGAAAGTATTAGGGCAGCCAAAATCATTCCAATCTATCTGCCTGGCTTATTTTTCTAGTGCATCCCTAAACGTCTTTATTGACCAGGTAATCAAACATATATGTTCTTGATCCCAGTACAAATTTGTCATCCTAAAACAGGATTTGCATTTACAGGTGGGTATCCATCATCCATGGCTAGAAATTAAAACTAATATTAAAGATATGCATATATTTCTGTAACATGCCTGAAAGTATTGGTGCAGGAAATAAAACATTTTAATATTTATCAGAATTTTTCAAAGTATCTATATGTCTTTTCTGGATATTTAGATTCACTATTTTAAAATCTGTTCTTTGCACTGAAGTCCTTCACCTCTTAGGTCGTATTTAAAAAAAAAAGGAAAAAAAAAAGAAAAAAAATGTTTAGACTGATAGGCCACTTGCAGATATTGTTGTTGAAAACAGTGTTAGGCAATTCTGAGAAATAACAGACAACACACTAACTTTTTAATGGGCCATCTCTGTAATTAAAGTGAATCCAGATGTGACCTCTAATTTCCTAAAAAGTTACTGCAATCCCTGAAAGAATGTAATAATAGTGAATTTCATACCTGCAAAGCCACCTCTTCTAGTGTAGATGGAAGCATCAGGGAAAAAAATCAGGAAACAATTCAAATGTCTTCTGTATTTGTTATTTCCTTTCTATTTTTTTTCCCTTGGGAAAGTACGATTGTGGTTTTTTCTTTTTAGATATATGTATTTATTATATAAAGGCCCTTGGAAAGGTTTTTTTTCATTTCATTGGAAGTTTTCTTGCCACACATCTTGCAAGGATGTGTCTGGTCATATGATGAACACCCAATCTGCCTCTTGTTAATCATTTGCCATGTACTCTGCTTCCATCTTCCTTCCTATTAAGTCCTCTTGATTAAACTTGATTAAATTGTCTTCTTTTGTCTCACCTTTGCTCATATTAAAGCCTGAATCTCTGTAACTAATGTTTCTCTAAGCTGCTGACTAAGCCCCTCCCATTCATAAGAAATAAGTTATATTTGAGTTTAGAAGGTTTGCTGCTGCTGAAGCATCTGGTTTTCTACTGATTCCTCAGCCCATATACTGGAGTTTCATTTACAGGTGAGGTGACTGAAAAAGTCTTCGGAAACATTGCCTAAATCTTCAGTCATGTGAAGATACCACAAACCTCCCCATTCAAAATGTCCTGAGGCATATAGAACAGGAATTGAATGTCAAATTCCAACATGGTGATTCATAACAGCTGGTGAGGGGTCAATCGCTCTGACCGAGGAAGCTGTGACCAGTCCGGAGAGATGGTCCCAAAAGGAATCACCTCCCCGAGGTTTGGTGTCTTCCCTCAGCTGCTGGCCAGGAGGGCCTGTGCAGAAGCTGTCAGCTCTTCAGTGATTGTCAGCTCGTGATTCCAGCTCAGCTCTGCAGGGCAGCCTCCAGGCCAGACCAGAGAGAGACGAAAGGCTCGTGTGGCTGTTCCGCACGAGGCAGCTTTATTGTTGGCCCATATTCCGGCAAAGGGGAGGCTAGGGACGAGAGCTCTCTCCTTGCAGGGGCAGAGGGCTAGCTTTTATAGGGATACAGGGGGTGGGTGTCAGAGGGTAAAGGCCAATGGGTTGCAAAGGATCTGCATAGGGTCTCCCAGAGGATTCTGGGTCTGTCTTTTTCTCGCCGTAACTGAAGAGTAGCTGCCTTCCCAGGAGGAGTCCTGCTGGGAGGTTGAGCAATCTCCTTATCTCAGGAGACATCCCTCCAGGGCAGTGGCTGGGCATACCCTACAGCGATTAAGTAAGCAAACTCTGGTGGCCATGCAGCTTTCCTAGCTGTGACTCCTGTTTGATGGGAAACTCCAGTAGTTACCTGACTTGTTTCACTGTAGATCAATGTGTTCCTGAAACTCTGAGGAGTGTGCTCTGAACATACCTCATATGTGCCAGCAGTGGGTCCCTAACCACCACTATGATGGAACTTTTTGGGCTGCTTTATGTTTTTTTAATGGTTTCTAGTCACCACAGAGGTACCACTCAGGTGGTTCACCCAGGAAAAGGTCCCTCCCCAGCCTTGGCTCTGCCCAAGGACAGAACACCCATCTTTGTAGAGAGTGTTTTCCTCTGAGGCTGGTACTAGAGTGTGGGAACTTCCCTTGTCTTTCTGATGGAATTTGCAGGAAGGAATACCAGATTTGGGAGTTTATGAGGAAACAGTACAAGGAAAAGTTTGTTTGTGTACCAGAAGTTAGAAAATTAATTTCAGAGGAGGAAATTTGGACTCTGTTCTCACATACATATATGCTTATTCATCCTGTACAGAAAGCTCATGATGAGAGAGAAACGTAGGACCCATCTCCTAGGTGAGGGCAAATACTGCACCAGAGCTGTGAGCTCTCCCTGGGTCTTTCTTCTTGGTTCAGTGTAGAGTGCCTAACAGTGGTCTTGTTGCAGGACCAAGAGAGGAATAGTTCCACTCTTCAAACTTGGGCTGGTATTGGTTAGAGCTAGGGCTTTTGTGCTTCCTGGATGAGTATACCAACTACTAGACAATTCAAAAAAAAAAAAAAAATAAAAGCAAGGTATGAGGTAAAGAAGTGCATTTATTTGTAAGTGCAACCTATACTTTAAAAGTGGGAAAAAAGAAAGCTATCTTCATTTCTTTAAAAAAAATAGCTGTTGTTGTCTTAAAAGGCAGATTCTGACCTTTTGGTTGGATGGATGCCAGCAGTCATCCTCTGGAAAGACATGGCATTTCAGGCTATGTATTCTGTTCTCAGTATTTATTAGTTCTACTTTCCCAGCATGCCATATTTTCAAAATCAGTCTAGAGTGTGCATGGTATTTAGGAAATAGTAAGAGTCATTTGCATTTTTGGTCCCATGCCTGGCAATTCCCACTGACTGCTTGTAGTGGTTTGGTCCAAAATACTCATTACTGTTTATCTGCTGTGAGATAAGAATTAGGAGAAATGCAAAGCAGGCACCAAACTTGAAAGAATATAAAGAAGTTTATTAACAGACCTAAAAGAAGAAAAAAAAATTATACCACCTTCAGAACTCTCCTCCTCCCCCGTAAAGAAGTGCATTTATTTGTAAGTGCAACCTATACTTTAAAAGTGGGAAAAAAGAAAGCTATCTTCATTTCTTTAAAAAAAATAGCTGTTGTTGTCTTAAAAGGCAGATTCTGACCTTTTGGTTGGATGGATGCCAGCAGTCATCCTCTGGAAAGACATGGCATTTCAGGCTATGTATTCTGTTCTCAGTATTTATTAGTTCTACTTTCCCAGCATGCCATATTTTCAAAATCAGTCTAGAGTGTGCATGGTATTTAGGAAATAGTAAGAGTCATTTGCATTTTTGGTCCCATGCCTGGCAATTCCCACTGACTGCTACAGGCAGTCTATACAATACAACATTAGGAATGTGAGGCTCGTGGGTGCAAACCTGCAACTACAAGACTCTATATCTTACTGTGGTTTCAAGACTTTACCTGGGCTGGGGATCTGTCTTGTGGCCAAAATCCTGTGCTTTCAAGTCCTTATTGAATGTAGCCTCAAGTATTTTTTTTCCAAAGACTCAAAGTAGATCACAAATGGAAGAGGGGCCTGAACCCCTAATTTTCATTGTGGCTGTATACACGATGAATTTAATAACATCATCATTTTTTGGTTGAAATAATTTCCATTATGTTCTTCAAGCAAGGCATTATATTGCATGGCTCTATTCATGAATGAGAACTGAAAGATTGTTATGAGACAAAATGCTTTCTACTGGTCATAATTATACAGAAAGGCTAGAAATAAGACTAAAATATGTCTGTTATTTGCCACCATCCTCATTTAACAATTTCAATAAGAACTTGACTAAAAAAAACCTCACTAAAGATCCTTGATTTTTCTTGAAGACATTGTACCAATTTGTCTCTTTTTGCAAAATTCCTCTAGGAATTTCATAAGCACTGCTTTAATTTTTTGTTTTTACCCAACTTATCTCATACAAAAAGTGAATTTTACAGCTAGCAACATCAAGAGTATCCCAAGGACTTTTATAAAGATTTTGAGCAATACTTATTTGCTCTGTAATGTAGCAGTTGTCTTTTATGAAACTATATATTTTTGTCATATAACCAATTGCTTCGCTGTAAATGTATTCAGTAGCATAGAGCTTTCAGTGGTCAAAGTGTTTCCAAAGGCTTTTACTATAATTAAATTGATTCTGCATATTGTGTATATAATGATAATTGTAATGGCACTATTATTAGACGGAGGTTCTTTGGGGTTGATAACTTGGAGGTCATTTTAAGACAGAAACTTTATCATCATTATATCATTTTTTTTTAATGTGAAGTACAAACTGCAAGACAAGACTTGAAGTTTGCTCATAATGTGCTTATTTTATAACTGGGGAAGAGGCGATTAGGGTTCAAGAAATTAATCTCAGTCTCTGCAGGTGACATTTCTCAAAGTTCTGCTATCAATTCCTGTTTGATATAACCTTTTCACTTTGTTGCCAGTACAATACGGGTTTTTTGCCACTCTGTACTTGGTCACTGCACATTTGTCAAGAGAGGAAGGACAAAGTAGGTGAAATCCTGTGGGGTTATGCTGACATGGAGAGAAGCAGCAAGAGGACAAAAGATCCCAAAAAGGTGACGACTTCTTTATCTAGGACTATACACATGTTCTTTTTCAGAGGGGCATTTATTAAGTCATTCTTTTATCTGACCCTCCCATGGAAAATCAGGGACAAGTGGAAGTGCAGTTACTGGTTCTAGATGAACAACAAACCCAAGGTCTTTGAAGCTCCTAAACACCCTTTTAGAATCCAAATTGTTACTGGACTACAAGAGAAAATACCTTCATAGGAGAGACGAGAGACAGAAGTAATGGAAAAAAAAAAAAGAGACTAAGAATAGGGGTAAAGCTGTCATTTCATAAGAAATTTTTTGCTATTATATTATTTTGCTACTAAAGAACTTCAAAGAATAATGAATAGGGAGAAAATTTTCCCATTGAAAGTAACTTATCAATAAACCATTTAAAACTTGAGATAATATTACTTACTGAGCCATTTCATAAAATCATTATTCTCATCTATTAAGAAGAAAGCTATAACAGTTGTATTGACAAAAAATCCTTTTAAAAATAATATTTCAGAAGCTGTCTAGAATGCCAAGGAAAGACAGAGATATGAAACCTTCTAAAACAGATGATGTTTGCAATAGCAATGTGTTGCAAGGTTTATGTAGAGGTCTTCACAAGATGGTTGCCGGTGTTGAAAATTGCATCTCTGAAACCTAACTTTGTTTTGGCAGAAATGTCTGACTTCTGGCTGAAATGAAGGCCCAGCTTGTTCAGCTCAGCCCTGATAACCTGTCAGTGCCTCGTGGGAACTGGGGGTTGCATGGCTGACACCCTCACGATTGGTCTCACTAACATCCCGAGATTCTTGATCTTTTGATATTCGTTTTATGTTTATGCTTCTTTAGCAGTTCATGTCAAACAAAGCAAGAGATTATATTTTCTTATGACTAGCAAAGAAAGGTCTGAGTTGGGTTTTCTCGGCAGAGTCTTTGGCAAGTTTTATGCATGAATCCAGTTCCTCAGCAAATTGATACAGGACAAGAACAGCTTTAAACACAGAAAAGGGAGACAGGGAGATGGTGGCTGTAAGCAGAGGTATGGGAAAATTCTGGAACCTAAAATGAGGACCCTTGCCCAAAGAGAGCAGTTCAAATAAGATACCTGTCTTACCTACAGGTACCTCAGCTCACTCAGCCAAAAGCGAGGGTGTCTGTGCAGCTATCTCAGGAAATACTTTGCGTTCCCGTCTCTGTTCCAGAGCAATATCCTAGACATGTCTTTTAGCCAATTTTGGAAGCAGAACACTGGACTGGATGGACTTTTGGCCTAATAGTACAGACTGTGTTGTTCATTCTGCTCCTTTACTTCTATTTCTCCAGGAATATCATGTCTTTTACCCCACTAAAGCCTCATTCTCCTCTTCTGCACCCAAAAGTTCACTTGTCTCTGACAGCCCTGCCCAGGTTGCTTGCTGATGTCTTGTTTTCTTGGGTCAGCTATCCTCCTGCTCAGTGCCCTCTCTGCTGCCATTGCATAAATCAGTTCTTCATGTACCTCTGCAGAGGCTAGGGTTACATGTAATATTACCACTAAATTCCCTTTCCTTACTGTGAGTGGAGTTCACTGGAGCCTCAGATCCCTTTGCATGATCCTGTGCTCAATGAAATTAATGCTAACAAGAATAACAGGATTTTAGTCTATGGATACCTTTCTCTGTTTATTCACTGGAATGATTTCTGCACAAACTGCTTGGAAGTTTATGCCTCTCCACCAAGTTCATTTTTCAAGTAAGGAACACATTTTAATGCAGATAAATTGAGAATAGGTGCCTTTGTCTTGCCTCCCTCTGTATTTGGGAATTCTTAAACCTTTCAGTGTAAAAACCTCTTGACCTACTTTTCCCTGATCTCTGTTCTGCAGTCCAAGGCAGAACACACAAAGAGAAACCAAGACAAACATCCCTCAGAATGATGATTTCCCCCAGTTGGTTTCCTGCACGGCTATTTGTTCTGTCACTGTGAGTCCTGATCAGCAGAAAGCTTTGTCCTGTATAAAAGTTCCTGTGAAGCTAATTTAGGGCACAGCAAGGGCCTCATTTAAGCAAAACAAAACCCAAGTGAAACACAGAACACAGCAATCCAAGTGTTTTTGTTTTGTGTCAGAGAAATGTCTAAATATTTTACTGTAATTGTCTAGGAGGTTATGGTGAAACATCTTTCTCTGGAAAGCAGGAAATAATCTTTCCTAAGGTCCACGTTAGTGTAGTGTTAGTGCAGTCAGTTTTATGAGAGAGCGTCTCTCAAGGCCCTGTGCCAGATCATTTTGGATTATGTATCTCTTTTTTTCATTTCTTTAGTTTGTTTGGTTTTTGGTTTTGTTTTGGTTTTTTTTTTTTTTCAGGAGTTTTCTTCTAGGTCTGAAGACTTTCAATTTGTCGTAAAGCCTTAAAAAGAAAGATTTATATATTTTTTTGAAATATTGAAACATTTCTCTAAATGGGAAAATGAAAACGTAATTGTAACTAGTCTATAGCCCTGTGGAACACTGAGTTTCTGGGATCTGTTTAGCCCTAATGATTGAAGAATATAGAAACAGACTCTTACATAAGTGTATGTGATACTATACAAAGGCTTAGTTTCACATTTCCTTATTGATTAATATTTCTATTTGGCAAAATTTATGACTTCTTTATCAGATTGCAGAATTGTAGAATAAAAGACTACTACTATAACATATTGTCCCGGGGTGTCTCAAACCGGGACACATATACAGTATTTTCTGTCATTAGTAGTGCTCAACTGTAGTGTTCAAATAAGTTACAGGTTTTCTTTGAATAGCACTTTGTTAATTTATCTGCAAGTATTGAAAATTTAAGCTTGTTATAGGTTTCAAATTTATAGGGAACATTGCCCTACATCCACTAATCCCACCAGGATTTATTTCATAGATGCTTCATTTTTGAAGCCCAAGCAGTGAAAAATTTAAAGCACCATGGCATTCAACAGGACTGTTGCTTTGTTCCAGGCTTACACATGGTATTAAAGAAGTCTGAAGGCATGCAAACTGCTGTGAAGAATACAGTAGATTAATTAATCCAGTGCTTCAAATTGACGTAGTGGTTACATGTAAAAATTTTTTTAGCTCTGATGTCTACAAAGAATATACAACACACTATAAAATCTCAGCATCTTCTTGATAATTTTGTATTAAGTACCCTAGCTAGTTTGTCAGGATCTTTTGACTTCTGCCAAAGATGGTGATTGCATTGTAATCCCTCTGAGTAGGTGATATATACTTGTAAACCTGCTAATCCCACAAAATCAAAGTGAGAACACCCACTGGTCATGCATAAGGGTCTGTACATGGAATATTGTCCTATGGTTGAGGCTTAGAAATGTTTTATGTAACGAATGTGAACAAACATGATCTTCTGGAATTTGACATTATTTCCCACGGTAGGGGGTCAGCCTCTAGTTCAGGTTTTGCAGGGAAGAAGTTGCCACTAAAATAACTGTGGTGACTCATACAACTGTGACTACCCTCCTGGTAACACAGTTTATGACTAAACCTCAATTGAAAACCAGGGTGAAAAAAAATAAGCGTAGCAAAGAATAGCAAAGCAATAGCAAAGCAAAATGACCAGCTTCTTCAAACCTTGCAGACTGGTACAGGAAGATGCAAGCACTTGAAACAGGCTGACAGGTGCCAGCATGGCCAGAGAGAAAGGCATGGCAGGGCACTGCCACTTAGGCTGTGGCTGCGTCTGCACCCATTATTGCTTTCATAGCTTCTTCCATTAGCACAGCAAACTGCCTAAATTGCTGTGACGCATACTGGAGGTCAGAATGCTGCATTCTGCAAAGTGATGTCATTTAGTTCTCCATCATGTGACCCTCTGGTCACTTATTACCCAGCTATGTGGAACTGGGATATTCTTGTAAAGTCCCTGTGGGGGCTGCGCAGCTTTTGTGCTGAGTCAGCATTTAGGGTGGCAAATGTTTTCCCAGTTTTCCATAAGGGATAGAAGGATGGTCTTCTGTACCTGTAGGTAATTACAGGCCTGTCAGTCTCTGTCATTGGCCACAGCCAGCATGAGTTCATGAGGAGAAAGTCCTGCTTATGACAAACTTAATCTCCTTTTATGACACCATTATCCAGCTACTTGCTCAAGGGCAGCTAGTTGATGTAACCTTTAAGTCAAGTTTTTCAATACTGACTCTCACAGGATACTTCTGGACCAAATGTCCAGCTCACAGCTGGTTGAACTCATGTGATGGGTGAGCAGCTGACTCATGGGTTGGGCACAAAGGGTTACAGTGACTAGGGTGGCATCAGACTGGACACCTGTCACTTGCGGGATTCCACAGGGCTCCATCCTCGGCTCAGTGCTCTTCAACAGCTCCATAAATGACTTGGACACAGGAATTGAATGTATACAAAGAATGTTTGCCAATCATACAAAATTGGAGCTGGTGACTCCCCTGAAGGCAGAAAGGCCCTACAGAGAGACCTCGACAAATCAGAGGACTGGGCAGCAGGGACTGGATTCTGCAGCTGGGATGGGGCAACCCTGGATGTACAGACAGTCTGGAGAATGAGTGGCTGGAGAGAAGTGACCTGGAAGTTGCTGGTTACTGGCAAGTTGAATATGAGTCAACAGTGCCCTGGCAGCCAGGAGGGCTGGGGTGCATCAGGGGGCACTGTGTCCTGGGGAGCATCAGGCGCAGCATAGCCAGCCATCTGAGGAAGGGTACTGTCCCCCTCTACTCTGCACTCCAGTTGCTTCACCTCCAGTCCTGTGTGCCACAAGCCAAGAAGGATATAAAGCTTTTGGAGAGTGTCCAAAGGAGGGCTACTAAGATGGTGAAGGGTCTGGAGAGGAATTTGTATAAGGAGAGTCTGAGGTCACTTGGCTTGTTCAGCTTGGAGGAGACTGAGAGGAGACCTCCTCACAATCTACAACTCCCTGCGAGAAGCAACACACTGATCTCTTCTATCTAGTGACCAATGAGGGGATCCAAGGGAATGGCCTAAAATTATGTCAGGAGAGATTTAGGTTGGATATTAGGAAAAGTTTCTTCACCCAGAAGGTAGTTGGGCACTGGAACACGTTCCCCATGCAAGTGATCCCAGCACCAATCCTGACAGCGTTCAAGAAGTGTTTGTACAATACTCTAAGGGACATGATGTGATTTTTGTATTTGTTCTGTGCAGGAGGTGGACTCAATGGTCCTAGTGAGTACCTTCCAGGTATTCTCTGATATTCTATTATTCTATGATTTAATTGCTACTATTCCTTCCCATTTTCAAGTGTATATTTTTAAAAGTCAATAACTGATTTGCTTTGTAATTCTGAAGAAAATGATTGTCAGAAGTATAAAAGTTGTGTGAAATGTTGGTAATATGTCAGCTCTTTATCCGTACATGTACATGTAGCAAATATTGACCTCAAGAGAATAAAACTCAGCAATCATCCATAAATAAATCAATCTGACAGCAAGTTCACATAGTGCTGCAGGCAACATCTTGAAACAGGTTTGCCTGTAGTGAAATTTGAAGGTTTGGAAGAACGCAGTGTGAAAACAACACCTACGGTTTCATTGGGTTGGAAATGTCAGCATATCACAGATAAGACAAAACTCTGTACTTTCTGTGTGGGGCATGAAGGAGAGTTAAAGATGGAATAGCATGCAGGTGCTGAAGTGTGGTACGAATCTTTCTTCACATTCCTGGAGAAAGGTCATTCAGCTACAAACACAGTGTCATCCTTATGGGAAATTATTTTTGTTGAAACTAAAATCTAAATTTGTATTAAATAAAATACAGGCTTGTGATAGGCTCTCTTTAACGTGACACTTTAAACAGTAAACGATTGTTAGTTCTATATTGCAAACCCAATTCCATATTAAAGAATGGTTGAATTTATAAACAAAGCTTGTGCATCAAGATAAGAATCCCTGACTGTATGTCTGTGGGGCAGAAATTCATCCTTGTGATAAGAAGAACTGCATTGACACTTAGGAAATGTGTGTTTCAGTCCTGATCCTGCCTCAGATTTCCTGTATTATCTTTGAAAACTTAGTCTTTGTTTTTAACAGTAAAACTGGGATGAGACAATTTCCTCTAAAACATTCTTCAGTTTATAAACACTCTCAGTGAAGGACACTTGCATGCGTGTGTCCTGCATTGACCTTGAGTAAATGAAGGTCCTAAGCCATGCTGTAATAGAAATGAAAACTCTACAAGTGCAGAAGGTGCCATTTGGTACAGAAAATTCTGTTTTGACAAAATTAAAAATATTTTGGAGCTTGGCTAAGATGTTCATGACATTTCCATGTGGGACTTTTCCCATTTGGAGAAAAAGGTTTCCAAAGAAAGTTCTCATACCATATTTAGCATACATACATTTTCAAAAAGAGGTATCTAAAATTTACATTTTGGGAGAAATTATTTGTCTGTGTTTTTCTTCTGAATGAAGAACAAAAACATTGAAATGTCAATATATCAGTGAACTGGAGAAAACTAACATTTACAAGATGAAAGTACTCCTCCAAAATCTATTGAAATTAACTTTCTTTACTGAGAATTCAGTTAAGGTTTCCTTTCTTCTGTATAAAGTTAATGCTAAAATGTATTCAATATCTTGACTTCATTATCTTTTGTTTGCTTTTACCCCAATGTTGATGCTTTTTCATTATTTTCAGCTTACTTCCATATGCATGCTCTGTAGTAGCCACTTGAAAATGCAGTGGTATTTACGAAAATAAAAGGAAACAAGTCTGAACAGAGATTCCTATTGCAGAATTATCTTTACAATGCAGAGTCTTGCTTGCTCTTGCAATGCATTTTCCCTGTGATTTATGAACAGTGTATGCACAGCAGTTGCTGTTGAAGTAGTATGAAGGAAAATTAAGTTTGTAAGGATATCCGCTATGTAAAACGTTAGTGAATCACGGCTAATTCAAAGATAGTATCATGTCCTGTTTCCATTTTATTGCCTTCTGCAACCTCATCTTTAGGATGATTCTTTTATCTGTAGTAATACCTATTTGGTCTGACTAGTTCTACAGGAGCAGTTTTGACACACTCAGCTTTAAACTGGCACTGAAATTTTATTTGCTTTGCTTTGCTTTTGGAATTCAAAATTTAAAACAGCAGCGATTGAAAAAACAGCAATGTTGTGCATATCATTCCTTATTCTACTAATGAAGCAGTGATGAGTAATAATAATTTAATTCAATACTCCTTCTGAACATTAACAGTTCTAAATCTGCAAAATTCAGAGAAAGGAATTTGTTGTTCAACACAGTCTTCTGTCTGGCAAATAAGTTTTCAAAGGACGATATTTTTCAAAATATTTTTCCTTTGAGATAAATAATCACTAGCAATGAACAAGGAACTGAAAAAAGTAATATTCCTGAGCAATATTTCAGAGTATTTTGGAAATGTTATGAGCTGTTAATAGCTTTTGCCAAGAAAAACAGGAAGGACAGGAAACTATGACAAAAGAAGTCGCTTGAAAATAACAGAAAAATCATAAATTCTCATGTTAGCTTATGCCCAGGCAAACAGAAAAGCATTTGCCTCTTCTGGGTTTTTGGGTTTTGTGGGGGTTTTTTTTTACCTTTTGTTTGGTTTTTTTTTTTTTTTTGGTCGTTGTTTTTGTTTTGGTTAGGGTTTTTGTTTTTTGTTTGCTTTTTTGTTTGTTTGTTTGTTTTCTTGATTGGTTGTGAGGTTGGTATGGTTTAGAGAGGGGGGTGAGAGGAAATTGAAGGGTATAATGGTTTTGAGCTTGATTTTAAAACCAATACTTGGATTCAAAAAGGACAAAAAAGACCCATTAAACTTTCACTCATGTTTCTGTAAAACACATCCTTTTATTCCACCTCCCACAAATATGTTTTAGTAAAAAGGTCTCAGGTGAATAGGGTCTTAATGTACTTTAACTAATTAGAATAGAAATAATGGGACTCTTCTTTCCTAATTTGAGGCAAAGAGGTTTATGGGATTTTTATTTGTTTGCCTTTGTTTCTGATGAACTAAAGGAAAGTCAAGGGTGACTCTTTCATTTAAATCTGAAAGTGGCAGTAATCATAACAATGATTTCCTGTAGAAGAAAACCCTGTAGCTTAAATGTAATTCCTTTGACAGGTATGGCACCTACAATTACCTGTCTTCCTCTTGTGGAATAATGACAATCAGAAAATTCCTTAAGAGAATTATCAGTAAGGGGCTAAACTTGTAGATATTCAGTAGAAATTCAACGCAGAGAGAAGGTCCAATATTTGAGACTTCTTTTAAAGGAAAATTTTTAAAGTCAAATATGTAACTGGACATTGTGTTTCTGTATCATGAAAACCAAAGTCTTTGCATAAAGAGATGGCTAATTTATAATTCTGAAATGAAATTTCCCATTAAAAAGCGGGATGAAAATGGTTCCTGAATGGACAGAATTTTCATCTAATATTAAATTTTTCATATTCAAGTCTGCTGTGAAAACGGCCTCTAAACCAGCAAACACTGATATCAGTGCCCACCTGGTACACAAGAAAGTACCCTATTTGATACAACGTGATTACTCATATGAATAACATCAAATCATAAAATCTTAGAATGGTCTGGCTTGGAAAGGAACCTTAATGCTCATCTAGTTACAACCCCCTGCTATGGGCAGGGACACCTTCCACTAGAACAGGCTGCTCAACCCCCTATCCAACCTGGCCTTAAACACTTCCAAAGGTGTGTCAGCCACAACTCTGGGCAACCTGATGTAGGAAAGGTTGTGTTCACCTGGACAAAGTGAGGAACTGGCAGAGGGCAAGATCTTCTCATACATCTCAATTCTATGGAGCAAAACAATAACACCAAGGTTTTCCCAGCATTCACAGAAAATAATAAATATGAAAAATTAAATTCCACTGGGACAACAGCAATTTCTTCATTTATTTCAGAGGAGACAGAGCTTTGCCACAGGACTTTCTGATACATTCTAGTGTAACAGCTAAAAAGAATCTGTTTTCTGGGTGTTGGTTGTTTTGGGGTTTCTTTTGGGGGCGCTTATGCGTCTCTCCAATAAACCACAATGGTTTTGAATGAAAATGTCCTATTACTTGGCTGCTCTTGTAGAAATATTCTTTCTTTTTGTGTACTACTCATAGAAATGTTTTTCTACTATGTAGTAATATTTTCTTCAAACAACTGCCACTTTTCCTCTTCTCTCTTATAGTACTTTAGGTTACACTGCATTTTCTCTAACAGGGTGGATTCCCTGCCACAGTTTCATTTTTAACCTCTAAAACCTACATCAGCAAATATGAATGAAAGAGAAAAAAAGAGAGATTGTCTGATGAGAAATAGACAAATAAGGATTATTGAAATACTGTTGAGAAAGAGGTATTTCTGCTTTTATCTTTCCTCTAGCTGCCAGTTTGTGAGCCCTGAAGGGCTCACTGGTAGTGGCACGTCAGAAAAAAACACAACTGCCCTTTCAGAAGCAAATCAGAGACAAAAGTAGCATTAGAAAGGCAATTTTAGTAGGAGGTCCCCAAGCATACATTAGATACTACTGCTCAGAAATCTCCTTGTGATGCTTGCAAACCCTCAGTCCAACCAACTGCAGGTACATTAGGCTTCTTCCAGAGCACCCTTTATATTGCTCTACTTTTTTCTGTCCTTCCTCACATGGACTTGCACTCCTTCCCTGCCTCACTGACTGCAATCTCACCAGGGTTTCAAACCACAGAATTTCTTCCTCCACCTTTCAAGGGAGGGGAGCTGCAGGATAACACTGTGTGTAAGAGAAGGGGAATGTGGAAGCTAAGCCATCTAAGCCATTTGCTGCATTTTCTCACTAACTAATAATAGAGTTTTCAGGCTTTGCCTTGCCAAATGTCACAAGGCAAGGAATATGGAGAAAAAAGAATTGGGAAGAAGGGAGCTTAAAAATATCACTAAAAGAAATAGGTGCTGGTTTCCTTTTATTTCTCTCCCTGCCTGGCCCTGCTGCACCTTGCAAATATAGGATCAGATTTAAAAGTATTTGGGACAGAAAAGATCAGAAAAAAGGAATTTATTTGCTTTCTTATGGAACACAAATTAGGATTTCTAAGATTTTGCTGAGATTATGAGATTATTTAAAAAAAAATATAGAATTGTAGAATGTCATTCTAATAGCACTGAGAATAATGAGTTTCCTTAGTCTTGTGGGCTTAGGAGCTTAGTAATTTTTGCAAACTCACATGATCTGTGGTTTTCAATGTTTACTTGCAACACTTCTATTCCAGCTGAGAGTGAAAACTCTTTGTTTATTTCTTTCCTCTGTCCCTCTGTTCTTGAGAAACAATATCCACATCTCTTCACAGCTGTAACACATCCTTAATGCTGCTGAGGGGATCTCTGGCCCTGAATAATTGTAATTTTCATGCTGTTGTCACTTTCCTGTCCCTGGCACTGAGAGGCTTTCAATGTTTTGACAACTTTCCTGTGTTTTCTCCAGCTTGAAGTTTCCTTGTCTGTCACTTGCATGATGCATTTTAATTCCAGGATGTGTAACAGATAATGCATTGTTACAGTCAAAATTGAAACTCTGAGAAAACAAACTCATTAGAACTGGGAAAGAGTTTGGAAAACAGAACTGATTTACTGACTATATGTGTCCTGGTCCTTCCATGTTAAAAATATTCAGAGAAAGACAAGAAAAATATCAAAGTATGAAAATCTTCCCTACAGTTGTAGGGAACTTTCTAATTTTGAAAAAAAGTCAATGTCCATGATAAAGGTCAGTAACACATTAATACTGTAAAGAAGTGGTTTTTCTGTGCCACAGTCAGGAAAAAGGAGACTTAGTGAAATAATAAACGCAGCACTTAAAAAACATGAAGTACTTTTTTCCCTCTAAATGTAATTTAAATGATGACTCTCCATTTGCAAGGAGGTCAAAATTACAAATTAGTTCAAAAAGGTATTAGGCAAATTCATGAATAAGAATGGTATGAAATACAGTGGCCCAGAGGTAACCTCCATCTTGAGGAGTCCCTAAACTACTGATTACTGTCATCGGTCAAGAAAAGAGTCATAACTATATGTACTTTATTCTTCTACAAGCTACTGTCCACTGTAAGAAAAAATCTGATCTGCGACAAGAAATTCGCCCTTTTTTTTTTGCTTAAGATTGCAAATTTATGTCTACGAATTTTAATAACATAGAAGAAGTGAGAATTCAACTACAAATGCATTAAAATCAAGGATTATGAAGTATATACAATGTTAAAATGACATGTAAGTAGTAACAATACATTAGAATGAAAATTCAGCCTAAGTGAAATTCTGAACAAAAACCTATACTGACATTGGGAACAGTCTCTTCCTGGAGCTCCTAGAAACAAAAACCACTTGCAAATGTACTCACTGTGAGAGAGAATTTTGAACTAACATCCAGATGGCGTAAATTAAATGCCACAAAGAATGAGTTTATTTCAGTGGATGCTGGCTTTATCATGACACACACAATTGGTCTGTAGCTCTATGGATCAAGCGTGCTCTGAATTGCCTCTAGTGTGACTTCATAGAATGGATTGTTGCAGTGGGGATCCTGCAACACGCATATATCACACCAGGAGTCCCGTGGGAAGGAAATATATATGGACAGACAGATTCTTGATAGCTGTTTCAGAGAGATGTTTATTTCTCCAGCCGCATGGCCGGAGCTCTGCCGAGGAACTGTTCCAGTCACAGGACCAAGGGTCCTTCTGCCCGCGCAGGGAACACAAACCAACCAATGGGAACGAGGCTGAGCAGGGGCAGGGAAACCCCGTGTCTGTGCCCTCAGGGCCCCTCTCCCAGGGCTACACGGCGGGGGAGGGACCCCAACATCCAATGTTGCAACATTGCAACAATCTACCAGGATTTGTGGTAGGTGTTTTCATTGGTTGTGTAAAGAGAAACTGAATGAATGTGTAATTTAGTGTCTTTGCCCCCTGGGAAATACCAAGGAAAACCATTTTGTTCTGAAATGTCTTTTTCTGTTTACAGCAAAGGCCAGTGTGACTGTACTACACATCCACTGACAGGATGGAGGGGAAGCAAAGGACACAGGATCAACTTAAGAGAATGTGGCTGTCCACAGTTGCAGATGTTTACCTTGATACTGTAAAGATTAATATCAGACCTTAACTTCATGTTTTGTGAGCAGTCCTGGTAAATTTAGATTAACTATTAGAGAATGTGAAGTTAACTGAATACGCAGGATTTCACAGAATAATGAGTTTGCATTTTTTTTTCCTAGGAAACAGTACAGTACACTAGAGTCTATGTCTGATTGAAAAGACAATGGACTTGATTAAAAGCATAGCTTTGTGGGGTTTTTTGTATTTGTACTTTTCTTCATATTAGTTGCAGAGTGCATTTTTGTGGGTTTCAAACTAGATATTTTTTCTTGGTTAAGCTCTGTAAGTATTTGTTGCTTTGGGGTATTTGAAATAGAAGTATACTTTTATAATTTTAGAGTACTTCAAACTATTTCAATATTAAACAGAAATAGTATTATTATTTATTTAAAAAATGTTTCCTTCAATCTTGATGCCAGTGATAAAAAGAATGAAGAAATATCTCTTCCTAAACTAGGAATCTAAAACTTGATCTAGGGTTACTTAATTCCTTCTTATATCTATATAAATGATAAATAGCTGGGATTAAGACTCACTGTGAGTCTTAATCAGTCAGACTGAGACACATAAAATGATAGGAGTTCCTGCACACTCAGGCTTGTGGAAAATGTCATCTTTATACTCTGTAATGAGTCATATTACTGAGATTCTTATATTCAATGCTTTTTAAACAGGGATTCAGTTGCATTGTTTAGTAGGCAACTCTCATAACTTGAGGTCTTGGTTTTACTTTATCCATTGTTTCTGCTTTAACGCCGCCCGCGCGCCGCCCCTCTGCAACCAATGGGAACGAGGCTGAGCAGGGGCATGGAAGCCCCGTGCTGTGCCCTCAGGGCCCCTCTCCCAGGACAACATGGCAGGGGAGGGACCCCAACAATGGATGACAGGTTTCTTTACAAAAAACAAATCTGTTTTTGTAATGGGGCAAACTTGAAGTCTGCTAGCCTTGGACTTTTCCTTGGATTACTGAGAACAGATCTGGGCCCAACACTTCAAGTCTGAAAGATGTCTCCAGGAAAAGTTTCCTCCTGTTTCAGAACTTCTAGGATGGTGAATAAACAGTATTTACTCTAAAGGCCACTCAGAAGTCTTAAAAAGTTATTCAAAACTTTTAATGACTACCAGAATTTCCATAAAGGGGAGTGTTACTTATCAGAAACATTGTCCTTAAAACTTTGTCCTGGGCAACGCCACTGTCTCCATTTCTTCCCAGAACGAAAAATCACTGGCAGGCTGAAAAGCAAATCAATCAGGCAGAAGAGACCATGAGGAGATGGGTCAGAAGGAGAGAGACAGGTATTATTCAGACTTGTAAGGTACAGCTAGGCTCATCCATGTTTTGTCACATGTGGCAAATGCAGATATTTACACAACCAAAAGATCTGTCTCTAAGTTCTATTAACGCAGTGAAGAAGCTAAAAAATAACTTCTATATTTTTTTGTCCATTAATGAGATTCAAATACCTGCAGGTTGACATTAGCTCTAATTGCATGTTTGGGAGTGAAATTTTCTTCTTTCATTGCACAGTCTGTTTTCAACAAAGTGGATATTTATGGGAGTGTGAAGGATTCAACCAAGTGGTGATTTAGAGGCTAAATTGGAGCATATCTGAAATATTCCGACATGAATTTCCAATCTGTTTGCTCAATTCCTCTTTCTTGAGATTTTTTTTAAAGTGTGCAAAGTGGTAATGTAAAATTTCTACCGTCTTATAACAACTGGGTCACCTCTATAGAACACATTTGAAGGTCTTTCCATGAGTATTACATCAAATATAAGGTTTTATTATTTTTATAAAAAGTTATTCTTTTGACAGAAGGCAGCTTGAATTTTTAATGCTACTTGCAATTCTTGAAGATTGGGCAGACCGAAAGTCTAACTCGTTAAATCAAATGGTGTCTGGAAGTTCCACAGAAAACATGAACCCTAAAATTAATGAGTATGACATAAATGTGATGGCACAATTGCCTGGTTAATAGGTCATACTTTCTAACCAATGGTGTGTGTTCTGATTAATAAAATATCCTTGCCTAAACAAGACATCACAGAGATTTAAGACTGAATTTTAAGAACAATGGGCATTTAAACACAAAATATCCCAGAACACTATGATACATAATGGATGTAAATTAATATAACTTTGAAGGAGGAGTAATTCCAAGAAGAAATATATCCAGTTCCTGGCAGCACTTAAGGAATTTACAAACATTTTTAAAGACTCACAATTTTTACTTCATGCAATTTCCTTCTAACTTAGTGAAGTTGCAGATAGCTTTGCCTCGCATAACTAAGACATGATTACTATAGCTGTGGCGGTGCAACTGGCTGCAGCCACCCTGACCCCTAAGGACACAACTAAAACCAAGCTGTGGTGGTCAGGCCCTGAAGTTTAATGACTCACTCTAGTTAGGATGAGAGCCCATAATACCCCAGTTCCGCAGTTTACATATTTTTATGCGATAGGTTAATGTTTTTCCCTCCCTATTTTATGTATGTTAATATTAATGTCCCCTAAATTAATATGTATAAGTTCTAGAAGCTTCTGTCAAACTCGACACCCCATTGGTTCCTTCCCTAAGTCCCTCCTAAGTACTGTTCCCATTGGTTCCCTCGACCTTAACCCTGCCTCCTGTCACAAATCCCATTGGCTCTATCCCTTATCCCCGCCTTTCCTTTCCCCAGTCTAAAACCCCTGGAAACCCTCAGATCCTCAGTTCTTCATCTCCATCTCTTCATGTGAATAAGTGTTCTGTGTGGAACCCATACGGAGGGTCCTCTCTCTCTGCTTCTTTGCCTCCACCTGCGTGCTCTCACACTCTGCTCAAGGGACGGCTCCTTGGGGTGAGGAGCACCTCCCCTCTGATCCTTTTGTGTGTGCCACCCTAAATCAGAGGCTGTGTGGCTAGACCTCCGGGCTTCTCTTTGAGCCAGCACACACGGCTGTTACATATAACTATTAAATTTACTGGAGAAGATGTTTCCTGTTCTATTTTCTATTTTCATTTTGCCTCTGACTCACAAGTTCTTGAATTCAGAGGTTTGGATTAAAATGCAGGAGACGCAGGGTTCTTCTTCTAATTGATGTTTATTATTTCTTACCTATGGCACAGCTGTACGGAATATGCCTCTTAAGTTAACAAGGTGGAAATGGCCCCCAAGTTCTAACTTCCAAGGTCTTTTAAAGCCCAATCTACCCAATTATGGAATGCCAACTAATTTATTTTTACTTATAATCCAATAACTAATCATTCATTTTCTGCACTACGGGTTTTTTGAACCAATACCAGAACACCCCAATTTATGAAGAAAAAGGAGGAAAGAAGAAGAACTAATCCACACCCAAAAATCCTCCATATTGTTACTATATCCCCTAAACCTAATTTTTCTACATCTCTACATATTCCACCCAGTGACATAACAAATTTCTTTTTATTTATACAGCAACAATCTCAGTGCTATCACATAAAAAGGGAGGCCTTTCCCAAGGCCTCAGGTCAACTGCAGTGTACTTTTGAGGATCATTACCTGTCAGCACTGAAAGACTGAAATTCTCTGAACCCAGGATTCCAACAGTTTCCCAAATGCAAACTAAGACTGAGGCATGACTTAGGAGACTGTGCAAGCTATGTGCCTTTTCTTTTTTTCTTGTTCTCTACATACCAGCATGAGCTATGCCTGTTTTTTGCTGGCTGCTATTTAGATCATGGAATTGAAACAGCAGGCTAGAAATCCTGTACAGGATGGAGAAATGTCATAACCTTTCCTGCTTCCTTCCAACCATGCATCCTGTGCTATTCTGGTGCTAAGGAGTGGCAGGAGAAGTAATACGGTGAAGTCTGCACTGACAGAAAAATTATAAACTGTAGTATAGCTTCTTAGCCTGGAAAATGGGATGGAACATGATAATGAAGTGTCATAAACCACTGACTAAATAGATCACATGTAAACCAAAAGTCTTGGTGTCCTTTATTAAGCAGACAGTTCTGATTTCATACAAAACCTTTAACAAACAGAAGAATAGTAGCTGCCTCTTGATAAAGTCAGATTGAGAGACCTCACCATGAGAGGTTAGAAAATATCCTGAAAAAGAGGTTCAGGGGACCTGATTTCCCACATTGTTCTGGCTTGCTTGTCTAAGTCTGAGTTTCCATCTTCAGGCTAGTGCTGACTTATAATCTTTAAAACTTTCAAAGTATTAAATATTATTTGGAACTCTGATTTCCAGTGTATTGGTACTCTGTGAAGCCTTTCTTGGTTTTGAATAGAATTGAAATCAAGAAATCACCAGACCAATCTGACCACCTTCTACAGCAAAGTAACATTTTTTGTTGACATAGGGAAATCAGTAGATATTGTGTGTCTGGATTTCAGCAAAGCATTCAACAGGGTTTCCCACAACCTTTTCCTGGAGAAACTGGTATGATACAGAATGGGCAGGTGGTCTGCAAGGTGGGTAGGGAATTGGCTCACATGCTGCATTCAGAGAGTGGTAATCAAAAGTTTCTACTCATGCTGGCAGCCAGTCACAAATAGGATACCCCAGGGACAAATACTGGGACACATGGTGTTCGACATCTTCATTAACCTTGAGATTAGCTTAGGTGGTTAAAGCATGGTGCTAATTAACACCAAGATCATGGGTTAGATCCCCGTATGGGGCATTCACTCAATGATCCTATGATCCTTCCAATTCAGAATACTCTGTGATTCTGTGATAAAAGCTCTAAATCATGGTATTGGAATCACCCTGGTGAAGTTTGCTGATGAGTCAAAAAGAGTGGTGAGGTGAACATGTCAGATGGGACATCTTACAGAGAGTCCAGAGACCTGGACAGGCTGGAAGAGTGTGCTCACACTCTCAGGTACAGAGAGGAAGGTACAGACAAAGTTTAGTAAGGCTAAATTCAAAGTCCTGCTCCTGCATAACCAAAGAGAACAGTACAGATTAGGATGTGTGGCTGAAAGGAACATGGGGGTCCAGGTGACAAGAAGCTTCATGAGTCAGAAGTGCACCTACGTGACAACAAAAGCAAATCAGATCCTGGGCTTTATCCACAGGGACATTACTGTCAGACCTAGATAAATTATCATCCTACTCTATTCAGCCCTTGTCAGGCTGAGACCTCATAACTGTCTACAACTTTCTCAAGAGGGGGAATGGAGGGACAGGCACTGATGTCTTCCCTGTGGGACCAGTGACAGGACCCAAAAGGATGGTATGGAGCTGTGTCAGGGGAGGTTTAGGTTGGATATAAGAAAAAAGTTCTTCAGCCAGAGGGTGGTTGGGCACTGGAACAGGCTCCCCAGGGCAGCAGTCACAGCTCCAAGCCTGACAGAGTCCAAGCAACTTGCAGACAATATTCTCAGGCACTGGTGTGACTCCTGGGGATGGTGCTGTGCAGGGCCAGGAGTTGATCCTGATGATCCTTGTGGGTCCCTGCCAACTCAGGATATTCTATGATTCTATGATTCTAACCGTGTCCCCATAATTTGAGAAAGACTCAGAGAGATGGAAGAGGATCCAAAGGAGGCCCACGGAGATTATCAAAGGGCTGCAGAATGGGTGCTTTGGCAAAACGTGGTACTCTAAAGGAGCTCTACTTACCTTCAGCTATATAATCAAATACTAAAAAAGTTCAATTTCTTGGTGGATTGAAGTTGAAAAAAGGTGTTTTGAAGTATGAGTGTTACCTTTTCATCTATTTTTCTCCCCAATTTCTATCTCATTTGCAACTAATGAGGTTTAAATATGTCAGTTGCCAGCAGCAATAATAAATTATCTTCCAGAATATGGGGCTGATAATCATGATTTTCTTAAGCTGATCACATTATGCCACTGCGTTTATCCAGGAGTACACAGTGTTCATCTGAGCAACCCAGCTGACATAATGAAATATAATTATTCTTTTCAATTGTTCATTTAAAACGTAATTGTATTTTTAAATTGCTGTGCAATTTAATAAAATCATGGAATATAATTGCCTTCTTTCAGCTTGTATATGTTATAGAATATTATAATTTTCTAAACTTCCATGCATTATTCTGTCTTCAAACTTACGGTCATCATGATTTGAATTAATATCTATTTTTATTGCTCATTCTGAGTCATTTTGCTAATTTATCAATAGGCTGTAGTCTTCAAATTTGTCATAGTTTCTGAAGTAGCCCTACTTGAAGTCCTGTGGACCTTAATATTGCTTAATATTGTCAGTTTCCTAAGTCTTCACAGTCTAAACAGAGATGCTTTCATGGTTGTGACTAACAGTATTTCCCAAAAGACAGCGCAGAGCTGCACCAAAAACAGAGAACATAGAAGAAATGGGAAGAACAGTCTCTAGCATTTCCTGGCTCAAAATACTCTGTGGATGAGAAATAGATTGCTTAGTGTATTGGGCTTGGGTGGCAAGGTTTTGGTAGTGGGAGAAATACAGGACTGGCATCTGTGAGAAGTTTCCCTGTGTCCAACCAACCCAGTGCCAGCCAACTCCAAGATGAACCCACCACTGGCCAAGGCTGAGCCCATCAGCAACAGTGGTAGCACTTCAGGGATAAGACAGTTAAGAAGGTGGAAAAAAATATTGTGCAGAAGTAATTGCGGCCAGAGAAGAGAGGAGTGAGAATATATGAGAGGAACAGCCCTGCAGGCCCCAAAATCGGTGAGGAGTGGGGGGAGGAGGTGCTCCAGGCATTGGATCAGAAATACCCCTGCAGCCCATGCTGAAGGCTGTCCCGCTGCAGTCCATGGAGGTCCGTGGAGGAGCAGAGTACCACCGGCAGCCCAGGGAAGACCCCCACCAGATCATGCTGGGGCCTGAAGGAGGCTGTGGCCTGTGGGAAGCGCACGCTGGAGCAGCCTCCTGACAGGAACGTGAACCCTTGGAGAGAGGAGCCCATGCTGGAGCATGTTTGCTGGCAGGACTTGTGACTTCATGGAGAGCCCATACTAGAGCAGCCTGTTCCTGAAGGACTGCTTTCCATGAGAGGGACCCATGCTGGAGCAGGCCGTGAAGAACTGCAGGGAACTGTGGGATATCACACTGGATAAGCTTCTGGAGGACTGTCTCCCATGGGAGGTACCACACAGTGGAGCGGGTGAAGGGTGTGAGGAGTTCTCTCCTTAAGAGGAAGCAGTGACAGAAATGTGTGATGAACTGACTGCAACCCCTATTCCTCATCTCCCTGTGCCACTGAGGGGAGGAGGTTGTCAATTGGGAATAAAGCTAAGCCCATGAAGGAGGGAGGGGTTAGCGGAAGGTGGTCTTGTTTCTAATTATCCTACTCTGATTTTGATAGGTAGCAGATTTAACTAATTTCCTCAAGTGGAGTCAGTTTGTCCATGACAGTAACCAGTGAGTAACCTCTCCCTGCCCTTATCTCAAGAATCTTTTGTTGTATTTTCTCTGCCCTGTGCAGCTGAGAAAGGGAACGATAGAGTGGCTTTGGTAGGCACTTGGCCTCCAGCCCAGGTCAAACCACCACACTTAGTTTCTGGACTGGCCCGTTGGAAGTGGATGGCAGTTTTATCTATGGAATATTAAATAAACATCAATTCTTGTTGATGTTTATCTGTGACTCTAGATATGGTGAAGTCTGTTCAGGCAAAGTCTATGGACCTTTACCAAAATACCCATGGACAGAAGCAAGGGCTTCGCACAGTGAAGAGGGATCAGCAGGAGACTTTCTTTATCAAATACTGAGTTATTGCTCCCAATGTATTTTTCCTAAGTAGGCAACATCCCCCTAAATCCATTGTGATTCCTGCTTCACAGTCTACAATAGAGGCATTGATCTTGCTTCTAAGAAACTGAACTGAGCATTTCACATTCAATAAACATAAATATTTATGCCTTGAAACTCAACTAGTCAAGAGCTAACATCCCAGAAGAGAAATTTTTGAAAGAACAAGTGTTCTTTTTGTTTTCAAAACAACCTGAAGAATATCATCTTGGAGATATTTCCTGTGGTTAAGTGAAGCCAGATTCTTCTCTTCACAGCCCCATGTCCAGGCACTAGAACTAAATTCTTGAATAGTTCAGATTTCCTGAATGGTTCTGTCCTCCAACAAAATTAGTCTATGTAATCTGCAAGAAGCAAGTGGTCTCCTTTTCTGTGAAATAGGGAAGAATCATGACGGTGATTCTTTTACACCAGCTCAAGCAATGTCCATCTGTCATGACTTTTGAGACCCTCGTCTCTGTAGTGCATAAGACCTTCATGAAGATCAATTAATTCCTCCTAATAATACTCCAGGTGTTTTATCATCTCTGCTTTACTCAGGCCCTACGAGAGTAATAAAGATCAGACAAAAATGATTGATTATGTATTGAACCACATTTTTAGAGGACTGTGCTAATGATTTAACCAGGTTATCTCTCTTATCTCCCTGTGTTCTCTCAATTTCTGATTTATTAAAAGAAAAAAAGTGACCTTGTGATCTTTCTACAAATGTCAAGTATTAAACACTTTATGCAATCCTTTAAAGGAAAGTGAAAGAATAAAAGAACTGCAGGAATTATTTTCTTAAATTACATGCTTTTAAATTCTCTTTGTTATACTATCTGACCTTTAGGAGTTGTATAAAATAATCTGCTAAAGGATAAACCAAACAGGTAGGGAATAGACACAAGTCTAGAAAGACAGGAAGTATCCCTGTGGGGAAGTAGTCTCTATCTCCATCAGGCTGGAAGTTTACTCTTCCCAAGTTTTAGGATGAGTCTCCAGGAAGGGGTGGAATGGGTTCTTAGTCATCAGAAATGCAGAGCAGTAGTGATATGCCCTGAGCAAGACAGGTGACATCCTCTCCCAGAAAGAGTAGTAGGCATTAACTTAATTCATATTTGGTCACAAAACTGTGAGTCTGTGTCTTTTGTTCTATTAACACACCTTTTCAAATACCTGAGAGAAGAGATAACTAAATAAAGTACTGTTCTGAAAAAGGTGTTTCTATGCCTTTCAAATATGTGAAACACCAGCTTCTGAATGAAAGCTCCTAGGGACGTGAACAGTAATCTGTTAATTGTTAATGTGACTAAAAACTAGGGTACCACAAAGAAGGAACATGGTCTGAAGAGTTTGCCCACATATTTCCATTTATAGTCAAGTATAAAAATCCATGCACCCATTTTGTAAAGCTGAGTGTAGAGCTGCCAGCCTGATGTTTTCTGTCTCTGGCAAGATAATTTTATAAAATAAATACTGGCACAATATGTATCACTAAATTCTAGAGTTTAAAGCTGACAAGATTCATCTGACTGAAGGAGTGCCAATCTGTAGCCGTTTTACTGCATCCAACCCTTATGCAGTTTGGATTTGGCTTCCCTGGGAGGAGAACATCCCGCAGCAAGACTCTGAGGTACAAACATTCTGAAGCTCCATGTAGGCTGTCCCACATCATAGGGAAAAGTTTATCCAGGAGCCCTTTCTGCCCTTGGTAAGAGAAATTCTGTGTGTATTTGCACAGTTGGCCTCGTGAAGTCTTATCACTCAGCTTGGGAAAGTGGAAGGGTTGGCTTCTGCCGATGAAGCTTGATCCCCTTACCTATACTGAGGGGTTTTGCAGCAGCAGTGAGCTGGCAGAAGGGGTTTACCCCTCGCATGCCGACACAAAGAAGCCCGGAGATCAACGCTGAAATCCCTCTGGAAGGCAGCACTCAGTGCCCAACACACAATGAAAACAGGGTAGGGCTCCTCACCCAAAAGGGGCTGTATCTTCCTGTCGCTGTTAAGCAGGCACACAGGCAAAGGTGAAGAAGAAAGAGAGGGGTCTCTCCATATGTGCTCCACACAGGTTTATTCCCATGAAAAGACAGGGACAAAGAGCCCAACTGGGGCGAGGGTCCAGGGATCTTGTACTGGGTACAGAATAGGTGGGGAAAGGGATCTCAGCCAACAGGATAGGGACAAGTAGGCGGGGTTGACAGCAAGGGGACCAATGGGAACAACACATAGGAGGGACTCAGGGAAGGATCCAATGGTGCGTCGAGGAACAAAGAACTTTCTAGAACTGATACATATTAAACAAGGGAACTGAATATACATAACTTCATACATAAAACAGGGCGGGGAAAACCTTAACCAATCAGGGAAAAACATGCAAACGGCAGAACAAAGGAATTACAGATTTTCACTGTGACTGCAAAGTTATGTACTAAACTTGGGTTGCTGACCTCCACAGCTGGCTGGCTGAGTCCTTCTCAGGAGACAGAGTGGCTGGGGGGCCCCCCCCCCCCCGCCACACCATACCACTATTTCTTTACATTTTCATCTAGGAACTTCAATACTGACTCCAAAGCTGCTGGATGGTTGGCCTAAATAATGGGAAGTTCAGTCACCAGGAGAGCCAGGTGTTGTGTGCCACTGGCAAAGAGACAGGAGAGACCAAGATGTGAGCTTGAGGCCTCTGCAATGGCAGGGAATTGATTAGGAGAGATGTGCCCACATGATCACAGCAGGAAATTCATGACCTGTGCTGTGCAGAAAGATAAAAAAACCCCATGTTTCTGTCATCCCCTTGAAGTTAGTTTTTTTAAGTGTACAAGAACTTCTTGCCTCAGTTTTGTGCTGTGAATTCATGTTGAGACAATTACCCATGATGACCTCTGTGTCCCTTTCTGAATTACTCATTTCCAAGACAGAAATTTGTACAACCTGTACTCTAGGTTCCTAGCTATCTTGTGTTATATTTGACCATACAAAATGTACTTCTATTACTTTGCCATCATCTACCAAGTGATTCAGGTCTCCCTGTAACAATAACAGGACTATTAAGTGTACTCTTTGATCTTATCACTTACTATGCTAGTAAAATTTTTGTAGCTTTAGGTCTGATAAAAATAGGGAACAAGAATAAATTACCTTTGGCCTTACGGTTAAAGCTCCATTCCTGACTACTTTCTCAGTGTGATTTGCATTTTGAGATCCATCAGGGGACCAAGTTTTGATTAATTTTCCTGTCTTTTTGTTCCAAGATCTTGAGATCAAAATCAGAAACAGAATTGTCATAATTCTAAGACAATCCCAAATATATAAAAACATAGCTTGATTATATCCCTTAGACCTGAAATCCTGACATAAGAAAGGAATAGTTGATTTGAAAAAACCTGCTTTCCACATATTCATGATGACTGATGGCAAACAGTTCCATAGTCTCTAAATTTAATTGGCAGTCTCAAATTGGTTCAATTTTTTTTCCCAGGAATTGCTATCTAAGTGCTCTCAAATTCCCACAGCGTCTGCTTTTATTCAGTTTTTTAATTGTGGCACTCCTCCATTCCTTTTAAATTTCTATAAGTTTCAAGTGTCTGTTAATTATGAAAAGTAATAGATATGCTCAGAGAGAAAGTATTTCAGCAGCTTTCTCTAAAACAATTGCATTTTGTTTATTCTCTCCTGCTGTTAGATTGGCAAATCTTTCATTTTTCTGCAGACGTCTTCCATTTTTTTTCATTGTAAATGGAGTTGAATGCTTTGTGCCCTTCACAGCTGAGTAAGGGATAGATTTTCCTTTCTTATTATTAAGAAAATTTACCAACCATCGCTATTCCTCTCCTGCTGTGGTGGCTAAGTCCACAGTACACTCCCCAAGTTGCCTTAAAAGTGGTCTCTCCTTACAACACCATGCTAGAAAGTTCTCCCTTTGTCTAGATCCTGCTGGTCACTGGCCCTCTCCCCCTCCCATCCCTTTTCCCATTGGCCCCTGTTATGTCATTCCACCTTGCCTCTGCCCCCTAGCCCTCAGACTATTGGTTTTGGATGCTCTGCCCGCCTTTGGGAGCTCTTGGGATAAAATGGGCGTGGGCTTTTGGTGGTTGTTCTTTCTTGCCTCTCTCCGGGTGTGTTGCCATTAAACACCTATTGCCCGCAGAGAACCCCTCTCGCCCCTCTGTCTCCGGTTCGTGCACAGACTGTGGGTGTGAGCGGCTGTTCACAACCACTGCCAAGGTGAGACTGTGTGCACGTGTAGGTGCTGGCAGAGCACCGCCTAAGAGGGCCACGAGGGACCCAGCAGGGACAAACGCGGCATCGATCCACCGAAGCCCTCTGCCATATTCTCCATTTCCTAACTGAGGTTTCTTAATTTGTTACTTTAATCCTCGTTATCTAGTTTGCTCCTTACGTGGACTTTAAACTTAGATGATATTATATTACTGCTTCTATATGTTTTTTTTAAAATATTAGCACTAGATTATTTTTCTTTATTTGAACATAGTTACCTGAAAAACCATTGCAGGTTGATATGCCTGGGAAATATGTTATACCAGAAGAGGAAATGCTGCATCTCAGGGAATCTGTGACAAACCTGATCCTCCTATCCAGACATAGTTGGAATGCCTTTTTGTCAGTACAACTTTTTACTAGTTTCTGTTGATTATGCAACCAAATCACTATAAATTTCTTGTTTAACACGTCCTACTTAGTTTACTAGTCAATTAAATTGGCAGTGCTTTGAGACTGCCTTTTTTAAAGGCAATCTCAATCCTTCATTCCTCAAACCTACGTAAACCTTACAGCTAATATTTGGGAAATTGCTAATTTTGGGTCTAATTTGAGTGACAGATTAAAAAAAAGGAACTACTTTTGTTCAGAATCTATAAGGAAAACTTGGTCTTGAGATTTTCAAACATGAAGACGTGTTTGGTTCTATTTATTTATTTATATGAAATAGCTTTGAAATAGCTTGACTCCATTGTCCTTTGAGATAGTGTATCTTAAATTCACTTAAAAGTTTCATTCAATACTGCAAGGCCAGTGCATTAATCAAATAGCAGGCTTGGAAAACACACAATAAAATTTTTAACCATAAACTCTTGGTGCCAGTGGGTCGGAAGCACCCACTGTTAAGTGCTGCTGCATTTGGCATCACTCTTAGGAGTCAACCTCCAGGTGCCTCAACAGTTTATTAACTTAAAATATCCAAGTGCACCGTTTCTCAGCTGTAGCGCTGCATCCCTTGAGCTCATCACAGTGGATTTATTATGAGGTTAATTTTGCTAGTTTAGAGAAGAGGTGTTTTTGTCACAGCAGATCACTTTTCTGTTGCTGGCCGGCTTTTGCCTTCCTCAAACCCTTACCTTCACTCTTCATATATTCACTGAAGGCATGAAGAAATTTCAGGACTATCTCTATGTGTAGGTGATGCTGTGCTTTGTTATTTTCTTTCAATTACAATGGCTTCAGGCTTAGAGCTTACTTATCACCTATCCTCTATTTTTTGTTTTCTCTTTGTCTGTTTTTTTTGCCAAGCAGAGATCACAGCACCATGGTCTCCCACCCGGATGGAAGCTTTTCCTCAGCATGGCAAACATAACCTTACAGAACCCTGTGCTCTCTCTAGGAGACACATACCAGAGGCATCAACAGTGCATTAAACAAAAGCAATGGGGCATCTAGATGTCAATCACAGTCTGAGATTCTTGCAATATCAAACTCACTGATGCTGTGGTAGGCTTGACTGGAGCCCCAGGAGGAAGAGAAGCAGATGTGATAGGATGAAGGGCTGACTGGCCCTGCACATGGGCTCAGGGCTACATCCCCACCTGGGGATGATGAGCTGATGTGTGAGGCTGTGCCTTCGGCCACCAGGACAGGGAGCAGGCCAAAATTTTAGACTGCCATTTTGTGGGCAGTTGATTCCTTTTCTACCTCTCCATAAAGAAGTGAATTTCACAGCAAAATCCAACTGTACCTCATGAGATGCATGAGGTTGCATTTGTCTCCTTTATATGAAAAATAAAGGACCCAGTCTTGGTAGAAGTTGTGGAACAGAGAAAGAGGAGACAGTTTAACACTTAATAACTAACTGAGTGTCCAGGAGTTCTGTGTTCAGCTCTTTGGAGATGTTTGGGTCCTTAACTTTACATATAGACCTGACTTTGCATACAGGTGACTTTGCATATAGAGGTGAAAAGCGATTTCAGCTGATAACAGCAAAGTAAACTGCAGCCATACAGGTTTCTTTGTGGTGCCACTGGCATCATAAAGTCTCACTGTGCACCTTTGTTCCTTTGAGCTCCACTGTTTTCCATCAGTCTTGAATTAGCTATCGTCGGAATGCATGAGGTCACTAAGGAGGTATTATTCTTGCTCTCAGTAGGGTGATAGGTTGTTTTACAATTAATATTTAATGGGAGTGAGTTTGGAATCTCCAGGAAGTCATTAATAGTTGATCTGCTTAAAGGGGGGTTATTTGGGTTCATCCCATCTACAGTAATTATAATACATGTGAGTTTGTGGGCAGCAGCCACACAGGATACAGGGTCTTGAACCCTGAGGGGAGCAAAAGCCGGTTTGAATGAGAAACAGGTATCCGTAATTCATATAAGATGGGAAATGTGCTCTCTGAGAATAAATATAGTGTATAAAATCATATCTAAAGCTATTAATCTTTGTGTTTAAACTTAAAAAAAAATATTTGGAAAATAATAATCCTTCATTTAGACTTGCCTTTATTGTTGCTTTCTGAAGTACAAATAGGGTACAAAGCTCAAGCCAAACTTGCCCACAATAGAGATCATCAGATTTCAAAGCAATTCCAAGAGCACTGGAACAATATCACAAAAAACCAAATGAAATAAATATATAAACCTTAGGTTTAAGCAATCAGTAGAGAACATCAGTGGGTAATTTTTATAAAAACACAAATACCTCATTTATCCAAAACCACATTTTTTGATTGACTGCATCTATTGGTGATGTTATGCCAAATCTGGCAAATAGCTGCACCCCACCATAAATACCATTTTCTAATAGGAAATAGTTCAATTTTGACAGTTTATAAACTAGGTATTTTGATTTTTTGTTTTGAATCAACATTCTAAAACTATGTATATAGGTATATATGTATGTGTGTCTATCTCAAATGTTTATAGATTTTTTCTTTATAAGTTACTGAAGCTAAAATGCTTCAGTTAGGGTGGAACAACCAGATTTTTTTTTTTAAGACAGCTTATGGAGTTTTAGTTGTAATTTTTTCTAAGAATCTGAAAATTCAGGCATTCATATAGCAAGCATGGGATAACAAGTCACTCTGAAGCACCAGCAAAAGTCTTCATTTCACCCTAGATACAGAAAAGCTTGAGGTCTTACAGCTTACAGTCCAGATGATATTGGTACTTATGAGAATGAAACCAGAATATTTGAAACTTTAACTGAGTTTCTACATGGAAAGTCCTTCAGAATTCTGAGTGATTTAGAGGATGTGAACATAAAGCTGAACATTTGTAAAAGGCCCCAAACCTTTCCTGTCCTTTGCAGTGATCTTAGCAAGCTTGGCTGCTACTGGGAACACATGGTGCCATTGAGTTTATTGTTGCTTATTGATCCAGGTAGAATCTGAGTACTGACCTCTTTGCATGCTAGCTCTGATCCTCAGCAAAGATAGGGAAGGCACTTTGTGCTTTGGTCATCCTAAATTTTGTCTCAGAGTGATGTCCTTAATATTCTTGGCTCTTATAAATTTCCAGCTGGTTCTCTAAAGGAATTTAAAAGGAGTAAGCTCCAAGCCCGGACCAACAGTTCTTAGAGCAGGGGACTGATCTCTGCTGGTCCCTTGTGGCTGGTTTCAGCTCTTTTTCCAACAGGATAGTGAAGAAAAGCTTGATTTCAGGAAAGAAATAAAGCCTTTAGTCATCAAAAGAAGCCAGCATTAAAAAACCAAAAAACTAATCTTTTCTATTAGAATAGATGTAGACTCATCAAAAAACATAGTTCAAACTTATACCCAGAAAGCCAAATTACAAATTAATCTGATGGCAGTGATGCAGGTTAAAAATTTTTGGGGTTTTTGTGGCTTTTTAAAAAATTCTTTTAATATGCTTAGCCAGCACTCAAGATCCCAGGATATTGCTTTCTTATCACTATATTATCTCCTGGTATATTGTTTCTGCAGCTTAAACTTCACTGTTACATCTTCCCAACATGGAATTTGTGGAACTGGTCTCATTTCACCACTAAGTTATGACACTTTTGCTGTGTATGTTATAAATTAGCTTTGCCAGCATTTGATGAGCTGGAGGACCTGCCTTTGTATATCAAAGAGTGAAATAAGTGAAAATATACTACTATTATTGCTGATCGAAATCGAGCTTTGTGCTGTGTAGTTTCTGAAGTCCTCCAGTTCTGAAGCTGTTTGTGTGCCCAGAGTGCACCAGAAACCCCGGGCTTTGGCTGAAGCTTCATCTGGATTACAAGAAAATCTGCTGACCTGTGTCAGTGTACCACATATGACAAGTGTCAGAAAATATCAGGAACTACTGTGAACAACACATTTGATGAGAAATCAGTGAAACAAAAAAAAATTACTGTAGATAGTGCTAGTAAGTACTGTGGTGTTATGTTTAATACAGGCTTTTAGATGATCTGGCCATACCTGGTAAATGTACCAGAAATGAAGTCTCTAATTAAAAAGAGCTGCAACATGATCCTGACTTCATTAAAACTGTGCATTTTCCTGGGGTTAGTCATACCTGGAGGTACTTGAAGTAAGATCCTGATGCAGAGACACACTCCCACATTTGTAACTTCTTTCAGTGTGATCTTGTAGAATTTCAAAAAATGAAGAAGGGAAAATGGAGATGGTATTGATTGATGTTACATGATTTCCAAAGCACCTTTCCCATAAATTTGAAAGATATTTCTGTGGCAGAGCTGCTTTAGTGCTGAAGGCAGGAATCTCAGGATTCTGCATGTACAAGGATACTTTAACCACTCTGCTCCTGCTTCTTCACCTCCTGGATCTTTCTTTATGTATACGGAGAAATGTTTTTGAAGAGAAGTATTTTGCTGCTATTCAGAGATGAGAACTGTGGGTTTGAACAGCTCCTCTGGGCTCCAGGCAGCCCTGATTCTTGTTTACTCTTCTCTAACTTGACATTAAGTCAGAGATAGATTCAGCAACAACACCCATTTTATAGGTTTTGTGCCAAAAAATAACTGTTTCTGAGGTCTCTGAGCCTGCAGATGATTCCTCAGGAAGAATCCATTGAGCACTGGCACCTCTCCAGGCTTCTCTGATACTCTCTCCAAGGACAGGGCAGGAAGAATCAGGCTAAGCAGCTCTTTAGGCAAGGAATTTTCTTGGCTGCAATTCTGTCATCTGGGTGTGTAGTAAGCTTTCATCCACACCAGAGACAGAGGGAGCGAAGGCCAGGAGTTCTGTAGCTGGTGAGCTCAAATTTCCCTTTTTGGTTTCTGTAAGACTTTGGACACCCAGAAAGCAGGTTTCTCAGGTCTCTCTGCTCTCAGTTTGCACTGCATTTCTGTCCCTCAGTCACCTGTCCCTGCCCTGAGGACAGCCTGTCACCATGCGTGTCATCAAACCTTTTTAGGTCATCATTTTGGATTTAGAATTCCTAGTGTCCTCCTAAATCCTGTTTTATATTCTCATGTCTTTATTCAAATCTTAATCAAAAGAGGGTATATATCTCAGCATTAAAGGTTAAAGAATCTGATTATCTCTCCTGACAGTAAACAGTGTCTTGAGATGATGTACAAGTCATATTTGAGTACCTCTTATTTAGGAAGGCAATATTTCATTTGCTTTTGGTTTTCATGATTATTTGGTAATTATACGTCAAATTTTCCCCAGTTCCACAGGATTAGAAATATTTCTTCCACAGGATAAAATGATCAAGCAACTGAGGATTGTGTGATGTAGAGACCAAATTCAGGAGGAACACTTTTTTCTGATATAAGACTGTCTTAGCCCTAATGGTCACTTAAAATCCGAGTGTTGAAGCTTTTAAAATTTAATTTGCTCATAGGTCAGCAATGTGAAAATATGATCTCCACATTGGTAATGCAAGTTTTGCCCTCTGGAGAAAAGGCTTGTGACTCAGTTCTCATCTTTTACAGTTTGTTGTATGGGAAGCGTGGTGTTTGCAACATGATGTAATGTTATGGAAATAAATACTCTTGCATAAAAACAATTATTCAGGGTAACAGACTGAGAACAATTGCTAGCAACTGTAATCACAGAATCATAAAATCACAGAATATCCTGAGCTGGAGGATCCACAAAGAACATCAAGTTCAGCACCTGGCCCTGCACAGCACCATCCCCAGGAGTCCCACCATGTGCCTGAGAGAGTTGTCCAGGCACTTCCTAAACTCTGCCAGCTTGGTGCTGTGACCACTGCCCTGGAGAGCCTGTTCCAGTGCCCACCCATCCTCTGACTGTAGAACCTTATGCTAATATCCAACCTAAACCTCTCCTGCCAGAACTTCAGGCCATTCCCTTTTGTCCTGTCACTCGTCACTAGGGAGAAGAGATCAATGTCTGCCCCTCCTCTTCCCCTCACGAGGAAGTTGCAGATTGTGATGAGGTCTCCCCTCAGTCTCCTCCAGGCTGAACAGACCAAGTGCTCTCAGCAACTCCTCATACACCTTCCCCTCCAGACCCTTCACCATCCTCGTGGCCCACATTTGGGTGCTCTTTAATAGTATAAGGTCTTTTTTATATTGTAGTGCACAGAACTGCCCCCACCACTTGTGAGGCCGCCCCAGTGTAGAGCAGAGTGGGACAATCCTATCCCTTGCCTGGCTGGCTATGCTGGGCCTGATGCCCCCCAAGACAGCTGGCCCTGCTGGCTGCCAGGGCACTGCTGGCTCATGTTCAACTTGCCATCAACCAGGACCCCCACATCCCTTTCCTCAGTGCTGCTCTCCATCCTCTCATTCCCCAGTCTTTACACACAACCAGGGTTGCCCCATCCCAGGTTCAGAATCTGGCACTTGCCCTTATTAAACTTCGTAGGCTTGGTGATTGCCCACCTCTCTAATCCATTGAATTTTGTAGATGATCAGTAGGGTATTAACCCCATAACCTGCATTTTTGTTTTATCCTTTGTTTTCTATGCCATTTTTCATCGTACTGGAGCTCTTCCCTAGTGGTTTCATCCAGTGTTCTATAATGACAAGGAAAAGAAAAATGTGTAAGCATTTTATCAACAGAGAAATCCAGCATTCACTCAGTGCATTGCTACCATTGGTTTTAATTTTCAGGTTTTGGATTTCTTGTTTACAAGGTTATGTAGATTTGACTTTCTGTGTTAATAGCTGATTTTATCTAGCTTGTACTTTAGATTTTTTTTTTCCTTACAAGAGGAAGAAGTGTATTTATTTTTCTCTCTCAGATATATCTCTGTCCATTTCTGTTTTGATCATCTCTCCAAAGAGATGCTGGAAGGCAAGTGCAGCACCTTTTCTCATGTCTCAGGATGAGGAGGATGAATTGATGATGGGGTGATCTGTGCTGACATAAGCAGGCTCCTGTATATGACTCCGTGCTGCTTTCCCTGGCTCTTTGTGCCCACTTGCCCCAGAGGATCTCCATGTGCAAAGGCAAAGATAAGAGGAAGGTTTACATAAACACTTTCCTTTTTTTGTCTGGAAACAAAAGTCATGCTGCAGTGTTAGAACCACTAGCACTAGTTTTATTTTTGTTATTTTGGTTTTCATTTTTCTGCTATTTTTTTCTGTTTCTTGTTTTTAGGTGGATGATAAAACTGATTTATCTTAAATCAAAGATCTTCTGCCTCTTTACTCAGTGAGAAGGAGGAGCCAATCCCAAGTGCAAAGGAATGGAGAGTCTTATTGCCGACATCTGTAATCACTGAGGTTATGCATTTCTCTTTCTCTTTACTCTGTTTCATTTGGGGTCACCTGTTTTTATCTTTGTTTTCTTTCAATGTCATTTTCCCTCCTAAGTCACCAAGATCCTCTGAAGGTCAGTAAGCCCCTGTAAAGATCAATAAATGCTTTACAAAATATTGGTTCCATTTTTAAGAAACTGAAAACATAAAAAATTATGGATGCCACTGCAGTATGCTACAAAGCCTTGATGGAAAGAAATGGGGGCAGATTTGTTCAGGGAATTAATAGCTAAATCAGCCTCAATGTCATTCACATTATTTATAATGTAAGAATTTAGTGAAAGCATAATGTAACAGTATCTATTTGATGAGTGAAGAAATCCTAGGCAGTGTTATATGACAGAACAACAACATTTTGTACCAATGATTTCTGTACAGAATTTACACAAGGAAATTTATAATACTTTAACCAGACCTTGTTTATCATACCCATATCATATGATTTCTTGTGATCATAGAGGATGTTTCTACAGAATGAAAATATTGTTGTATTTGTCTAGTGAAGAGTTTTGTTTTTATTTAAGCATTTGAAGAATCAGTAAGAATTTCCATCATTGGAACTACAAAGACAAATATGTGCAACAAAGATAGAGAATTGTAAGAAAAATTAAGTAGTAGACTGGAGAGGAAGAGAGAATATAGGGCTGTGAAATGTGGTGCTGGCTTATTTGAACAGCTAACTGAATTCCCCAAGTAAAAAATAGACAACAACAATCTACTCAGCAGTGATAGCTGCAATTATTACATGAATAAATGGAAAATTAATAAAGTGGTGTGATTTAGTTTGGTTTGGTTTGGTTTGGGTTGTTGGGTTTTTTTAAGTTTCATTATTCAGTAATATGCTTTAATGCTTCTGATGATATAATCTATTTTTGATTAGAAATTATATGAACTATCTGCTTTCAAATGTTACTGTTCTTTGAAAAATTCTCCTCTGAACTACTGAGCCTCTATGTGGCAGGTCAAAGGTAGTCCAGAAGACAGTAACTTAGTATTTTTGTTTCTTTGTATAAAATAAGCACTGCTGAAAACATGGACAGACAAATGAAAACACTTCTATTAGTTCAGGTAAAGAGAATATTATGAGTAAAAGTGGTCTCCTTGGCCTGAAAAATAGTCATGATTAGTTTCTTGGTTTCCAAAATATTCAGGAATAAAACATCAAAGAAATAATATGTTTCTAACATTAACATAGTTCACATTTCAAATCCTGCCCAGACTGTCTGGTTGTTCTGTTTGCTGTTACTGAATTCAAATTGTAATGTTTTCATTGTGTAAGAAATGTTTCCCTAGTCAAATCTCTTTCTCCAAATATGTTTCTCTGAACATCATACTCAAGGTCCTCAACATCTAGTAACAAAGATGCATCTGCTTGTTCTGTCTCTTTGGTCTTCTCCTTTGGTGTATTATGAGGATAGGTTTTACTTTCATTGTGTTTTGTAATTCTGTTGTTAAGATTGAGCTATGTGTTCAGTCACTTAGTGTGGAGACTTTATGAATATATTTATTATTCTCCTCCAGATGATAGTGTGACTTAGGTCCTGTTCTCATTGCTTTTGTATCCCTTGAAAAACAGAGAGTTTAGATTCTTCTTTTCATGTTATTTGTTCTCCTTGTAACACTGGAAAAGAAATGTCCTGGTGTGTTCATTCCATAAATAATTAGAGAATTTGGTGAAAAGGAGCTTGGTTTTTTTTTCCAAATATGAAGCCAGGAGAAGAAAAGGAAAACTAAATAATACCACAGAATATCAAATAAATAAAATAAACATCAAATAAATCAAATAAATCCACCAAATACCAGAGGACCAGAAGCCAATGGGTACATTGCATGTCCAGAAAGCAGCATGGTATTGAGGCAGGGCATCACAGAGGCAGTGGGGGGCTATGACTAAACCAATGCTTTTAAAACATCACCTGGGTAAAACAGTTACACAAGTGTACACACAGAGTCTTACAGCATCCTCCACTGCCCAGTGTCTCCTAGATCTTCCCTTCTTTCCCTCCCTCACCATCCCTATGTCTATAAAAACATTTTCAGTTACTAATTTGGTTGTTATACAGTTACTGCAGCAAAATACACATACCTATTTTTTGCATTTCATGATCTTGGTGTTTCTTCTGGCCAGTGAATTATGCATGTCTCCCTCCTGGTTCCTACACTAAGGTGTTCTCCTCATTCTTCTGCCTGGAGATTCACACCTGCACTGTGAGCCCTCTTTCTGCCTGTGCTGTTGAGCTGCTAGAGTAGAGCAACCATCAAGCTACTTTTGACTGACTCAAGTTAGGTAACAGTGGAAGTGAGCTGGGAACAGAGGTCATCTGGTGCAATTTTTGCTTATAACTAGCACCACTCTATTTTCATTTATGTCAAAATAGTATGTATTCTCTTGGGTTTTTTGTGTTATTATAGTACAGGATTTTCAGCAGTAATGCTTTTCTTTTTATACAAGTGTGATGCTGCATGAGTTTAAGAAGCTTTGACTGAGGTTTGGCAAATAGATATAATTTCAGAGAAAAAAGACAATCATTCTTCAGGACTATACTTAACTAAGGATTTTCTGAGTTCTTAGGCAGACTTGATGAAGGGCACATGAGCCATTGCCATTTTTTTCTCAATTAGTTGAATAAATGATATTATACATCCCTAAAAAACTTTTAATTTAAAGATGTTCTATACAGACATAATGCTATTTTCGTGTTCATTAAGAAACTTGCAGACTTACTGAACTCATCCCATCTCACTGTTGCTGTGCCAACAGGTGTTTTGTTTCATTTGGGGATAAATTGCCTGCAAATGCTTTGTGGCACACAAAATACTTCTTTGAGAATGTCAGATCAACATATAGCTGTATCATTAGAAACACTGTGAAGATGGTCAGACATTGTGCACTCGATTGTTATCCATTAAAAAGCAAGCCTTTACAAGATCCCAAAACACTTCAAAATTGCCAACACTTTCAATTTTCGTAAACTTACAGTGGAAATTTTTGCCCTGGTATTTTCTGCCTTCTCAGAATTTTTTACTGACATTTTTTATAAACAATTCTTATTGACAAGAGTGCATACTTTCCTACTGGCTTTTACAAAAATATATATAATTAAGTACCTGAGAATTCAAAGAAAAATGGTAAAGGGAGCAGATATAATATCGCCAAAAAATGGCAACTGACATTTTGTATTGAATCACAGGGAAACAAAACTTTTCTTTTACTAGCAGAGGTATTCACATCTGTGACTAAATCGGAAAGAAAAATGTCATGTGGTTTAAAGTTAAAATTTAACTGAACATGGTTTTGAGTATTATTTTCAGTTCCCACTTCCGCTAACATTTTATTGTTGAAAAGCTATTGTTCATGTTCTGAGATAAGGGTGAAAAGAGCTGGTGATTATGTTTGTTGGCTGTTCCAAAACTTAGAAAAGGAAATAATATTTCATGAGTTTCTGGGTGAATATACCAAGCAGGATGAGATGTTTCCTGAGTAAGCAATAAGTTGTAGCCCAGATCTGCAGGAACTGGTTCTGTGGCTTTGTATAACTTAGAAGTAAAATTTCTACTTTTCAGGCCATGTGCAGTTCAGTTTCTCCAGAGAAAATTCAGTTCCTTCAGCGCTCAGTTTTTTAACTTCCTTGCCTCTGATGGCATGAAGCCCTCCTTAATGGAGCAGGACATATTGTTTTAGGGTTATTAGATGCCCAATCTGCCTGCCAAAACTTGTTCTGAAGTCAAAATACCTGCTGAATCAGCTTCAGAGCATTATTCTACTTCTCCCGTAAGTTTTATGCAACACTGGGGTTTTCCTTTCTTCCTTTTTCTGTATTCTGTCTGCTCTGTTCCCACATGGTTTCTTACGTCTGAGTTAATATCACAGGATTAAAATATTACAATTAATTAAAATTACCCCTGTTAGTGACAGAAGCAGTAGATTACTGAATTAAAACTAGTAGTTTAATGTTTGGTTCAATGGTGCAATGCACTCAAAAATACAATGCACTCCAGCGTTTGCCCAGTGGCAGTGGAGCTGAGGGAGCAGTTGCCCTGCACTGCCCTGGGTGCCACAGACACACAGAGAGGCACTGCAGGACCAGCCCAGCCCAGGACCGAGAAAATGCAAAAGGAACTCCATCCCTGGCTATGGGACATGCCAAACTGCTGAACTGGGAAACATGGACCAAGGCTTTATGGTTTTCTCTTTCAGACCAACACATCTGTAACAGCTCTGGTATTTGGCATGGATTAAAAAAGCCCTGCAAGCACACATGTAAATAAATGGCAAAGGTGGTGTCATGCTAAGGGGACCAAAGTGATTGTGAAATGCATTCTCATGCAGAGAAGAACATTGAACTACGGTTCAAAATTTCAGTAGAAGCAGATAGCGTGAGTTGGGGTTCACTGTATAAAAATATGATCTCAGATCTTTAAAGGTACTTAGGTCTTTTACTCAAGTCTTATTTAGTGGGGATTTGACACTTAAATACCGCTGAAGATTTGAGCCATTATTAATATTTCCTTAATCACAAAATCTTTAGCATGTTTAGAGAAATAGTGTCACAGAAAGTCCCTGTTCATGTTTCTATGCTAGGTCTAATGCCACCATAAAGCTTCAGAGGTTTTTAAAGTCTCTAAAAGCTTCAGATGTTGAAGCCAAAATTACATTTTATGTGACTCACAGACCCATACATCACTTTCTTTTTTCAGTGCCGTTATTTCCTGAATAACTCTTCTAAAGCAAAGTTACATTGGGAAGAATAAGATACAAAGCCAGTGGAGAGGTTATATGTTGTAAATAAGAAGGATATGCTTTTCCTTTTAAGAGCAGTCTGTTATATTTTTAATAGTCCTTATGTATATAAGTTCAGCATAATCCATTTATTGTCTTCACATACATATCACTGAGAACTCCTTTTCTTCCTCAATTTATGCTAAATTTTGGGGAAAGAAGTTGTCTTTGAAGCACCTGGAAGTTTACTATTTTGTGACTTCTAAGCTCCAAACCACTCAGAAATGAAGTAGCAATTCATTACAAGCACTTGTCTCTCTTTGGTCTTACCTGAAGTTTCTATTCTCTTGACTGACTTTAACAGCATTAAATCAACACCATCTCCTCAAGAGTTGCCAGTCTAGTACTTTTTTGCCAGATGATCTTTCTTTTAATCTTATTCTGTGGAAAGCAGCAGGGTATTCCAGCTCTACAATTTATCCTCAATAAAAGCATTCAAAGCTGTTATTTTCTTATTCTGTAAGAGAGCTCTGCTTTATATCATGTTGTGGAATTTTCCTTCCCTGACTGGCAGCAGCAGCTCAGGAAAAAAGCTGTGAAAATGGCAGAGAATGGTCACTTCTGGTGACACTCTCTGAATGTGCTAACTACACCATCAGAGAAACAAAATACTTCTTTACGATAACAAATTTTGCCATCTAACATCTGACATTTGGCAAACTCCTGAACATTTTGCTAGTGGATGATACCTGTTTCTTTTACTTAAAATCAGCTAAAGGAAAGTCCTCTAAGCCATAGATTCACTGTAGCAAGCTGAATTTTTGATTGTGATGGCAGCAGAGACTGTGCACAAGCCAGGGTATGTAGTCATCAAGAGTAAAGGTAAGTATAGCTGTAGTAAATTAAAATACTTCTTTCTGCAACTGGCTGTCCTTCCTCTCTGTTATAGTTACTGCCCTCAAGAGTAGAGGCAGTAGGACAGAGCTTAGATTTGCACCTCACTGCTCCAGGTCATATCTCATTGTGTTAGATTAAGCCACTGATGAGCAGCTACAGAATCCCCCAAAAAACTACACTAACACAGTGGACTAGAGCTGTGATTCTGTCATGCTGATGCAGGAATAACAGAATTATAGAGAAAAGGGAGAGCAGACAACTCACACCGAGGTTTTAATCAGCTATGACTAGGTTTGACATATTCCAGAAACTGCCTGTTCTGGGCATCACAAGTGGAAAGAGTTAGACTGCTGGCTGGGATTTACAACTATGAGCTGGCCTTGTGAAATTTCATCTGAACTGAGGATGCCTTAGCCAGCCAGAGAGCTAGGAGGAAAGGCTGGAGGCAGAGAGAAATTCGTACTTCTGTTCCAGCTTTCAGCAGTTCAGAAAACTTCTAAAGCTCGTGTTTGTGAAAGACTGGCATTTACAACCTAAAGCGCTTCAGTGCCTTAGCTGCCACTCTGTGTTTGGATGCTGTCTTCTTGTTCTCTTTGAAAATTCAGCTGAAAAGGACGGTGTCAGTTTCTGTCCACCTTTTCTTTAAGAGAGGACTTTCAGAGGAAGCTCAAAATATCTTGCATATATTGAATGAAGCTGTGTGGTTTAAGACAAGAATTACAGAAGTTTATTCACTGCTTTTCTGTTGAAGTTGTACCACTGTGCAGCAAGAAAAACAAGACTGAGAGGGCCAGAAAGGAGAAGAGAGTAAACAACTGGGAGTGTAACTCACAGCCCCATAACACGCAGCCTGGCCCAGGAAGAGGCCAGCTCAGATACCGCTTCTGTATTTTATTTGTGGATTTTTCAATGCCAAAATGCCTAAATAATCCTTGGGGCTGGCAGCAGAGCCTGGGGGAGGGACCACATCAGATCACTGAAGAACCTCTTTGTGTTCCCTTTTCTTACTCTTTCTGTGCTTCTGAGCCTTGTGCTTTTCTACAGCTCTTACATCTACATGGTACTCTGTGTGCTGAAACCAATAATGGCCTGAATACAGCATGAGCCAAACAAAAGATGCAGTGTGCTCATGGGCTAATTTACTTCTTGCCATCAGTACATACTAAGATATACTCTGGCTTCTGCTTGACTTAAGCATTACTTGTTTCTCCAAAGTTTTCAGAGCCCAAGGACCACCTGTCATATCAAAATCCTGTTGAGCAATATGCTTCTAGTGTTAAGTCAAAGCTGTAAAGAATTAGAAGTAGCATAAAATTGTCTTTATAATCCAAACGCTTCTTGGATAAGTTTCTATTCAGAGATTGGCATAATCCTTGAGAACTTCCTTATAGTGTATATGAACTATGTGACCATTATGTCTTCTGGGCCAGCAATTTGCAACACCAGAGGGCAATATCTTGCTTTCCAATGTTACGTATTCACCGCAGAGACCACTGAGGCAGTGACAAAAGTGCCAATCCGGTAAATCAGAAACAGGTCGTCCATACCTCACAATAACAAATTAGTAACAAGGACACCCAAGGAACAGCAGTCTTCTCTGGCTAACTAGCCCTAAAATCTGTCTACAGATTGCACTATTGGTCATCACATCACTGCTTACTCTGCAAAGTGAGATCAGAATAACCATTGCAGTTAATAACAAGGACACTACACTCACTGCACAAACCACCTCAGATGCTTTCTCTTCAACTATGTCATTGCTGAGGTTAGTGTAGTTGCAGCAAATGTTTGATGTGGGTATCAAACATATTAAATGCTTGAACTCTCAGAGTTTCCCACCCAAATTGTTTTAAGTGTAAAATGATTTCATTTCAGTTGACACAGTGATGTCTCTCTATGTGATCAACATCTCAGCATTGTTTAATTAGGTGCCCAGCAGATTTAATAGGGTTTTTAGTTATCACTCACTGTGACAGAGGTGTTTCGATTCCACATAGTCCCCACATCTGCATCTTAGTCACCTGAGTGAGTTTCTTCTCCTTAAGAGGTGATGGAAGAAGATTGACACCTCTTAATGGTTAAAAAAACACATAAAGGTCAGAAGGCTGAGGTCTTTCCATGAACTGTTGAGATTACTTCTTGCATCTAATTTCCTAACTTGAATGTCTCATTTAAGTGACTAAAGTTACAATGGATGAATCTAGGTCCAAGTGAATTTTCAATTAATTAGATGAGCAGTTAATCACTCCTGCTATCCACCAAATAGTTGTTAACAATGTCTCAGTTACTAGCCTGGTGACATGCAGTTGAGTTATCTAATTCATCTGCCCACAAAGGTTACAATATTTAAAATATGATGGTGGTTCTCTTTTGGGCTTTTATGGATGTCTGTGGATTTCCTCCATAATATATTTTCAGCTGTTTAGGTAACATAATTGACAGTATTGTTGGTTTGAAAGATTGCATCTGTAATCTTGCACAGACAACGTTATGCAAGTAAACACTCAATGAGCTTTTGAAATTAAGGGATAAGGTATAATTTAACATAAGATTCTTTCAATGCAGCAAAATTGTGATTTACTATGATCTCATAGAAAAAACCATTAGTACTATAGCTCTTGTATTTTTTGTATTTGAGGAGACATGCCCATGGCAAACTAAAGAAAATGAGCTTTCTATACAAAATTATAATTAAAGCATGTCTGACGTGTTAGTCTTCAATAATTGACATTATTTTGGTGGCTTATGTATAATAAAGCATGCTACTGGATTGCTGTCATCGAGAATGCAGCTCATCACAGCCTCAGCAAATTCTCTGAGGGCACCTTCTGGGCTGACACAATGTTATCCATGAGGCAGGGAGCTTGGGGTTCTCCTGGTATGGTATGTCCCTTTTTTCAGAAAAAAAGCAGCCTTCAAAATGGTTTATGCGACCACAGAAGAAGGTGTCTGTTCAAGAAGAATGAGAACTTCATTCTTGACTTCAGAGGTGCATTTCTGTGGTGAAGTACAGCTAAACACCCCTGAGCTCTGAAATGAGTTGTAATTTTAATCAACTCCAAAAAATAAGGAGGTAAAGTTCATTAAAAATCTATCCAAATCATGAAACTGTGGCCCATGCTACAAGTAAGTAATAATTAACTGAATTATTAGTTTCATTAGTCAATGGCAGGGCTAGGTTCGAATTTTGACTCCTAAACATTTCAAACCTCCTGCTCCCCCAATAATTGTTTCAAAGACCCATAATGATGTGACCACCAAAAAAAATACTCAAAGAAATGACTATGGGAAGCAACATTGGGGCAATTAAGATGGGGAATGAAGACCTCTGTGTCCTTACTATCTGGACAGAATGAAGCATTTATTAGCATATTGTATCTTTTAGATACCATTTTGAGTTTATTGCACTCCTAACAGATCAGGCATAGAGTACAGTGAGCCTACATACCAGTGAGAGGGTGCTTTCCAGTTTATGTGCCAGATATTGAGAAGAATGGTTTCCTAAGTTCTTGATATGACCTTGATATGACCTTTCAGGAAAGTAGTTCATGGGTAATATCTTAGCAATGGAAAAATCTATGCATATAGAGAATTCTTCTATTTCACTTATATCCCTTTTGTTTACAATTGTTACTTCCAATATTTATTCTAGATTTTTAGTATTAAGTTTCAAATTTTTTACAGGAGAACTTATCATAATTTTGAATTTTGGTGTTATTTTAATATCTGTTTAAATTATTTCAACAGAAAGTAAAATGTACACTTTTGTAATAATTAATAATTTTGAATTATCTCATCAATAATAAAATAATCCCCATGAAGTCACCATAGTGCAGATACTCAGTGACATGGGCAGTTGCTTCCAAGCTGAATTTTGTACTTCTGCATGTTGTGTTTGTAGGTGGCTTTTCTGGAGTGAGAAGCTCTGATGAGCTCCGTAGAGTCCAGGAAGGAAGTGGCATCTGTTATTGCCTGTTCACTACAGAGAGGTTTTACAGCACCCCACCATTTCAAGAGTTTCATGGAAAGAGGAAAATATGCTTCCTTCAGGCTTGGCTGGACTCAAAATTAGCTGCTGTTATTCCTTCATGAGTTCATCTTTCTCTTGTTAGCAGTTTTGCATCATGAAAAGAGCCTGGTATTACACATTCAGTGTTGTAATTTTTGTCAACTTGGTGATTATACTGCCTTTGTGGTAAAAAGTTCTCGACATACAAGTTTTAAACTGTCCTCTGCTTGACCTACCTTAAGGCACATTTCTTTGGTTTCAGAAAACAACAAGAATTTCTGTTCTGTTTTAAATCTTACTTATTATGAAGCTTCTCTGTTTTCAAAATAGCCTCTCTAAACATAACTTATTTTTAAAAGAGTCTTTAAATTTAAACAGCCATCCCAAAAGGCACAGCAACGTATTAATAGCTCTTGGAGAGACAACTTTTGTCTTTCTGAATTTGGCACAGACATGGTATAAGTATTGTCAGATAACAACTTCCCCAATTAACATAAATAGCATATGCTCAAATGGCTTTTGTTCCCAGTATGGAAACCACTGAAGTTGTTTGATTTTTTGGATACATGAAACATTTTACTAGTCATTCAATATGGTTATCTGGAGGTTGTTATTTCTAGATTAATAATATAAGGAATATTGGCAAACACAGTTCTGAAAAGGGATTTGTCATCTTAAGCATCTCAAGAGGAACACATGATTAATGTGTTGAATTGAAACAGGAGTTGGATGAAAGCAAGCACCAGGTTATGTATGTAAAATATTTTCCCACCATTCCTGATTTCCTCCAAGTCTCTAGAGAATTCTAGAGAACTGGTATATATAAATGTTTAGTATATAATTATTTTTTCATAGCATTAACCTAAGAATGTGTGGAGATTTTGCCTTGAAAAAAAGGATGTGTGCAGGATGATATTTACTGCTTTATTTTCCTGTCCTGTTAATAAACCCCTGCATTTCTCTTTGCTTTTCAGACATAATGCCCTCACATTACTTTTGATACAGTGCCCTATCCTTGTAAGACAAACGTTGCTTTCAAACCTTTTTTTTCTGAGGTAGCAATCATGTCCTAAAAGCAAATGTTTGGTACTAGAGGAAGGAATGCTGTTGACAAAAGAAGCTGTTTTAAATGTTGGTGAAATCTATACAAGCCTTTTGTAATAGTCTTCTACTTTTTATCTAGAGATTTCTACCATACACACTGCATATGTTAAAAAGACTCTTAGCAGCTAATGAATATATTTAAAAGAACATAATACAAAACACTGTAAGAAGTGAAGACAAGCTAGAAATTACTCCCTTTACTCATTTTACATGTGTGTATAGCCTTTGTATTAACCCACAGAAAGGCTATCTCCTGGGCACTGGTCTTAGCCAAGCACCTGACAGAAAACAAAAGCCTGATGAAATTTTTTCAATTAGTTTGAATTCATTCCTCTGTAAAAAAAAACCAAAAAACCAGAGAAAACCAAGAGATACAGAAATATTATTTTGAAATAAGTAGGTGTGGAGATGCATTTATAGCAACTTGGCTTTCTGAGAATAAATCATATAAATACTGTTACTATCCATTTTTGTGTCAATCTTTATTCTCCTCCTCTTTCTAGAACTGTGTAAAATCTGTGCTGACAGCTAAACAAATTCCTAGGAGCATAACTTAGACAAGCTAAGCTCTTCTTCTAACTCTGCTATCCTGCTGCCTACCTGCTCTTAATTTCTACTTAGTTGATTTGAGAAGGAATACAGTGTTTCTCTGTTAAATAGGATTCCGAGAGTATTGAGACCAAACTGCTAAACTTTAGATGATCACTTAAAGTTAGAAGATGGAATTGAGAATTGACATCAAGTGCACTTGTGTCTGCTGAAGCCTAGCTGAAGCAAACGGTGCTTTCATACACTAAAATGCAGCGAATGAATGTCTGCTTGTGGTTTTCCTATCCACTCTTGGCTCCTGTGGCAGTTTTCATTACAAAAATTTTCGCCTGAAATAATATTTTACTGGGTTTTTTACACACAGAGGTGGTACCTCCACCTGATATGGGGGAGGTATAGCTAAGCTCACATCTCTGTTGCCCATATTTGTATAGGAAACTTGGCCCCAAACTACACAATGGTATGTATGATCTCCTCCACATATGCAGTCTTGGGAAATGACGCATCAAACACCTACTGCAGGTATTTATTTTGCAGTCAGCATCCATTAGTTTTTGCCACACATTTTTGTATCCTTGTTTGTGGTAATTCTGGTCATCTTACCTGAGTGAAGAGGAATAATTTCATGTTCTTTGTAAATTCATTAGTGATGTGCATTAGTCACATATCATCACTGGAAAACTATTTCTGCTGAATTTTTCTCAAGTTGCCCAGCAGAATTTACAATTTCATAGCAGTGTCTGTGTTATAAATGGATATTTTATTTCCTGTTGTAACAGAATGCAACAGCAATTAAGAGTGGGGAGAACAATTTCTGCAGTTTGTCCTTGGACAGGTTCTACTAATTTAATTTGGTTTTGAGTTTTTGGAATACAGTACTCAGCTGCAGCTCAGTCTGTGGCTTGCTAAAGAATTTTGGGCAGTGTTTGGAGGCTGATGAAGCTCTCTATAACTACCTGATGCTCCTAGAAACATTGGTAGGTTCTTGAAGCAGGGACAGGAAATGGTCTTTTATGCACAAATTACCCCTCCCCAGAGATGAGTAATTTATTTCTATGATGAAAAGCTCTTTTATTAATACTTGTATTTACTTCAAACCCATTTTTACACCATATATTTAGAATAACAACAACCAAAGTCTTCATGCAATTCCTCACCTGATAACTGTACAATCTGAAAATATCTGTATGACAAAGTATCATGAAAACACCAGCACATGAAGGAAAGATTATTATGAATTCAGATGGGTTGTCACATGTGTATCTGCTTTAGAAGTACCAATACTACACTCCTCTCTTTCCATTCACCCCCACTCCCTGAATTTTTCCCTGTGCCTTCTTATTTAGAAGAGAATGTGTTAATCTGCATTAAAAAAAAAAAAAAAAGAAAAGAAAAGAAAAAAAGAGTAGTCTTTATTTCCTGTGATTTTCTGTAATTTTCCTTTAGATTCAAACCTCTAAATTATATAGGAAAATATGGTGCCACATTCACATGCAAACTATTTTTAGAGAACATGAATAATTACACCAGATGGTTGTTTAATTCTCTTGGCATTATCTCTACTGTACATTTATGGCTTAAAGTAATATTTCCTTACACTTTTCAATAGCTGTGGAAGGTCATGGGTAAGTCCTGTTCCATTATTTACATCTGATCCCTTTTACAGACATATTTCAATGATACAGCTGTTGCTGGACTACAGAGATGCTGATCTGCAGGCTTATAATAAACTATTCAGCTCTTAGAGACAAAGAAGTATGTTCATAAGAAAACTTTACATCTCTGATAGCAGATTGTTGTTAGTGTTTTATATACAAAGGAGCACTACTCGTTCTATGATTGCCTTCATTTAATCTTCCAGGATTTACTAAAATTACTCCTTTCCACTGCATCTTCATTTTATGCAGCAGTAAGAACAGGAGAGGTGTTTCTTCACATTCTGTATACCTTGACTGTGCTCTGAGGATGTGCAGAGGAAATTTCTGCACTTCAGTCTCTTTGGTTGCTTAGTGAAATTGCCTAGGCAATTACTTCCTTCTAAACTCCTAAACATTTGGACCAGTGTAAAAGATTTATTCTTTAGGTGTTATTTCTGAAAGCCACAGATTGTTATGTGTCAAAGTTAATGCAACTGATGTAGAGAGCTTAAAAGCACATATTCTCAGGAAGTATCTGGCACTAGACTGTGGAGGATGAAAATTTTGTATCAAAAGAACTTTAGAATTGTATTTTTGTTCTGTTCTGGAACAAAAATAAAACCTTTCAGACACTTACATAGGAAGGGAAATATATCAAAGTATCTGGCTTTGGCTCCAAAATGCAAGTAATTCTGTTTAATAAGTGTATTTATAACCCATGTTGCTTAGAGAGCTGGCCTTAGTCATAGAAGCCATCTGTTGTGTTTAATTCTTTAAATTTTGATCCAGCATTTCTCTGGAGAAGGCAGAATAAGCCTTTGCTTTTGTTGCCTTGCTCTGACTATTGTCCTAACTGTGGTTATAGGTTATTATTTTGGCTCTAATGAATATGTTGGTATATTTTCATTTTGTTAGAAAGGTCCTGATGGTTCAGCTAAGTCTGAGCTATGGTGGCATGTAACAAAAGAGAAATCCTGGTGATTTTTGATCCTTCTGAAGCTGGAAGCATCTGAGCAACCCAGTAACAGGCTTGCACTCAGACAAATTTGGCTAAATTCAGCATAATAAAAATATATTTGGCTGATTTCTCCTTCTATATATTTCTGTGCACCTGCAAGTTATGTGCAACAAGCAAAAAATTTGCACTCCATGCAGCAATTGACCTTTTATTATCCTCACCCCCAGCAGAGGGTCTGGGCTATGAAAAGAAACCTAGTTTAGGAGGGGAGGGGAAGGGGAAGGGTTTTTCAGCACTGCTTTGGTAATTTGGTATCAGTATGAAATTTCATATCTTACAGATAATTGGTGTATTTGGGATTTTAATAATTAAAATTTCATCATTTCCTAAATGCTTGTGTTCAAGGACAGCTCTGTCTAAAAGGAATCTGACTAAATACATATTTGTAGACTAGGTGTCAAGAAATGAAAATATATGGTATTGTTACTGGCTTACTGTGTACTTTTCTTCTTGTGAACAGCATGTAAGTGAGGTGTGTGTGAAACATTTGACAGTTAACTCATAGTTCAAGAAGCCTTTGGACACTGCTCCCAGGAACATGGTGTTATTCTTGGGGCTGCCCTGTGCAGCACCAGGAGTTGGATTCGATGATCCTTGTGGGTCCCTTCCAGCCCAGGATATTCTATGATTCTAACTCAGGACATATGGATGAAAGCATTAGCTCGTTTCCAGGTTTTATTGCAAATGAGAACTGAGTCTAGATTCAAGTTATGTCAGTTTATCTGTATGATTTATTATTCTTGTGACACTATCTCTCCTTGTCTGTGTTAGAGGACGTGTTTCTTTCTGGATCGGTATTGAGTCCACTGGGAGGATAAATCAAACATTTTGAGCCATTTCAGTGAAGATCTTCAGGTGACCAGAGCATTCTCCAGACCATAAGGTAACAGTGGGTGCTTCCTTGGTGGAGAGGATACATTTGGGGAAAGTAAGAAAAAGTTCTGCAGTGTAATGTCAGCTATGTAAATCAACTACCTGACCTCCCTTGTACTTTCTGTGCATGTAAGACACGACTGCAATTCCTCTACATTTGTTCTTTTTCTTATCTTGGTTGGGAGGCATTGTTTCCACCCTAACCTAGAGTAACTTCCTAACTCCCATCAAACCTGTCTACTTTATGCATTCAAGAAATGTTAGAAATAGAAAAGACAAAATGTGGCAACATACATCAAGCTCATTAATTCTCAACCGATTTTAAATATACTGAAAAAGTGTGACATGTTGATGCAAAAGGACCTTATACTTGGCATATGGTGAAGACAAATGCAGGACAGCTGCAAATGTTGATGTGCAACATAGAAAACAAACTGTGGCTAGAAAACTATATCTGTCTCTTAAATTATAAATTCTCACCATCACTCAAAGCTAAAAGAAATTCCACATCATTGTCATTACAGTTCCCACATATATGACTTTTTTATCACCTTATCTAAGAGAAGCTCTCATTTTAAATAGAAACATGAAACATCCAGATAGATTATCTAATTAAGTTTGTAACTGCAATATAAACTACGACATAAAAGGAAGAAATATGAGCTAAACCCCAGGGTTAATTGCTGTTTAGAGCTCTAAGGTAACAGAGTTGGACTGCTCACTTCACAGGGTTGTTTTATCTTGCTGAGAGCTGACAGAAGCCTCCATGCAGTACACTGTGTTCTGCACTGTCAGGTCAAATGTGAATATCCTGTTCATAAAAAACACTAGTGGAACTGTAATAATTTTTTTCTCAAAATTATGAACTTTCAACAAACAGCAAACATGATGTTTAAATCTCTTTTATCACTGATTAACAGAATTGTCAGGAATCGGATAAGCATCAGAGCTGATATATTAAGATTGAAGGTTAATGAAGTGAAGACTAAATTGCAAGCTTTATTGGCTTTTGTGTGGACCTGGAAGGTCTTTTATTTCTTTCACAAACAAAACAAAATTTGCAAAAAAATTTAGAAGATGCTGCAAATCTAATTATCAGAGTTATACTAGCTCAGTTACACTGGCAATTGGACTCACCATTGTGTTGCAATAGAACTTCTCTCTTCACTTTAATTTAACCAGGAATATATGTGATGAAAACATATTAGGCAACGACCCTCAAAAAAATGTCTTGTAGACTCTTCTTATAGTGGGGAACTCTAGTTAAGTAGTGTACTAAAAGCTTGTGTATTTCCTTTAATACTGCTACCGTTAAAGTAGGAATACTTCATCCAATGCTGTACATCACCTTGGCACTCTTCATCTTGGGGCAGAATCCTCTGACATCAGATCTCTGTCTTCACCTGTGGAAGAATCATTCCTCTTGTTCATTTTTTTGACTATTATATCAGCTCCAAGAAACATTCCTGATATTTGATATTGGTTATGATATTTGAGAAGCTCAAATTATGTTATGATATTTGAGAAGCTCAAGCCCAAAGCTTTCCCACCTACAAAGCATTACATTCTGCACATTGATTCTGTTTTCTGCTTAACAACAGAGAACTATCTCAAAACAGACTGGTAAGTGGCTAAGTGGTAACTTAATGCTGAGGGTTGAAAATGCTGTAAGTGTGTCACAGCACAGTAATATTATTGCCTAGAAGTAAACAACAGAACTTAAAAGATGCTATAATTTTCTTTCCATAATGCACCTTTAATCACAGTTTTATTGTACCTTCAGCATTTATTAAGGCAATAATGCAATAATTACTACCAGAGTCATCTAGTTAAAATGGAGCCCATATCACTTGCAGTAGGAGGATCAATATGCACTATCCCCAAATTGTCATAGTAAAGTAGCAAGTGATTTTCTATAGATAGGGCCAAATTCAACTCTCCATATTGCTCCAGACAACTTAGGAAGAACTTCAAATAGCTGTATCAGATTTGGAACTGGACCAAATGGTACTGTGGGCAGGTGTCACTATCTTTTTTTAAAGGGATTTATCCAGCTTCCCTAAAATTCATTTGAACAAAATCTGTTAATCTGCCATGTAGGTAGTGTTTGAAAATTTGATGGATGGATCATATTTTCTGATATTAGTAGAAAAGGAGACTTTCTCTCCACAGAAAAGGTTGTAAGATTTGTGTGGAACGCACCTTCTTCCTTTGTCAAGGCAGTTGAAAGATTACTATAATAATACCTAATGCTAGACTAGAGGCAAAGGATTACAAAGTGCATCCTTGGCCCTCCCAGGCTATCCCTGAAGATAATGCAGCATTCTGCATGGAAGGAACTGATGTTTTCATTTCGGTCCTGATTAGACAGGGACCTCCACTGCACACCAAACAGAAACCATCGCACAAAGCAAACTGCTGGCCTTGCCAACAAAACAGGGCAGAAGTCACCTGGCAGAAGCAGTACAGAAACATTTCTTCTTCCACACTTCTTCCTTGTTTCAGCTGCAGGGAGCAAATTTGCATCATTCTCACCCATGTTGGAACATCAAAAATGTTGCTTTAGGGGATCATTACTGACCCACACTGACTCTGGTACTGACCAGTGCAATAGGGATCCTCTGCAAAACCAGTTCTGGAATAAAATAGTGAAATCCTTTTGCTGGTAGACAATACTATATTCCCTCCGGGACATCCTTCTCCATAACTGAAATACATGACCCAGCATAAACACTTCTAATTTAATTCCTTTTTTAAATTACTTTGGCCCTGACATACAAACCTGCTTTTTAAAGGAATGCACAGTATTCTAAAATTGTAATGCATTCTAATCTTATTAAGGATTAAAAGATGTAAGATATCTAACCAGGCTTCATCCGTGTGCCTGATTTCTTCTGCAAGTTTCTGCATTACATTTCTAAAGTCAGCAAGGATCCAGCAATGAACAGCCCAACAGTTGTACAGACAGGTTCGAGTAGCAGAACTAGTTTTCACATTACAGGATAACTCAGACTGTTGCCAATATTTCTCCAAATCTCAGTAGGCTGTCTCCAAGGGTCAGCTAAATCAAACACCCCAAATGATTTTTTTCTATAATATCACATCTACTTTCTGGCAAGGCCTGGTAAAGAGACATATTCTTTGTCCTCATTTGTGGATTTGCATGATAAACATGCAGCTTTCTGAAAAACTTAGGTGCTTAAATCTGTGATGAGAAGATGCAATCTGGAAAGACCCATTTATCTGCCAGGATATGCTGCACTGCATCTGTAACTAGGCAGATTTACAATCAAAAACACATTCAGACTCACCAAGTTTACTGGTAGAATGGAAAATTTCAAAGACATCTTTAAATGGAATGAGAAAAGGCAATTTCTGTGAAACAAAACTATATTTCTGTAGGTAAGAAACGAGCAGTTGGCTTAATTAAATCAGTCATCAGGACTGAAGATTGTAGAAAACTTTGGGGGAGAGCATGCACTTACCAGATTAATTCTAACTAAGAAAGAAAATGTAAAATCAATACAGTCATTTCAGTCTGTATTTACTTCAGAGAGGGGAAGCCAAGGACAGGATATGTCAATGACCGGGGTGCACTTAGAGAAAGCATGACAGAAGATAATTTAACATGACTGTCACTAACCAGAAGATCCCAGGATGATGATATAAAATCATGACACATTTTAGTTGGTTTATCTGTACCTGTTTCCAAATATAGTCAGGAACCCGTTAAAGAATTCTGGTTTTGTTTTTTCATCTTATTTTTTACGTGTTGTTGAATTATTTCAGAGAGGCTGCATTCCCCCTCTGTGCATGGTGATGAGGACTGACCCTGAAGATTTGACATTTGCCTCTTATGATCGATCCCATGCTTATCAATCAAAGGGGTCAGCCTCAGGAATACATCTTTCTGACAGATGTCAAGCATGGCAGCACAGTGAGGAAAGAAGCTGAACCTGACACATTATCAAGAACACTGAGAAAAGGGACACCAGTCTTGATGGTCCAGTAGCTGGGACATGCAGCTACTGGGACAAGCATCACCAGCACCTTCTGCTGGTGGTCCTCTGAAGTCCTAATGCCAGGCTGAAAGCTCTTCCCACTTGCCACAGATTCTTCCTCCAATGACACAGCAATGCTGTTTGGTTACGTTCAAGTAAGTGAAGACAATGGAATTATGAGAAATACTATTATATACACACACACACACACACACACACACACGTGCAGAGGAATCTGTTGCAGATTTAAGTACATTGAATCCTATTTCATAGCAAGCTGAACCTGACACATTATCAAGAACACTGAGAAAAGGGACACCAGTCTTGATGGTCCAGTAGCTGGGACATGCAGCTACTGGGACAAGCATCACCAGCACCTTCTGCTGGTGGTCCTCTGAAGTCCTAATGCCAGGCTGAAAGCTCTTCCCACTTGCCACAGATTCTTCCTCCAATGACACAGCAATGCTGTTTGGTTACGTTCAAGTAAGTGAAGACAATGGAATTATGAGAAATACTATTATACACACACACACACACACACACACACGTGCAGAGGAATCTGTTGCAGATTTAAGTACATTGAATCCTATTTCATAGCAAATCAGACTGGGAGGGGTAAAATGTTTAATACTTTCAAATGTCTGGTCTTTTCCCTTCCAAGGCTTTGTGCCCTTTTGGCATGGGCAAGGAAATGGGACATAAATACGTTCTCTTATATTGAGCTTAGACACTGCTATATCAGGCAAAAAAAATGTATTTTAACATGGTACAATGTAAACTGAGACTGTTCAGATATTGCTATATATCTTGTCTGAATAGGATAAATTCCAATTCAGTGTTAGGAATGTAATACTTCCAGTCATCAAAGAGGTGGCTGAACACAAATGCATTATAACATGTCATTATTGTCAAAATTGCATTTAAGCCACTTTGAACTTCCAAACAGATCATTGCCCAGAAGTCATCCACTTTTTCTGAAGAAAGTACCAGTGTGTGTTAGCTTATATTATTAAAGCCTCATCTCCACTAAGATGCAGAGTCACACTGGCAAGTGAGGGAATCCCAAAAAACTCACTAGAGAAATGAGCCCCTGCCCTGGCTCCTCCCAGGGCTGTCAGAGGACAGCCATCAGTGCTCTGGGGATGATCACTTCACAGGTTGTAGTGAGGAGGTGAGGTGAGGAGGTTAATGCCTACCAGGTTTGGGTGTCATTGTGGGATGCTGTGGAAGAGCATCTTGAGATTATACGAGACCTCATTATGAGGTGTTTAGGGAAGGAACCAAAGGCACAGAAATGGAGAAATCATCATGCTTTGCAGAGGAACAAGCATGGAAACAGAGGGATAGGGATAAAAGGGGCTAGTGGCATATTAGCTGTCTACTGACCATGCCCTTGTCTGATCATGCCCTATGCCTGATCACTGCAGTCTGTCCTGTGTTCTCATCAAACTCCATTTCTAACTATTTTACTGGATGAGGGACTCTATATTCTGGTGCTGTTGGCATTCGCATGAGCGCAGATCTTTCTCTGTTGTCCTGTGTGGCTGGTTGTGTGCACATGCACACGTATTCCATGCAAGTGTGCCCACATGTGTATATGTACGTGCTCAGCCTCACTGCGGCTGCACATGGGGACACGGGTACAGCAGCTCTGTTACTGTAGGGTTACTGGATTTCACAAGTTTGAATGTTTTAATTTGACAAGCAACTAAAAAAGAGCTTTACTGTTAAAAGCTTCATTGTCTCTGGGATCATCACAGATTACTCTGTGTGGGTATTAGCCAAGTCTAATTAAGATAGTTCTGGAAAAAAAGAAAAACAATATCAAAATAGAAGAGTGTATTATACTGTCCCACTGAGATAGAATATATGAATTATCCTGTTAAATTGGCACATTAGCAATGCATTTCCCACCAAGGAACAAAGCCTGCTCTATCAAGAAACAGAAAAATATCTTTCTGCAAGACTATACAGTGTTTTGCCTGTACATAGTACAGGCCCCTATGGTACAGTGGTGAAACCTTGTAGCACTGGGTGTCTTGGAGAAAAAGAAAAAAAAATGCTAGAAAAAGAAGTTGAGGGTTACTATTTTGCAAATACATTATTGGGAGTTCTCTGCAAATGATGTGCGTTATCATCATCAATGTCTTGCAATTTCAATAGGTAATCATGTGCTCTTGTTACTATCTGGGTCAAAATAATAAATTCAAGAAAAGTGGAAAAGTGCATCAAATTAATGTATTCTTGTGACAAAATAGTGATGCAAACTGAAAGTTGTTTACAAGACATGCAAAAATCTGTTTTGTTCTGTTGCCTTATAAGGAGTACTCACAGCAAGGGATGAAATAGTTTAAACTGAAATATGAGAAAGAAAGGAGGTGCCTCTCTTTATAAAGCCAGCACTTCATTGATCCCTTGAAATTGTATATCACAAAAGGAAAAGCTTGCATCCTTGAAGAAAACAAGTCTCATTTAAATGACTGCATGAGTGAGACCAAGTTCTTCAAAGGCTTTGTCTCTGTTACAAAGTTCTATTGGCACAACTTTGTTCATAATGAGTCAGATATCCCAATGCAGCAATGCCTGTAAAGTCTCAGAAAGAGGCAGTCATGGCAAGTAGAATTCCTTTAGCAGTGAGGTTTGTGGTGGCAGACTGATTTGTCTTCCCTGCATTAAGCCTTCATCTGAAAATGCTGCTAGTTTCATGTAACTCAGGTTTTGTAGCATTGTATAAACATATCTGCTGTATCCCAGTGAGGTGTTCTTCCAAGATAGCTGTGGTGGAAATAGAGATATATCACAGAGGAAATAAGTCACCTTCAAAGTCAGTGTAAATGTAGAAGAATTAACTCATTCCTTGTTCCAGTCACAGACCCCATATGTCCCCCCAGAATAACACTCAAATTATTGAGAGTACACATGCCCATCTCTCACTTCTAATTTACATTAAAAGACACACTTCAACAAGAAGGCATAGAAAATGCTACATATTTTTGACTTTTATTTGGGGATCAAGATGTTAAATTTTTCACAGGTGGTTGAATTGCATGTTTTCCTCAATTTTCTGGGCACACTCTGGAGTCAGATTTGCACAGGTGCAGAGTACACACAGCTGTAAGTGAAGTCAATGAAAGCTGTTCTGTGGACACATGAAACGCTCTATAATTCTAAGTTGAATTGCATTTTTAACACTTTAAAGCCATATATTGAACTACTTCACTGACTTTTTTGGGGATAAGGAAATGATGAGCCATAGACATACACCTAGAGTAAAATCTTTCATGAAAAATAGTTGAAATTTGGCCAAATTACATGAAAGTGAAAAATAAGTTTTGCGTAACTGGGAAGTGTTAAGCATACTTAAGAAAATGTGACATAGTCCCAGTCTGACTTATGGTAACTGTTCTCAGAATCCCTATTGTTCATTATAAAAAGCTTTCTACTCTGGCAAAAAAAGTTTAGAATCAACTAACATAAGCCTATTTTCAATTCAAAATTAATGGCTGAGATATTTTCCTTCCAAATATTAAAAGCACTTAAAATGTCAGAAAGGCTAATTGACTATCAAACTTACATCAGTTAATGGCATTTTGCAGGTACTTAAGTTTAAAGAGATCCACATTTGTTTTGCTCTGCTCAACTCTTTGGGACCCTTATATTCTCCACTAATAAAAATTGCATTAATTGGAGAGAGAATATAACTTTTTGTAAGGTAAGAAGCAATCATCACTGTGTTTAAATTATGTAATGGATTTTTAATTCTCATCCTTAATTGCAATTTATACTTACGAGCCTGCTTCAAAAGGTCTGCCATCTTCTTTGATAGTATGTCATCTGGTCTGTGTAACATCACCTTGCAAGCTGAACTATGCATGCTGTGAGATTTGAAGATATGGAATATGTTTTCACATAATGACATCATTTCAGTGTTGCTAGCCATTAATAAAGAGAATGGTTAGGGCATCACTTTGGGGAAAGAGGGAGTTAACAAAATAAATTCGTGCAGAGCAAACTACAAAAGAGCATTTTCTTTAGTTTACATGGTTACTCCACAGTTTGTGGAGAATTAATTAGTATGGAAGTAGTATGGAAGTATGGAACAAAGAAGTATGGAAACCAATAATCTGAATTTCACAACCCAAAATTCCAGTCTAAGGTCCCTTGAGGCTGTAACTGAAATTGAAGCTCTATTTTTGTATTAAATGGAAGGTTGCTTATATTTAATGGAATAAACTCATGGCAGGCCTGGTGATCATAATAATCATAATGCCTGGTTTTACAACTATTTTGCTCTATGGTAAGTTGCATGGTAGGCATTTTTCAAGCAATATTCAAGACAATGGACAGAAAAGAAAATAAGAAAGGTGAATAAAAAATGTCAGAGCAAAAACAGGCGAACTAATTCCAATACAAATCAGTAGTACTGGAATATACTAGAAGAATTTGCAGTTGCAGTAGGTATACACAGTGCTATTATAGTGACACAGAATACCAAAAGACATCTCTTATGTATCTGTGTCTAAAGAGAATTAAACCTAAAAGAAACGTTTGGGCCCTTTTTGCATCCAAATATTCAAGGCTACACTGGAAAAACAAGTTCCTTCAAGGCACGCACATTCATTACGTGTACGTGAACATGAAACTTTTATGCTGTGTCTAAGTATAATGCCTTTGGAGCACACATTTTACATAGGAATAGTGCTCTGCTGCTGTTTGGAGGGCATAAACTTTGATCAGATTTCATTGAAAGACTGTCAGAGAATCCTCTAGTTAAAATTTCTTTTGGAGATAACAAAGTGAATTTGCCAACAAATGAAAAGCTGTTTGCTAGTCTTTCTCATGTAATTCCTCCCTCTTTTTAAATTTGACCAAATTTCATGTCAGTGAAGGTCATATAGTCATATAACCAGTGTAGCAAATTCAGAAGAGAGGAGGAAATACAGCGGGAAGGAAGAGGATATTTTCCTTTGTTCATACATTCACTTCACTGACATGGAATAGTGGGTAACAGTTTCTTCATTTTGGAAAATTGTTATATCAGTCTCAAAAGTATCTTCCAAAGATATATATTCACCAAAAGTGTTTTTGGTGTAGCCTGGACATTTCTTTAAAGGAAATAAGATATCACAACACTTGTTAATAATGTTTAAGCAAATATTTGAGCTGATTGGAGTATCAGTGGAAAATACACACAGAATAATTTAAGACCTTTTTTGTTTGTTTCTTCCTTAACTTTTTTTTTAAGAAAGTCTTAGTTAAAGTCAGGAAAATTCAGTAGAGTTTAAGGTAGCCAAGACAAGAAGAAAGACAATTTACAGTGCAGATATTGGAACAGTAAATTATAGGATGCTCTTATCTCAATCGATTTTCACCTGATTTAGTAGTAGAAAAGTTATCCTTCAAATGGAATCTAAAGGTACTGAGTTCTTAATTTCACTTTATTTTCGAATCACTTATGATCACAAGTTATAGTTGAGGTAACTACACTGGCTTTAGAAAAAATTCCCATTGAGTTTATTTTACCAGGTGTGGGTTTGGAGCTAAATCATAACATAATTCCTCTGGGATTCAGGAAGTCTAAGGCTTCTTTTACTTTAAAAAGTAAGGGTGGAAAATACTTCTGCTGTCTTTCTTCATCTTTTGCTTCTACATCTCCATGTCAAATTTGAATTTGTCTAAGTTGGGTTTTGGCACCCATTTCCAGTGCTACCAAAGCCTGATTAATAATACGGACTGAACAGAGCTGCAGCCTCTTCCTAAGGTAGATACTCGATCCCCGTACACAGCCCAGACTTCTAATTATTTTTGCAAAGAGGTAATATTTGCAGCTCTTGAGCCTTCCACCACTGCCGAGGGAGAGGGTGGAGGAACAATGAGCTCTGTAATGCCATAGTCATGGCTAATGGGAAGGAAAAACGACTAAAGAAGAATGAAGAGTAGTTTCCCTGAAGTCCTCCTTCCTCAGGCACCATGGTGTGGAACCACAAAGAAGGAGCTTCATCACAGTCACATTCTTTGTGGTTACAATGAGTAAATTAGGTACGTTTGAGCTGCCAGAAAGCTGCTCAGCAGTGATGTAATGAGTGGTACTGGCTCTGCTGCTCTCTTCTAGATTTGCATCAGCTTTTTGTTCCCACAAGCACTATTTTGGCCCATCACTTTTGTGCTACATGCTAATTCCATGTCTGAGATTAAGAACAGAGATCAGTCCTTTGTATTTTCTTGTCCTCTTTTGCCACCAAAAGCATCTTAAGAGTCAATTAGGCAGAAGGAGCATACACAATGGGGGGCAAGGCAGGTGCCAAACTTCCCCCCACTTTGTTTTTTTTCTTTTTCACCTGGCCCAGAGCAGCTTACTCCTTGCTTTGGTAAGAGATTTGGGAAGTTCTATTTTGAGGAAGCATCAGTGATGAGCTTCTTGAAAAGCCCAAGTCTCTTCCTCCAGTTCTTGTTTGCTCAGTCTCAGCCCATCTGCCCCACACACCCTGGCCACTAAAACCAGAAAGTGACATCAACTGTCCAGGTTTCACCAGATGTGAAGTCAGGTGTGATGGAAGTAGCTCCAAACTTTGTATTACCCAGTTAGTGCTCCCATTTAAGGATACACCCTGAGAATGAAATTCTGTGAATGCTACTGTTTCTGTATGTTGTCTCTTGAGACAGTTGGACTTCACATTGCATTTCTCAGCCTGATGGTCTGAAAGGTATTGCCTCACTTTTATCTAATGCCACCACCTGCAGCCAGAACCACTGGGTGTTTATGAGATCTATATTGATCCTTATGAAGTTTGAGTATAGAACCTCAGTAGATCATCGTCTCAAATCGAAAGCACAAGAAGTAATTTGAAGTGAATATCTAGGGAATAACATCTTTATTTTTTTTCAAAAGTGGTTGAACAGTGTTACTGTTACTGTTACTGAGGAGATTATTGAGACTGAAAATGTGACAAGATAACAAAAAAGTTGTAAAATTGCAACAACAATAAAAAAAAATCTGAAGTTTGATAGAATGTATTGTACAATGAAAAAATTTTGAAGAGGACATTAAACATAGCACTACGCTCTGCAACCACTCTGAAGCAAGTGGTAAGCCATATATATGCCTTGGGGATTACCCTGCATCAACCCTGTGGGGTTGATTACTTCATATTTGGAAACATGAAGTATATTAATTCTAATCCTATGATATCAATTGCCATGTTTCTTCTATGTGGACTTTTCTAGGACTTTTTTGCTCTCCTTTTCGACAGCTTGTAATGTTTACTTTGGTGTTTTTAAGCAATTAGGAGGCAGGTACTGTTACTTTCAGTAAGTACTACCACTTTTCAAAGTTTGGAAGCAAGGACCCAGAGGACAAAGGGACTTCTGAGTTGAAGCTTATTTTGTTTGTTTGTTATCACCCAGTAGTCCTGAATTCATTCATTTTTTATGCATATTAACATCTGCTCTTCTCTCTTTAGAAAATGTTGATACTCTGACACATAGTTGAGTGATAAACTGAATGTTTCTTGAAGTCTAAACATTATGTTAAGTTGCTTGAAAAGGACTAGTTTCAAATGCTTTTGACTCTTTAATATTTGAAGATGCTACAGAATAAATAAAAACAACAAACCAACCAAAAAGCCAAACAAAACCCCAGCATCCTCCCTGTAAGCAGTTTGCTGGGCAGTTTTTCAAATTAATGCAGTTTAACTATTACATTAACTTAATGGCTATTTTCCCCTACTTTAACCATGTTAAATGTGCCGGCAATAATGAGCTTCTAATGCTGTCTCTTTCAAGTCTCAGAGGCATCTTTAGAGCTCTGCTTATCTCCTGGATCATAAAGCTGCATAATTTAGTATTCAAACAATTAATTTAAAACTGAAACACTTCGAATTACCATAAAATTAATCAGAAAAAAAAATCTTAGCATGCCCATTCTGTTTATCTCTATTTAGTAAATCTGAAAGTGTAAGATGAATAAAACTTTACAATATTCTGTTTTCTACCTATGAATCAGCTGCTATAAGCATAAATATATCTAAAACTATATTGTAATAAAAGTTTCTCATAGCTATCAAACTAAGATGATTCTTTTGATGGAAAAAAATTTTAGATTTTTCCTTACCGTTAACTTAAATAGAAACACCTTTAAAATAAATTGTCATTTCTAACCTATTTCCAGATTTGAAATACTCAGAGGTAGTTGATGCATGTAATCAGAATTGCTGCCTTGTTAAGTGGCTAAGTTCTAATAATTGTACAACTCACAGCATTGTATCACTTAACATTTAAAAGTATCTCTGCACTTAAACTATGTTTTATTTCCTTTGTTGTGCTTCTAAGTGCTACAAGTGTCCCTGGTAGTCTGGGCTGTTGCTAACCAAGGAAGAAAATTATAAGGAGAAATTGGATTTAGCTCTTGCCTGTGTCATCAGTAAGACCAATATCTAATAAATGTCTGAGGTGCCTAATGTAGTAGAGTATCTTATCTAAGTACCCAAATGACAATTATAAGTCCCAGACTTAAGCCCCTACTGCCATCGCAATTTCCTGAGGACAGCTAGTTACCAAAGCAACTTCTCTCATCTTATTTGAGATACATTTATCTGATCTAGTGTCCATCTGTAGTCAAGATTGTTGTGGCATGCAACTGATCTAATCTCTTTTGGGAAGATTATAGGTGACTATATTTGGTCAAGTGAATATCTGTCCAGCAATCTTTTCTCTCCACTGGGAGAGCTGCTTAGTTACCAGGACACACAGGGATACAAATTAAATCCGTGTCTCTCAGATGAGCCATGTTACTCATGGCAACAGCAACTCTGTCCACTCTGAATCTGGGTCTGGAATTTCATTTTCCAACTATTTTTTCGAAGAATTGAGTTTTTCCTTATATCTTGTCAAATTTCTGCAGTACTTGTTTCATATAACACAAGGAATCCTGAATCCCACTTTTCCAGCTAAGTATCTTCATAGCACTAAGCTGCAAAATACTACCTTTTCCTTGTATTTTGGATGTGTTGTTCCTTCTCTCTGCTGCATTCTTTGCTGTGACTTTTCACAGACTTGGTGTAGGATGCTTCTTTCCTAGGCTAATCTATCCTTCTGAGAAGAGATGGCCACTGGAAACCCTTCTGAGCTAGCTGGACATATATTTTGGGTCTCCCATTTCATAGGCGATTGCCCTAATTGTTAGGCAGCTGTACACGTTGTACTGTTAGTATAATGATCCTTTCTTCATGTTTTAAAAAACAATCATAGCATAGAATCATAGAATATCCAGAGATGGAAAGGACCCACAAGGATCGTCAAAGTCCAGCTCCTGGTCCTGCACAGGACAGCCCCAAGAATGACACCGTGTGCCTGAGAATGTTGTCCAAACACTTCTTGAACTCTGTCAGGCTTGGTGCTGTGACCACTTCCCTGGGGAGCCTGTTCCAGTGTTCCTAATATTCAACCTAAACCTCCCCAGACACAGTTTCCTGCCATTCTCTCAGGTCCTGTCACTGGTCACATAGAGAAGGGATCAGTGTCTTCTCTTCTGCTTCACCTCACGAGGAAGCTGCAGACTGCAATGAGATCTCCCCTCAGTCCTTTCTCCTCCAGTTGGAACAGACCAAGAGACCTGAACCACTCCTCATATGGCTTCCCTTCTAGACCCTCTTTGTTGTCAGGTTTCTGCATGCTAGTTCAAAGAGAGCCTGGAGGTCAAGCTGCAACCTGACTGCACTATGGGGGCACACACACACACAAAAGCACAGGCAGACGGGGGTGCTCCTCACCCAAGGGAGCTGTCCCTGAGCTGATGTGAAGGCACACAGGCAGAGGCAAAGAAGGGAGAGAGGGGGAACTCTCCGTATAAGCTCCACACAGAAGGTTTATTGAGGTGAAACAATGACGGGGAGGAGAGGGAGAGCTAAAGATTGGACAGGGGTCCAGGGATTTTATAGTGGGGAAAGGCGGGGATAAGGGATACAGCAAATGGAATACTTGACAGGAGGCAGGGTTGAGGGCAAGGGAACCAATGGAAATAACACCAAGGAGGGATTTAGGGAAGGAACCAATGGGGTGTCGAGTACTACAGAACTTTCTAGAATTAATACATATTAACTTAGGGGAAATTAATATTAACAAACTTATACATAAAACTGGGAGAGGAAAACATGAACCTATCACATAAAAATATGTAAACTGTGGAACTGGGGGATTATGGGCTCTCACCCTAACCAAGGAGTGAGGCATTAAGCTTTGGTGCCTGAGCACCACAGCTTGGTGTCTGTTGGATCTTCAGGGGTCAAGGTGGCTGCAGCTACTTGCACCGCTACACTTTGTAACCTTCATTTCCTTTCCAATAGTTCTATATGGCTCATGACCATAACTTAGCACAATAAATGCAAGCCTGGCAAATTTTCTGGTTAAAACCAACACCTGTTTAAGTAATGCAGGTCTATTTAATAGCTGGGCAAACTTCTGGATTTCAGTTTTGTGCATTTTATCACAAATAGCTTTAATCATAGCACACTTTGGCAACTAAAATGTTAGTATCTGACCTAAGATAAACATCTGTTGTTCCTCTACCATCCTACTTAGTGTTACTGAGAGCCAACATCTTTTTCAAAAATATTAATAGCTAATTTAAAGGAAATCATTTTAGAACTTATGCCTACTAGTTCTCCTAAAACTTCTGAAAGTGTTAATTTTTGAGGTCCTTAATTTCCCATAAAGAAATCAAACAAAATTATTTCATGATAGATGCCATCTGAAACATTACAATTTGCTGAAGCTTAGTGGTTTCCATGTGATCAAACAGCTCCTGTGTTACCTAGCAGTGCTCTCCAGATTAGGATGTATCCCCCATGATTCACTGTGGGCCTCCCCTGCTCAAAATGCTGTCGTGCATAACTCTTAGGCTTGTGGTGCATTGCTAAAAGTGAGATCATGAGGACATGTACTCCAGCTAACAACCTGAAGGCAGCTTCATCTGACACTTGCTGTGTTTGAACTGGTGTTTTGGTGGAGAACAGAAGTGAAGTTTTGAAGTTAATCTCCCTGTTGTATCCACTTACTACACATTGGTTTGGGTCAGGAAAAGGTTTCAGTGCACAGAAGGAAGACTCCTTCCAGAGGTCAGAGCTCTGTTCCAGGTATGCAGAGATGTGCACTGCCACCCTTCTCTTCTTTAGACAGCATAACAAAATGTGCAGTGGAGAGATTTGGGATGTGGGGGGCCTGGTGAAATTCAGTAAAACTCTCCAGCCATATGCAGTGTGGGTGTGAGGCCCTGAGTACCAACTGCTTTGATCTATTGATCTCTTCTTTCTGCATCAAGATACTTGCTTATACAGACATAGCCATAGGGAAATCTCAATAACAAATGAAAACCAAACACGATGTTTCAATTTGGTGCAAGAATACAAAGCAACAACTTCTTCGCTTTATAGGTTCTTGCAGTGCCCCCACTGTTACCATGTGAGAGCAGATTTCAGAAATGCATTGAACACTCTAAGTAATTTCAGTCATGTCTTATCCATTCTCTCTGTAATTTTTTCCTCAAGGAAAGAACTGTACATGCAGTGCTTTGTTTTGACTTTGTTTTTAGTTAGTTAATTTATTTTATTTTATTGACTGTACTACACTATGTTTGTATTGGAGTAAGCACACTGAAGAAAAAATATTTTGGTTTTTGGAAAAAAGGATCAAACTTTTGATGGACTTTAGCTCCTGTGGGAACTTTTGACACTTTTTTCCCTAATCAGAGGAATTTTAACAAGTAAAAGCACATATTTAAAAAATTTCCATTCTGTGAAAATCTGAACGTATTTGCCATTTATTCCTGTCTGGAAAAAAATGAAGAAATACTAGAATGTGTGATGGGGTTGAAATTGTAATTTTCATTCATCTTTAGTAACCAAAAAATATTGGTTATGTAATTCACTTGCTCTTTTCAGCACTAATATTTCTCAAGTCCTTTGCCTTAAGCTTATTTGTACAGAGAGAAAGTTAGAAATAATGAGGAAAAATCTCAAAAACCAAAGTGATAAATGGGTCATTTTCTTAATGTTGAGATTTAGAACATGGGTGAGGAGAGCAATAAGCATCAGTTTGCCCACAACAGACACTTTTTTTTTCTTTATGAATATACAGCTTTGCCATGAAAAATTAGGAGCCTCGTTTCTTTCTTTGTCTTACAGACACATAATTAAAATGAAGCTTTACATTCAAACAATACAGAGGAAGAAACATAGCTAGAAACTGCAAACAACAAATAAAGCAACACTATAAAAGAAAATGAGGTTTTACTTATGTTTTTTTCTACATGTAAGCAATGTTAGTATGGCAAGGGTTCTGGGTCTTAAATATCTGATTATATAAAACTTGGTAGTTCCTCTAAAATTGATGTTCCTATCTGAAGGATGTGGTTCCTCTTGACATCCTTAGCTTTTCTTCTAATTAAAAAAAGAAAAAAAAAAGAAGATACAATTCACTTGAATGCAGCAACCTTTACAATTAGTATTTAACTGTCCATAAAAGTACTAATTCCCTTAATGAACCTGCTGCTTCCATTGTTTACTGCCTTGAAATTAAAGAGGAAGAAAGCACCGATCACTAACCAAATCTGTTACTGTTTACCTATCTCTATAGTCCCATTTTCGTTTCTAATTACATATAGTTAATCAGTGCCAGTATCTGAAAAAAGTTTATTGAATGGAGCAAGATGAAATAGATGATACCTCCATGCTCAAACTGTAACATGGATTTAATGCAATTCCTCACAAGAAGTTACTTTATAAAGTTTACATTTAATTCAACCAAATGTCGCACTCTAAAATCTGCAGTTCATCAAAATATTGCTTAAGGAAAGAAATTATTCAGTTGTCCAGATATTCATACTTGATTTAGAACAATTAAAACATGAGACAGAAAGCAGTTAAAGAGAATTTGCTAAATTCGTGGTCTTTTAGGAGAATGTTTAACATTCATGATGGCTAAATTACTTGCACTTCTCTATGGGAAGGTCTTCATCACAGGTTTCACAACTTTGTTTTTTAGAAACATCATTCAAGTTCATCTCACAGTTCCTCCCAGGTACCCGATGTAAACAGTCAAGTAGGGCAAATGCAAAGCAACACAAGAACAGTTTGGGATTTAGGATTTTTCTTTCTCCTCCAGTGTCTTTTTTTAATGAGAAAATGTTAACTGCTAGGATTCAAAAGTGTTCATCATGACAAGTTCCTATTTCATTTTTTCATACCTACACATTTCGAAATTGCTGGCATGATCCACTTTGGCTCCTTATTGCCAGGACATTGCAAACATAAGGTGATCCTGAGGCCCATGGGAGCCAGGAGCTGTGGGTCACAGCTGAGGGGCCAGGCAGGGTCCTCATTGGCATGGATGCAGAGAAGATCCAGTGATGGAAACTAGGGTCATCCAGCAGGACAAGGGTAACCAGGCACGAGCAATACAGGTGATGACTAAAAGAGTTTAGGTTTGCTATTAGAAAGAAATTTACTGTGAGGGTGGTGAGGTACTGGGACAGGCTGCCCAGATAAGCCCCATCCCTGGAAGTGTTCAAGGCCAAGATGGACGGAGCCCTGGACAAGCTGGTCTAGTGGAAGGTGCCCCGGCCCATGTCAGAGGGTTGGAATGAGATGATCTTTAATGTCCTTTACAACCCAAACCATTCTATGATTCCATGTCAGTTCAGGACCAAGGACAAGAATGGATGTAAAAACAAGGTCAAGGTCAGTGTGAGACTGGTCCAAGAAAAGTCCCTACAACCCTTCTCTACAGCAAGGTGCAGGTCCTGAGCTTGTGCTCAGCCCCAAGGGTGGGTGGAGACCAGGAGGAGCCCTCTCACAGTCCCTTCACAGCAGCCTGATCCAAGGTCACACACAGGTCAGAGCTGACCTCCAGCACCAGCAGATAAAGCCCTTGGTGAGGACACTGTTGAAGAAGCTCATTGCAGATAATGATGGTTACAGCTGATCAGGGCAATTGGAGCTTGTTGGTGTTCTCAAGACAGCTCAGAGATAAAAAAATGCTTCCATCTTTGACTGAAATGACTATTCTTTTGAAATATAATTGAACATGCAGCTGAAAAATGTAAAACCATGTTTAGACATGAAAAATTAAAGAAGACCATTTGTTTGATATACTTAGCTGAATTTTATGTTTTGAATTTTTAATTAACTTTTTCAAGATATTGAATTTTCTTTCATAGTCAAGATGGGTATTCTTTTGGTGTGGGGTTTTGTGTTTGGCTGTTTTTTGTTTGCTCTCTACCAAACTCCTGATAAACCCATGTGTATTTTTATCTCAGGGTAATTACACAGAAAATTCTGGATCTAAATATTTTTTGATAGAATTATTTTTTTTTATAACAGTTGATATGAGCTTTTTCAATGAGTGAATTTCTATAAAACTTTGCAGGTAGCTTTGCTGTGAGTCATGAACTGGAATGCTGACTCTGGCTTTCAGTTAATTGCCACACTTATAATTATAGAGTGGGTAATATAGTTATGAACTGCTTCTCACCTACGACTCCTTTGTGGTTGTAATAACTGTAGAGGGATGTTTTTTCTCTTTAAACATGATTTTTCAGTGCAGTTTCAAAGCCCCTATAGACAAATCTGCAATACAGTAACACAACCAAAGGTAAATAGGTATTTGGAAGCTGTAGTTTCTACTTTTATATATATATGTATATGTGTGTGTGTGTATATATATATATATTTACTTCTGATCTTTTTCAAGGTGAATCAAAACAATTTCATCAAATGAAAACTGAAAATTTTTCTGTATTTTGCTTTTTTTTTCAATACTACATAGAGAATACTAAGAAATATGAGCAAAATTGAATTCTGATGACTTGGTTTACTGCATATTTAAGACATAAAAATTTAGTTTTGTGGGTTTGAATCTACTGACTTTGTCTTTCTTTTCATGTATACATGAATACATATGTCTTTACTGCTTTGATGACATTTTGTTTAAACCTGAAACTCAGAGAGTGAAATTGGTAGGTTATTTACTGGTTCACATACCATAAAGAAATATTTCTGTTGCAATTTAAATTCCCCTGATTTTGATGTTCCCTTTCTTGATAATAGCTGTATAGGACTAAACTTGAAGAGTAGTAACTAAGGTAAATGACTACATAAAAAATCTCTTTTGTGTCATGCAAATTCATTACATTTTAAAACTAATCAAAATTCAACAAACAATAGAATTTCTCCAATATTTATGCTTTCAGGCCATACATTTGAAATAATTATTTAATCTTCTGGTGTCTATCGACTCTTTGCTCAAGGTAGTGTTTTTTAAGCAGTTAACAGACATGAAAAATATTTTACCAGCTTGTCTCAGAATTTAGGCTATAGTCAACACTGAAGCTTCTTTTTGGAATGGGTGAAAATGATTTTCCAAATAATTGGAATTCTTCAGGTGAGCACAAGCATACATTTTTCTTTGGGAATTATGTGCTTCAGCCTAATACTATTCAAGAACATCAACAGATCCCCAATGGTCACTGAATCAAAATTCCCCATGTTAGCCTGTAGAATACTATCATTTTAATCATATCGTAGAAATTACTAATAAATAGGAGAATTATGGGATAGTGGGATCCATTTCAAATACTGTTCATTGGAATTTGATAGAGAGAATAGCAAGAGAATTGTGTATTCTTTATTCTGTTTTTATCTAATGTGTCATATAATTTATCTAAGACACAACAGCAGGTTTCTTTAAAGCTTGCTCTGCTGAAGTTTTGTTTGGCATTTCTGATTGTTAAGGACTGGATAAGCAAGAATACAGACTACAGAATCATAAGAGTTTGTTTCACTGTACTGGCCCTCCCCTTTGAGTGTCATCTCTCCTGGGTTCAAGCAGAGAAGGTCTGTCCATGACCTGAGCACTGTGTTACAGCCTGTGTTACCTATTCCTAACAGGCAAATGTATTTATTAGCTTCAGGACTTGAGCCTATATGGAAGGGCTTTCTACTGTCCCTGAGATTTCATGTCCACCCAATGCAAAGCTGGAAAAGAAAGGAAAAAAAAAAGAAAAAAAGTCACTATAAAAAGCAAATTGCTGCAGGTTTCCTAAATATCACAAAACAAAACAAGCATCTGAAGTCCAAACAGACAAACTCATCTGGATAGTTAAAACAGAACTATTATGTGTTGCAAGGACATCTATATATAGTGGCAAGGACTGCATCCTTTTTCTGTCACAACAAATACACTTACCATTCTTCCTGAGGGAAAACTGTGTTAAATTTGAGATTAGTGTGAAGGGAGGTCTAGTTGACAAACTGTTTATGTGTACTTTCTTATAGCATAGATGCACATAGAACACCCATTAGCTGACAGTGAAACAGAGCTCAGTAAATAGCATATTTTGCTGTGTGGCAGGAGAGGAGGAGAGGGAATAGCAGGGCAGAAGTGAAGGTTTTCCAACTTCCTCATGCCATGTATCGGCTCAGCTATAAAGTAGATGTTCTCCATGTACTTTATGAGCTCTGGAGGACGTTTCCTTTTCCAACACCTGTGTCTCAGAGAGTGGTACTGCCTTCAAAGAAAAGTTACCCATATCTCAGACTTCACTCACAAGACCTTAAAAACCCTGTCTCCACAGCTCCCACAGTCCTCCACTGATTTATACTGTTCTCTGCTACTCCATCTCCAGACCCAAGGCTTCAGTGTTTGTTACAGAGTGAGAAGAAATGAGGTTTCAAAATCCCTGCTTTTTCAGTTCCCACTGCTTACAGAGTACTAATGGAAGCAGATTGGAAAAAAAAATCTTAATTGCTGTGGTTCAAAAACTTTAAACGTAGATTATTATGGTGAGGCAAAAGTGCCAGGAAGTTGATAACCTACACTCTAAGTCTCAACCCAGCGTGAATCAAAATGACATTTATGAAGACTTGGAAAATGGCAACTGTAATGAAAATGTCTACTGACCCCTGACTAATAGTGTCAGCAGCCCAGCAGTGCTTAATTATTAAAATCAACACATATCCTGCACTGACAGCCCAGTGTTTTGAACTGTGAAGTTCTGCTGAAGAGGTGGAAATAATAAATACTAGTGGCACAATTCCCTTTTTTATACATTTGTGTGCTCCCTTTCTGCTGATTCCCTTCCGCAGCAGTTAGAAAGGTCAGCATGGCTATGTTTTCCAGGAGTTTGCTAGGCTGTAAACCGCAACTGGCTGCTCATGGCTTAGGTGGGCATGCTCATCTCTGGGTCACAAAGTGGCTGATGACCAGGTCCAGAGAGTGGTGAGTGGTACTACATCCAGCTGGCAGCCAGTCTCACCAGTGGTGTCCCCAGGGCTCAGTACTGGGGCCAGGTCTGTGGAACTGTTTGAGGTTCAACAAGGCCAAGTCCTGGGTCCTGCGCTTGGGACACAACAACCCCAGGCAGCACTACAGGGGCAGAGTGGCTGGAAAGCTGCCTGGTGGAAAAGGACTTGGGGGTGCTGGTCGATAGAAGCTGGTCGATAGAAGCTAAATATAAGCCAGTGTGTGCCCAGGTGGCCAAGAAGGCCAATGGCACCTGGCCTGTATCAGCAATAATGTGGCCAGCAGGACCAGAGCAGTGAATGTCCCCTGTCCCCTTCTCTCAGCACAGGTGAGGCCACACCTTGACTACTGTGTCCAGTTTTTGGCCCCTCACTGCAAGAAAGACATTGTGGTGCTGGAGCGCATCCAGAGAAGGGCAATGAAGCCGGTGAAGGGTCTGGAACACAAGTTTGATGTGGAGTGCCTGAAAAAACTGGGAGTGTTTAGCCTGGAGGAAAGGAGGCTGGGAAGAGATCCTATCACTCTCTACAACTACATGAAAGGAAAGGAGGTTGCAGCCAGGTGGCAGTCGGTCAGTTCTTCCAGCTAGCTAGAGCTGGGATAAGACATCATAATCCAGGGGAGGTTATGTTGGATATTTGGAAGAATTTCTTCACAGAAACGGTGATTAGACATTAAAATGAGCTGTCCAGGGAGGTGGTGGAGTCACCACCCCTGGAGGTTTAAAGGAAAGCCTGGACATGGTACTCAGTGCCATGGCCTAGTTGACAGAGTGGTGTTTGGTCATGGGTTGGACTCAATGATCTCAGAGGTCTTTTCCAACCTAATTGATTCTGTGATTCTGTAGTAAGGTGGCAACATTCCAGAATTTACTGAGATGAATGTGTAAGTGCTGGATCACATGTGAGAGATAGAGCTGCACGCAGTTGCCAAGGCCAGAGTCTATCCAGGAAGCACCCAAGCAGTTGCACTTGGGTATTAGTAATGGAGAAACTCCTCTGCTCTTGCCTGATACTTTTTAACAAGAGAGGAGACCAGCTTGGTCAGCGTCCCCTAAATCAGGAGGCACCCTCCAGAGCAAGTGGATTTGGGGAGGAGACCACCCTAACTTCAGTTCTGCACTACAGGTATTCCCACTTCTGCTCACTTTAGGTTCCAATCCTCAAAAACTGAGTGACAGGCTTAACTTCAATATATTAATAGTCCCAGTGAGGTTGATGAAAATTCAAACTAAAATAAAATTTCTGGCAAATGAAATGCCATCTCCATTCACCCCTTATTCTGTTACAATACGCCTTCCTCATGACAGTAATTTGAGGATGAAACCTGCTTTGTCACTAACCTTCCTGCAGGCTGTTTTTCTTTGATGGAAACCCAGCAGGAGTCCACACAGATCATCCAGCAGCACCCTGGGCTTGGTGATCAAAGAATCTCATTGCTGAGATTCTCAGTTCCACAGAGAACAGTTATCTTGCAGTACAGATGCAACTCTTGAAACATACACTCTGTAAAGTGCCTGTCTGGAATTGCAAGTCTTCTTAGAAAAGAGGACTTTAAAGCCCAAACCACCTAGAATTTTCAAAAAATGTCATCATAGATTTAGGAACATGCTAGTAAACCACTCTTCTCTCTTTCTGCTTTTCTTGTAAAGTAAAAGATTCAAAGTAAAACTCCATCGTGATTTTGTCGGTAAGGTTTTGAATGCTCTTTTGCATTTAGAATTTAAACAAGTAAAAAACAATCAATGTGAAATGTAATAGCAATCAATTTTATAAGAAAAATGTATTCATTTATTATGCCTTTAAAGTGTTTAAACTTACTTGTTGGCAAAGAAAATCAGAAATATGCTGTATCAGGTATGAAAGAATATATTTTGAGAAATACTGTAACTATTATAAAACTGGAGATTAATTGTTACTGCAGCTCACAGATGCTTTTTTATGCTACCTGTACTCATAGCAGGGTAATGCACTTAACTCTCATTTAGTTCTGTCTTTACCCATCGGAGCACACTGTGGCTTTTCAGTGGGCTTTTTGGTGAGGTGAAGACTGTAATGGTGACTTCTGTTTTAATAAAGATTGTGCTTCTATTTTTAAACTTCTCCTCAATCTAATACCATAATCTGCATTCCCTATAGATGGAAATAAAGAAGTATGGCAATAAATATCACTATCAAAGTCTATTAATTCTAGTGTGAAAGGTCATACAATACTCTTTTATCTAGAGAAATACATAAAAAATGAAAGGAAATCACTTTATCTTGCTTTACAATTCTCTTTAATATGGTACTGATAACCTGTCCGTAACAGCAACTTAGTAGAGACCAAGTATTTCCCTTCTAATTTTGTTTTAAGTATTAAAAGATGCAGAACATCGGGTGCTAAATTTACCTGCTTTGTAATTCATCTGACTTCAGTGTTTTACTCTACTGCTGAATTTGGCCCATTTAAGAAGCTTTGTGGTTTGTTACTGTAGAGCTGAATCTCCTTTCTTAAACATTCTCCTCCAGCTGACATGCATACTAAGCAATACAGCTGCAGCCATCTGTAAAAGCTTGGAATTAATTTTCATCTTTATTGGTACAGCTTATATCATTTTGCCTTTCCCTTTATAATACAGAAAAAAAATTCTCATTCCTTGAGAAGCCATTGCAGTTAGTTTCCTTCCTTTTATTATTGTCAGTAAAGTAATCAATGCAACTCCTATAATCTGTACACACACTAACTACAGTATGAACATTGTCAGAAAAAATTTACTGAAATGGTAAGTTAAATCAAGACACAAAACAAATCTTTTCAGGTTTGCTGATGAAAATCTAAGCCATGAAAATAAGCATAAAAGAGGCAGAACAGTACAGATGAGTATATGGAGTTAAGGGATGAATAAGAAAAACAAGTTAAGGAAAATAAAAACAACTATATAGAATAAGCAGAAGTCTTCAGGAAAAATGCATCTTTTTTGTTATCCTATTATGTTTTAAAATGTATATGGGACTACTGGGCAAAAATCATCTTTTCAATGGAAAAAGTCATGGATAGGAAACATTTATGTTAAAGAAAACTGTGAAAAGATGAAGAAAATGTAAGGTTTTTTTGTTTTGCTTTTTTAAATCCTGATTTTTGGCTGGCATATCCACAATAAAAGTAGCCCTTTCTCTGGGTTTAAAAATAAGAATAGCACTGGAACAGGGAAGGGGCTTATGTTTACAGTCAAAAGCTCTTTCTGAATCAAGCATTTAATTTTTATTGAACTTGTATTGGTGTGATGACTGAGTGGAGGAACCATCTTTGGATCAAGTTGTGTTTTGGAGATCACATTCACCCCACAACTGAATTCCATGGCAAAGTCTTCTCTACATATATATATATATACACACATATATGTATCAGTGTATATATATGTGTATTGTCTAATATCTATTTCACAAGGAAGTAGATGAATGTCAGTCACCTGACTGATGCCGTGTTCTCCTTATGCTCTGACACCCTTACACCTTCTACTCAGCAGAAGTGAGAGGAACAAGAATAATTAATACTGAGTTTGATGATGATTTATCTTACCTGTTCCTATTCCTTTAGACTTCATAGCGTCATTGACCATACTTTGCTATATCAACCTCAGGGGTACAGGGTATGACTGCATATTTTTAAGCTCTTTGCCTAGCATTCTGGCATCATTGAATCTTGTTGATTTAGGTGAATAATTCTTGCTTGCCATGGTACAGGGAGGCTTGAACTAGAATTACTCCTGAAATGAGCAGAATCGTATCTAAAATGTGAGTGTTACTGTGATGTTTATGAATGAGTCCTAAGTGAGCTCACACATGAAGGAAGGGAGGGAACGGAACTCTTTTCATCCTGTGTCTCTTCCTCATCTCCATTTCCACAGACATTTCCTTATAACCTCCTGCGGGCTGCTTGACAGTACACAGGCACTGCCCTCTCCATTGCAGCACACACTCCATTAAGGGACCACTACCATTTCTGTGCACAGACTTGAAAGAAGGCACTTTCTGGAACACAACATGTTTCCTTATCCAATTTTAACTTCATGGTAGTTTAGTATTAAATATTTTAACTTAAGTAGGTTGGAAGAAAGAAATGTTTCCTTGGGATAGTGTTTCAAAATTATGTCTGAACTGTTTCTGTATTATGCGAGAAGCACTATTCTCATTTCATTCTCTACCTAGTATTTTTTACACAGCCAAGAGTGAGTGAATTACTGGTGACTACATTTTCTGAAGCAAATAGATCTGCTGCCTGATGCAGCAGTCAATAATTAAGTTATTGAACATGTTCGCACCTTGTCCTTCAGAGGATGAAATCATCTCTAGATTCTAATGCTGAAATCTCTCAGAGTGCTTCCAGTGGAAAAAAAAGGCCATTCTTTTTACATAATCTAGCTATATTACAAGTTAAATCTCTTCAAGTGCTAAAAAACTTGAAATTAAATATTTCTTCATTAAAGTTATCATTGTTATATATGTCACCATACATGCTGTACCTGCAGTGGTACAGTAAAACTGTGGAGGCAGGGGAAAATACCATGAAAGAGATCAATAAATTGGACCAGGACAAAAGCAAACCAGCCTGATGAACAAGCCTAATATATTCTAGTGCTTCCATGAAATCCCTGCAGATAGTAGTTGGCACAAGTGAGGCACTGGGATTTGGGTCTCAAGACAAAGGAAATCAGAAACTGATTATGAGAAAATTTTCCCCAAAGAATATGTATCAACTTATTCCTCAGATCCACACTAGGTTTTTCCATGCTGATTACTGCCTTTAGCAGTGCATTCCATTGTTTTATCTATCACAAAACTAAAAGATATTTAATTCCCTCATTATTCAATTGAAGCAAAAAGTGGCACTTGTATCTCGCAGTTCAAGCTGATAATTATTCCCTCTCTCAATTTCTGTTTGTCCTGTGGGGGTAAGCAACCCTATCATCTCCCCTTTTGCTAACCTGCCTTTCTTCTCTTCTCATGCCCATCACATTTTTTTTTCTGAAATTGTCTCATATTGCCTCAAATTTAACATAATCAAGAGAAACTTGGAGCAGTTGTCTGCGTGAGTATTTAGCCCGAGGTGGTTGCATCTGTTCCAGATCTGGAGTAGGCCTTGTAAGCCTGAAAGCTTGTTTGTTTCCTAGCAGCTGTATCAGTTGGTCTAATAAAGATTATTGCAGTTCCCTACAAATATAGCTTCATTTATGCACTTAGACAGTCTTGGCAGCAACACAGCTACTCATCAGTAAATGTATACATGAATATGTGGAAAATTTGATGATTCACACAAACACAAGTATACATGTAGCTGAAGCATTTTCAACAACAGATCAAAGTAGAAGAAAAATCATTAATTTGGAGTTCAAATTATTTGTTTCATTTTCTGATTGAATACATTTTATTTAATATATTATTTTTGGGCTGGTTTTACTCCTTCGAGATAAAATTAGTTAAAGTCTCTGAAAACTTGAACTGCTTTGAGGTAAAAGGTGTCAATGCTTCAAAATGAAATGTGTCAGGAGTGGTTTGTGCCTGAAGCTGTCTGATGAATGTTATCCAAATTAGCTTATTGGAACTAGGATTTTCAAAAGAAACAAAACCTAGTTGCAGTCTAACAAAGACTTTTGGCAAACTTGCTGATGCTAAGAGAAAACAGAACTTCTGCTGATGTGTGTATAAAAGATGCTATAAAAAGGTAGGGAAATTACAAAATCTTACCATCAAAACAATTTCTGGTTTGTAAAATGGGATTTTCCTGCTTCAGTACCCACCAGCTGAGCTTGAATGAAAGCCTTCTTTAAGAAAATAGACCTCGTTTTCCATTTTGTCAACACTGTGGGTGATTTTCTGCCATTGACTTACAGTTGGAATTTTTTCTTATATTTTTTAACTTCATCCTAAAATAAAGAGTTATCAAATAAGTAAATGTTAACTTCTGGTGGTTTTATGTACAGGTGCTATAAAAATCTATAGTCTTCAGCCCTCAATGTGTAAAACTATCTATCAATATTTTCATGTCAATTAATGTGTCATATACACAGCCACAACAAAATGCATTTAAGAAGTGAGGGGTTGGAGAAAAACTGGTTGCTGAGATCAGAGAAGTCTGCTAGACTGAAGTTGTAGTGATGAGGATATATCAGTGAAGAGCAACGACATTTGACACTAATTTTTTCAAGGATAAGATTTTTATTGAGCAAGATTGTAGTCAGAGTATTAATTAAAATTCTTTGTCCTAGTTAATTAGTAGACATGAATGACAGCCAATTCCCAAGACACAGAGATATATTCAGCCAGTTCTGTCACTGTGTTCACTCATGCCTTTCTCTGACCAAGCAAGCTGATACTACTTATACAGCCTTCAATTATTATACATAGTTTGCTGTAATAAGCTTTGTGATTGAACAGACAATCATGAAAATATATAATAGCTGTTTTTTAATAGTTCATGACTCTTTGGAAGATGATAGAAAAAAAGTACAATTCATACTGTTCTCCTTGTTCTCCTTCAGAGTCAGAGAAGCTATAAGCAAAACAGTGAGTGGATACCCGCCACTCAAAAGAAAGCAAGTAAGAGTATGAAGAATAATGTATGTATTTAAATATTTGTATTAAATTATGTTCTGTCATTTTTCAGACATTCCAGAAGCTCAGGTATGTGTGTAGGTGGCTATTCAAAGGCAAGAAGAATTTACAATAGGGCACATGAAGTACTCCATGCTAAACACAAGAGTACACATTTGCTAATTATTAGAAGTATCCTTGAGTGAAATAACATACTGTGCTTTCAAAATATACTAGTGGCATGCAAGAGGTAGCTGAGTAAGTTGTTTGGCTTTTGGCAGTGGAGTCATCATAGTAACATGACGCTTCACTTCATCTCTTTATCCCTTTTGCATAGACTAGACTAAACTAGGATAGAATATTTCAGATGGAAGGGCCTACGAAGATCTTCTAGTCCAACTGCTTGACCCCTTCAAGGCTGAGCAAAAGTTAAAGCCTGTAATCAAGGACTTTGTCCAAATGCCTCTCAAACACAGACAGACTTCAGGCATTGACTACCTCTAGAGGAGGCCTGTCCCAGTGTTTGACCACCCTTTTGGTAAAGAAATGCTTCCTGATGTCCAGCCTAAACATCCTCTGGCACAGCTTTGAACCACTCTCATATGGGAATCACTGGATCCCAGGGAGAAGAGGTCAGCGTCTCCCTTTCCACCTCTCCTCCTCAGAAAGCAGCAGAGAGCAACGAGGTCACCCCTCAGCCTCCTTTTCTCCAAACTAGACAAGCCCAGAGTCCTCAGCCACTCCTCCCAGGACATTCCTTCCAGCCCTTTCACCAGCTTTGTTACCCTCCTCTGGATGCATTCAGAGACCCGAACACCCCTCTTGAGCAGTGGTGCCCAGCACAGCACGCAGCACTCCAGGTGAGGCCACCCCAGCACTGAGCACGGCAGGACAGTCGCCTGTTTTGACCAGCTGGTTGTGCTGTGTTTGGTGCACCCCAGGACAGGGTTTGTCCTTGGTGCTGCCATGGCCACTGCTGGTTCACACTGAGATGCTGTTGGCCAGCACCCCCAGACCCTTCCTGCAGGGCTGCTCTCCAGCTGCTCCTCTCCCCATTTATTCTTGTGCTTGGTGTTCTTCTGTCCATTCCAGATACAGAATTTGGCATTTGATCTGGCTAAATTTCATGCCATTGGTGTGATTGGTTGGTGCATTAATTTATTTTGATGCAATGATGCATTGATGCATTGTTTTGATTTGATGTGAGGCATCCCAGTAATGTAAAGGCAGAAGTTTAGGTGGAATATTTGTGTGGCTGGCTGCATTACATACTCTGCATTGTATGTTCAAACCAGCAGCCTTGACCAGTAGCACATAACATGCCTAGAGAAGCCAGTGGGAACAGTGTTAGACCTCTGCAGACAATGCCTGCCAAGTCTGGTGCTAAGTAAGCACATAAGGATGTGGCCCAATATGGGCACAAAATAAACATGCCATCTGACACTGAATGTATAGTTCCACACTGAGCCCCAGGCTTGCAGCACACACAGGTCTAAATCACTGCAGAAACTATTAAGCAGACCTCCATCCAGACTATGAATGACACTGTTCAGCTGAGGGTTGTGACTGTGTTATGACAGAGGCAGTTCTTTCTCTTTGGTTGGCGAATTTTTCATGGGAGTGCTCTTACAGAGTGAATATCTAGATGTAATTTTGAAAGGATCTAAAATGACAAATTAAAAAGTCGAAAGAATCTGATGACTTGACATTAATTTCTGTAAGCATTTGTATGAACAGACCATAGTGTGAGATTAGAAAACTTCCCAGGAAATATCATTCACAGTTTTCTCTGTTGTTTGTAGCACATTTAAACCTTTATTTAACAGTAAAGACAAAGTTAAATTAAATTGAAAATGCTCTTGAGAGAACAAAGTTAAATACAATTATACTAATCTTTTAAGGCCAAGAATGAACATTGTACACACTAAAGGTGATTGTTTTGCATTACAGAAAAGGTCAGGCTTAGCTTCAAAAAGCATCAGCTGCCTGTCTCTTTCATTAATATAAAATATCTTTATTAACATTAAAAATTTAAGATCAAATTCTCAGAATCACAAACCTCATCTGGGTTTGATAAGAGTGCTTGTGCCCCATACATACTGTTAGCAAGAACATACTGAATTGATAAGGAAAGCAAGAGAAACACTTTCCAGCCACCTGAAAAGAAATGGGTTTTGGAAAGCAATACTACAAAATATCACTGTCTTGCTGTAACATACTTTTTTCAATCTATCCCACATCATAAAGGAACTAGTGCTTAGAGAAAAAGAAAGTATTTTCCTTTTGCTGAATGTGTGCCTTCACATGGCCATGTCAGACTGGCCACTTTTTAGCTGGATCTCCTGAGCTGCCTGAAAATCAAGGTGTAAAAGTACACAGCAGTGTACTCTGTTGTTTGGAAACTTGAGGATGAAGATATTTTCCCTATGGATAATGTCTGTTTGGGAATATTCTAGGTCATGGGGCTTCAAGGTGCCACAGAGAACGACTCATTTCATTCTTCCCTGATGTCTGCAGCCCTATCCTGATGCCCTGGATGCCACCAAGGATTTAAGGCAGGATCAGGCCTCTTGGCAGGCTTGGCTTGCTGTGTGGCGTCTCCACATGTGATAGCACTGCTTCTGCCTGTGCCTGGAAACTTTTGACATGCTATGGAAGACAGAGGACTGCCCAGACTATGAAGTATTGCATAGGGGTGATATTGCTTTATAGTGTAGATCAGTGTGTGATGTGAACTCTGTGGTCCAAATCATCAAAATTGCTAATTGAAGAATGAGAGGAAAAGAGCCAATTGCTCCCCAAATTTCCTCTTCTAGTGGTACTCTCAAGGTTAGAAACTGGCCTCTCCAGGACAGGGGATGCTATAGCAGTAGACAGTATTTGGTGAGTTCCACCTTCTCCTGCAGGGAAGGTTGGCTCTTCCACAAGCAACATGAAACGTCACAGTGCAGGTTAATTACACTGCCTTTGCTGTTAGCCCTGTTCTCCTAAGAGATGGGGGTTTCAGTTTTCTAGAATTTTGTGCTTTTCAATTGTAACAAATGCAACAGAGCAGCAGCACAATACTCAGGGTGGAAGCATGACACAGATGTCAGCACCTGTAGAAGATTAGTCTTTTACTAAATGAAAAATGCCAGTATACTGATTCATAGTTGCTTGCTCTGATTTTGTGTGCTTCTGATTTTAAAAGATTTTGCCTTGTTAGAATATTCTTTTGGTTTTAACATGTTAAGATATTATGTTTATTTTTGATTCACAACAAAGTCTATTTCACTTTAAGGAAAATATGAGGCAACAAAAAAATGTTTCCTGTAGTCCTGCAGCTTTGATGCTCTTCTGGCATGACATTTTATTCACCACTGCATAACTACAGCTAGCATGGAAGTGCCTGAATTCAAATTTATGGAGTTGCACAGGTATAAAACTGAATCACGCTAGTGGTTAATTAAACCCACTGAATTACAATGAAAGCCAAATCTAGGACTCTGGAAAGGACTTTTGTTCAGGAATGCTGGCAGAAACACATTCAAAGGAAAGATAGGCTTCATCAAATAAGTGCCTTATTTGAATTGAGGGTGTCACACCCACAGAGGATAAAGCACTTTACCTTTCAAGTTATCAATGGCAACACTCATAAATTAAAGACCCAGACTGAAATATACTTCCATCCCTATTGACTCACGTACTCTGTTCCTTATGACATGTTATATGACAATGTTCTGAATATTACATTCAGTGCTGCCAAGTAAGGAATAAATTCACTCAAGTCGTTAATCTTTACTATAAGTTTTGGACAACTTTTTGTTGGTGGGTTTTTCTTTTTCTTTGGTTTTTTTAACTAGAGCTCTGCAATGTTCTTATTTTCTTTCTGCTAACAACAGGAAACAATTACCTTCTAGCATTGCTATTTTATTCACTGAAAACTGACACTTCCTTCTGTTTTAGCATCAGTTCATTGTGAGAATTCTTTGCCATGTTTTCATTAACCTGGCATGATGATCTCAGTACAGTCCCAAATAAAATTAACATCAAACACTCATATGGAATTGTTCTATGAAATAGCTTGGGAGATGAACATATACCATATGGTAGTCTTTAAAAATAAAACCTGCCAAGCAGCATATTTAATGCGACTATCCTGGCATACTCATAAGGTCTGTAAAAATCAAAAATAATTCTGAGCACTGCTCACTTCAAAGGATCACAAAATATTTTATACAAACTATCTATCTTTCTGAAATCAGCTTACCTACCACTTAAAGCAGCCAATTCTGCAGTGAAATGCAGCAGCTATTGCAGTAAAGCACAGCAAATTGGAACAGCAATTTTAGGGCAGGTAATGAAGACAAATGGTGTATCTTGTTTAAACTGCAGGGGCAGAAGGTAATTACCCAAATTTGGAGCCAGCTGAGATACCAGACCTAACACTTTTCTTGCAGAAAAATGTCAGTCATGATTTTATAGCTGGGTAACATTAAACAGCACATGAGCAAGGCCTGGTATTTAACACTGATCAGGTAAACAAGTTGAATTCTGGGGGAGAAGAGTTCCTGCTCACATTTATGAGTGCAATAAAATCAGTCATGTCTTTGCTGTGCCGCATTGCTCGTTAGATGAGAATTGAGAATTGATTTTATGGGTATAATCTAAAGTCCACTGAAATCAGTAGAAAAACATTGGTTGGCTTTGGATCAGGTCTTCTTTCAGCTCTGGTTTTTTAGAGAGGGGAATTGTAGTTTGGTTTATTACCTTATCACAGTGTGTTGTATCTCGAAATATGGCAATGGTAGATTTGCAAGAGCAAAATAACCAGTCAGGGCAGGAGTTTTTTCTTCAATGATAGTCATCATACTTTCCCAGCATCTTGCTGCACCAGCTGTTTGGCTGGACTATTCCAAGTGTTTTTGTGGCTGCTTCTGACTAATGTACACAGCTCTCTGCAACTCATGTACTGCTAGGCTCACAAGATCCAACTTGCAATGGTTTACACCCTTTCTCAAACTTCAGTAAAGACAGAGGAAAGTAGTTCATCCTACATAGGGTTCAAATTACCCTTTGGAGTTGCTACTTTGTAATGCCAAATGAAGGAGGCACTGTTGCCCACTGTCCTAAATCACCTGTTCAGTTAATTGCCACATATTCCATAGAGGAACTGTGTTCCACAGTCCTCAGATCTCTCAGCAGGGTATTGCTTGGTCTAAGGCTGGACTCGATGATCTTGAAGGTCTTTTCCAATCTAAATGATTCTGTGATTCTGTGAAAAGAGTTCATTCTCTTCACCTTACTTTATAATGTAAGAAACTTACATTATCTAACCAGTTTTGCTTGTTTTTCTTGCATTGTCAAACACTGTGGTAGCTTTACAAATACTTTTGACAGTTTATCAACATTTCACACATTGCTTCTATTCTGATTAAAACATGAGCACAATGATCTTCTTCCTTTCCAAAAATATTCTCTCTTTTTTAGTTTTTCTTTAAACATGCTTACCTCCAGGGGAAAAAAAAATAAATAGCTTAATCATTACAAATCTAGCTTTTGTATCATAGTGTAGTTCATTTTTTTAAACAAATCTTTTTAATTGGTGCAGCCAGGTTCCTGACTTTCTTTGAATAACAAAAACAGGAGCAAAATTTGGTGGCAATTTATGATTATTTTCCATATTAACTCACCTCTGGATATAACTGAAGAAAGAAAAGGTGGCAAAACATCATCTCAATGAATTACCCTAACAGTTACAATTGTCCTCCTAAAGGAGAATGCCCAACCAGTTAGGGAGGAAAAAACTCCTTGTGCTCCCTGAGGTTAGCCTCATTAAAATTGCTTTCCTGATTATTCAGGATTTCTGTAAGTACTTTCAACTTAAACATTTGAAGATCCCTGTAGCTGTCAAGAGTCTGAAAGCTTTGCTGATGCTCACCCCCATGGAGAACTTAAATGTTTTCCTTCTTTTCAAATTCAAATGGTATTTCATAGCCAGACAGGATTCACCTTTAGCCATTTCCTTCTTTTATTTTAAAATCCAAGATACATAGACTGATACATACATCTTCACAGAGTCTCACTAAAGCCAATGGGCTATGCTGATGTGGCGTTTTACTTGCAAGGAATTGGATCAGAATTGATCCATTTCTGTCTTTTAAGTGCTCTCATTTATATTCCATAGGTAATGTCGGAGCACATATCTTTTTGCCTCCCTGTTCTAAATGCCATCTCTTTAAGCCTGATTGCACTAAGATTTCTGGTCTAGTTCTGTCTCTAATACAAACGTAATTGCAATGCAAAGAAGACCACCCCTCTGAGGGTAGTATCTGGCTTTTGCATTAATTAGGGCAGCTGATATCAGTGGTATTTCATTCCCTAACTATTTTATCAAAGATTTTAATAATTTAAACACACACACATGTTTTCAAGGTACAGGGCAAGCAGGATCATCTGGCAGAAGGATAACACTGACAGTGAATCAGATCACACCGCAAAAAAGTAAGGTTTTGGGTCTTAGCTTAGTTCTATTTTATTTCATTTTAGAGTAAATGACTGTACTTTCAACCCTTGCTAATGTCCAGGATGGACAACTGTCAACCTCTAATTTATATTTATATTTATGGTTACATTCTAAGAATAACTTTTCAGAAATTGTTGACACTTCGCCAATTCTAAACAGTATTACAAGTTTGGATCTAAATCTCAGTAGTCCAAAAGCAGACAGGTTTGTCTTCTAACAAAGAGGTCTGGAATGAAAGGCTGATAGGAGCAAGGATGCATTAGGTAGGGCTCTTCCCTAGTCTGAAGCATAGAACCTCCATAGTCTTTGACATGCAGGATTTTAGCCTCAGCTTTTTTGGATGAGTAGGAAAAAATGTTCCTATTAATCAGCAACTTCTTTTCTTGTACAAATTTGGGAACTTGAATATTCAATGTGTGTGAAAGACTTGAAATGTACTTTTTTTGGAATTTAGTGGCAGAAGAAGAAAGGATCAGGTGTAGTGAAGATACCCAGGGATTCTATGTCTCATATTAATGTCATCTAATTGATATATATTCCAGTTAGCATGATGTGGGTTGTTCTGTTTTGCTTTACAATTCACCAAAGCAAGCACTTGTACTGGGTCCTGTAGGAACCTAGTCAACACTGATTCCCCATTGTCCATTTGGTTGAAATTTATAGGTCAGATGTTTAAGATTTAAACCTGCTTCAGCTTTTCAGCTTCATATCTTTACTGTACATTCTTTTCTCAGTAAATGTAAACATTCCACCCAGTGTAGGTGAATATTTAAATGTAAATATTCCACCCAATTGTATTTTTGTAGTAGATAAAAGTAGGGAGAAAAAGCCCAGATGTATGGTGGCAAAGAACTGAGAGTGTAGCTAAGCAGGCTTGCTAATAAAAAATGTGAAACAAACAGCCTGAAGTACAAATACAGCCTGTATCTGGGCAGGAAAGGGAAACACATAGTCATAAAAGAAACAAAATGAAAGTTCTTTCAGTCTTGTTCTTTACCTAATTATATCTAATCATGCCTTGGTTTGTTTTACAGAGTGACAAATTAATTCCATGTTATTTCAAGCACTGGCTTTTGGCCATTTTTATATTTATTTCATGAGAACCTGTGACTAGAAATATAGTTATCCAGTTGGGGCTTATTTTTAACTAGTTTTAGAGTGATAATGAATATGCTAACATATTCTAAGATTCCCTAGTTTTGATTTTCAGCCTTAGCATAACTATAACCAGAAAAAAAACCCACGTAGAGCTGCTTGCACTTCATTGTAACTGAGGTAATTCTCATAGAAATGACATCTGGCATAATAAAAATTAAAACCTTGGTCAATATGGTTGATAATTAACAGATCAGCATATTCTGATCTAAACGAGGACTGCCATAGCCCAGCCTCATTCATGGTGATCTGGTTCTGGCAGCACTGCTCCTGCAGGCACCCATTCAGGCAGCTGAGGCAGGAGATTTGGCTAAACACAGCCCTGCTGCAGCAGCACTGTTTTAGCACCTGTGAGATTGCCATGTCAAATGCATCTTCAAAAGAATATCCTCTGAAAAGTTCAAAGAATGGCCCAAGAAAACTTCTGACAGAACCTCTGAATTGCACAGGGAGAAACATACCTTCTTAGTCATGGAAGGAAGCCTCAAAGGAAGTTTATGTGTAGGTTTTCTGCAGGTTCACCAAAAGCATCTTTTAAACATGTGCTCAAAAGGAGCCCAGGGACCTTGACCACCAGGTGAGCTTAATGTACTCTTACCTCACAACGCCCAGTCACCACAGCTGCAAGCTAGAGCATGGGTTTTGGGGGAGTTTTCCAGAGTGGCTTCTGGTGAGAATGGCACTGGAGCCTGAAGCACCAGTCCCTTCCTCCAGGTCTGCTTCAGGGGAAAGAGGAAAGGAGCACTGGAAAATGTAGTCAACAATAACCTGCTCCTCTGTGAAGGTCTTGTGAGCTTTCATACAAAATCAGTCCAACAAAAGCTGTCATCCTTGGAGGACTGTGCCAGTCTGGTTATGGTCTGTTTTTTATACAAGAGAACTGTGTTCATGCATTGTAAATAACTCTGGAACTATGCAAACATCAACAAGCAGTTTATTTGTCTTTGGGGATTTTTAACAAATAAGTGTTTTTTAAATGGATGTAATTTTTATGACTTATAATATCAAATATTTAAATTGGTTGATGAAATTTTTTTGCACGTTTGCTTTTTTAGATAGCTAATAGACATCTACAGAAGAAAGATAGTAAAAAGAAACCTCTCTTTGCTTCCATTAATTTTCTGAAAATTATATCCCAGTTTATAAAAGACTAATGGTCTCCAGTTCTCTCAGAAGAAGGCCAAATTGCAGGTTCAGCTGCATAAATTCATAATATGCATATTAATTGCAGTAATATAAAAATAATGCACTATTGCACGTTACACATTACAGTTGTAATATGTAAAAAATATAAAAATAAACATACGTGTTTTATCTGTTATATTATGAAATCCATCATCTAAATTTGAACATTAATTATATTATTAATATTAATCTATAGTATTACTAGGAAATAAACAATATGCATATATTCTCTGTGCAAAGCAGGCAAATATAAATCTATTTACTGATTAGAAAATCAGACTTTTTCTTCATAAAAATATTTTTGAGTTAAGAAAAATTCAGACAAGGAGAGAGGCCCTCAGGGAACAGAGATGAAACACAGTCAGAATACGACTCCAGTGATAAACAGCAGCAGCTGATCGGAATTGAAAAATTTTCATTTTCTAAGCAAACATTTTATCTGGAGATTTTTTTTTCCAGGTCGTTTCCAACACACACTCTTTTCTGTGATAAATAGGATACTGTTGGATGAAGCTTAACAGCATTTCAGACTTCCCTCTGCAAATCAGTTCAAATGACAAATTGCATAGTGTTCTTAAAGGATCGGAGCATATGGGGTGGCGCAGGCTTGCTGGAAGGGAACGACTCTGTGTTTTTGGTCTTCCAGTCTGTAATTAGTTGTGGAACACACAGAGAACAGAAGAAGGAGGAGAACTTTCCATGTTCAACTGGGTATCTGTAAAGCATCTTGAGGAATATCAGTTGTGTTATGAAAAGGCTCTTACTTGAAGTGTTTCTCCATGTGGGTCTTTTGGATGAGTAACTGTTGTCAAAAGCCCCATGTCCACCCTAAGTATGTGAGAAAGATAATGAGTGTTAAATATCTCTTCTTTAAACTACCAGTGAGGAAACATCATCAACAACAAGAAAATAAGAGTCCTCTATCTCAACCAAACACAGGTGTAAGTTTCCAAGAATATGGAAACATAAGGGGTTATTACTCATCTGCTTGGATAAAAAACCACGTGCCTTTGTATGTCAGAACATCACAGAGTAAATAAAAATTCACTGCTATCACATAGACCCTGTAAATGCATTGTCAACTTTGAAAAATTAAGACAAAACAGACGCAAATCATTGCAAAGTTGAAATTGCCATGTAGCATACTCAGTTTCATTTATAAGCAAACAAAACATTAAATTTGCAACAGTGACATATATATGCTTTAATTTAGAAAATGTTTTTGTAAAATCTTTTAATAAATTTCCAGTCAATTAAATATTGAAACCATATGGAGATTGGTGATTTATTTATATACCTTTTTTTGTGCAGCAGTATGGAAAAGAAAATAAAAATGCTGAAAAACTAAACAACTGCCAAAGTATTTATTTAAACATCCATCTGCAGGAAGGCAGGGTATTTTGTGTTTATATTAAATGTTTGCTTATTTTTTAAATTTTCATGTATGTACAAAGCTGGTTGTGGCTAAACGAACTGTAAGAAAGCTGTAACTAAAATGATAATGCAGTGCTTTCTCTCAATCTGAATGGAAATTAAATGTTCTACTGACACACATCTGAATGAAGAAGAAATGTTGTTGGAACTTTATTGCACATCTAACAAATCAGCTACTGAAGAATGTAATACCTTTATATTGGTGAGACAGGCTCAGGACAGTCCTTAGCACACAGTAACAGTTCTACATCAGTAACCCTCAGGACAAGAGGTTATAGGGTTGTGGCACCATGACGGACTATAAGGAAGCATTGGTGATCCCAGCTGCTTCTGCCTGTGATCAAGGTAGTGCCCTTTTCACTAGGTTTTCCCTTTCCATGATTGTTGTCTGTGCACAAGCCTTTTTAGAGTCCTTCAATGGACCTCCAGCTTTCCCAAGAAGATGATGTTCCTTGGAAGAGATGGATTATCTGTGCACATGAAGAATGTGCTACTCATCCAACTGATAACTTCAAGCTGTTATGCTGATTGTGTACACAGCAATTCAGCACACAGCGCTTGTTTGGCCAAATGCCGCAAGTTCTTGGTGACACACTGGGGACAGTGAGGATTTACTGGGTATATGGGGGGTACTGATGAAAGCTTTGATACTGCTGCAGAAGGTGCAAAAAAAAAATACAAAGTGGTGCTGGATGACTACCTGAACAGTGAAACCTATCAGAAAGAAGAGAGTTATGTGGTGGCCTTACACCTGAAAAGATTTTATATAGTTTCAGTGCCTCCTGGCATCTCAGTTCTTAGGAAATATTTTCCCATCTCTTTTAATACTTTTTTCATATGGAATGCATTACTGGGCCCCATGTGTGATCTTTAAATCTGCCAGTTCATAATCTTGGTAATTCAGAATAACAACTTATCACAAGTTATGAAAGAATTAAACCTAAAAATTCTGCTGCTATTACACCAACTTGTCACTGTAAATGGAATGATGGATTTCAGTGCACTTCCTTGATAGAAACTTAAATACATAAAATTGGTATCAATTATCTCTGTTTGACACCATCATATTAATCTTCCTACCGACTACCAAAATAGGCCATCCTAGACAAGTTATACCTCTGTACTCCTTTCAAGTACATGTATTGTGCAAGAGCTTTCATTAACATTATCATGCCCCTTGAGCCCACTTCTCAATAACTCAATACCACCCAATTACTGACATAAAAGTCTGTCACTTTATTTACAACTCAGGAGAGTCTGGAAAGGCAGTATTAGATGTGCATAATGGAAACAATCTCAGGTCTAAATTGGTAGGAATGTTGAACTGACCTTGTGGACATACAATTCTCTCAAACTATTCATATACCTGTATTTCACCATTAAAGAGTCTAATTACTGCTTTTTTTTTTTCTCCCATTTTGAGACATAAAAATTTCCTGCTCACTGGGTATGAAAAGTAACACTTATCGTTCACAGGGCTAACAATATTCTTTGTAAAGGTTTCTCTGCCCTTCCATTAATTTGAGGAGATCTGCCCCATTTCCTTTGAAATGTCAAAGGAAAATTAAATGAAAAGCCTTACAAGCTCCCATTTACAAGATGTCCACTTACTCCACAATTTGGCTATGACATGCACTTGCTTGATATGTAAAGTAAGTCTCTCAGGGAGCACAAGCAGCTGAATGAATTGCATTTTTATCTGTTTCAGATCAATAGGTAATATTTGGGTTGAATAAGCCAATTCTGTGTTACAACCATGGAGTTGCCAGGAAAGAAAAAAAGCATTAAGGAAATTTGTATCTCTGGGTGCTTCATAGGGAACAACATGTAACAGTGATAAATGGGAGAATATGTCAAAAAAAGAACTTCTGAATGAATATAGAAATTTGGTAGAGTACTCATTTAAAGGTAGAAATTATTTCAGCAATACTCACTATACTGACAGATTTGATTATGAGTTGGTAAAAACTCTGTATAGAAAGACCATATTTCAGATTTTGACTTAAAAGGTCTTTATTTATCCAAAAGAACTGTTATTTCCATAACTCCTTGCTCCATTTCTTTCTTTTCTCCAGTCAAAACTATTAAACTTTCCTTGTCTTTTCCCATATCCTGTCACCTCTAATACTTTAATTTGTGGGGCAAAAATAACTGGTACTTTGCAATAATGAGTCAACAGGTTGTAGGTTTTGGGTTGTCACTGTGTTAGTTTTCTTCTTCCCACTACAGGATAATGCCTCTCACTACATTCAAAGATAGAAAAATTATAGAAATTCCACCCTCCCAGTTGGGCATGAGTAGTTCCTCTTTACTTTCCAGCGGATCTAACAGTGTCTCATTTCTATTTTGAGTCTTAATGTTTAATAATCCACTTTATCATCAGATTTCTTGAACACTTGGATAAACATGCTTTGGTATGCTCATGCTCTGGTATCCAGTAAGACATTTATTACCCATTCCAAACAGGATTTCCTAATGTTTTCCTCCTTTTTGTGATAATGCATGTGGAAGCCTTGGTATATTATCATTTGAGGTGGTCTTTACTCAAGTCACAACTAAGAAACATTTTTTTTTCTCTGCTGTTTTCCTCACCATAGGGAACTGTATCCTCTAGTCTGGCTATTGCAATCAGGTTCCTCCTACTCATCACTTTCACGTTCCTAGCTCACTAAAGTTTGATCCAAACCTCAGTAAAGTCTAAGTGATATAAACATCTCTCATTTTTTTGAAGGAGGGAAAGGAAGAAAATTGGTCTTAACTACTGATAGATTAATTCATTTGCAACTCAAAACATACAGGGGTTGTGGCCTATATACTGTGTTTCCTTTTCAGCTGTCTCCTTTTTTTCTCAACTGGCTTTGTGTTCTTTATGCTTCATCAGCTTTACAGTTAAATTGCTAACAACAAGCACCTTCCCTTTAAGTAGTGTACGAGACCATTCAGGCATTTGCCAATAAAAAAAACCAAACAATCAATCAAAAGGAATCACCCTGGGAAAAAAAGGCAGCTAGAATAAAACCACTGTGCAAGCAGGTTGTCTGATGGCTGAATTGAAGACTGCAGACTTCAAGCATCTCCAACAGTCTTTATAAGGAAAGGCAGCTGTAGTGCCAAGTGATTAGCTGTAAGGTACTGATCCCTGTTCAGAAGAGGCTCTAGTATTTGCAGAATCACAGAGTATGCTGAGTTGGAAGGGACCCACAAGGATCATCAAGTCCAACTCCTGGGCTGCCACGGCACTGCTGACTCATATTCAACTTTCTGCTGACCAGGACCCCCAAGTCCCTTACCGTGGCACTGCTTTCCAGCATCTCATTCCCCAGTCTGTCCCTATATCCAGGGCTGCCCCATCCCAGGTGCAGAATCCGGCACTTTTCCCTGTTGAACTTGATATGGTTGAAGCATCCCAGCACCTGCAAAAACACTTTTCCCAATCGTCCTTCTTTACTAAGTCCCTGAGCAGCCTGAAATCAGCTCTCCTCATGTCCAGAGCTGAGGTTTTGCTGGCACTTTTCCTTCTGTCAACAGATTTTAAACTTGATCACTTTGTGGTCATTTGTGGCCAAGACGGCCACCAGTCTCCACTCACAAGGTCCTCTCTGTTGATAAGCAGTAGATCAAGGAGGGCATCTTTCTGAGTTGTGTCCCTTACAACCTGGTCCATAAAGTTGTCATCCAGGTGTTTTAGTAATCTTCTGTCCTGGATTGCAACACCTCTGTGATGTTTCCAGTTATTTCTGTGAAGTTGAATTTGCCCAGAAGGACAAGGGCAGTTGGCTTGGAAGCATCCCTTAGTTCCTCAAAGAATAATTCATTGGCATCATCGTCCTGGCTGGGAGGTCTGTAGTAGACTCCCATGACGAAATTTGCATTATTTGTTTGCCCCTTGATCCTTACCCAAAGACTCTCAACTGTGCCATTGCCAATTGTGGCCTCTGTATGTTCTAACCCTTCTATTACACACAGTGCCACCCTTCTGCCTCTTCTGCCCTGCTTGTCCCTCCTGAAGAGCCTGTAACCATCCAACAGGGCACTCCAGTCACAGGGCTCATCCCACCAGGTTTCACTTATGCCAATGATGTCACATCTCTGGGACTAGGACAAAGCTTTGAGCTTGCTGCATTTGTTCCTCATGCTGAGTGCATTAATGTAGAAATATTTCAGGAGTGGTACATTGTAGTCAACACCTCTGAAGCTGACTGAGGGATCCAGTTAAGGTTCATTTCCTCCAGTTTTGTCACACCATCCCATCCCTCATCACTGGTGAGCCTGGGTTTGGCCTTCCCTGCTTCCAAGCCAGTTTAAAGCTCTGTAAACAACTCCTGCTATCTCCTCCACTAGAACCTTTTTGCCCCTCTGAGTCAGTGCATCCTGTCAGGTGTCAGTAGACCAGGTATTGAGTAGATCCTCCCATGTCTGACAAAACATTTTTTTCTGCTGGCACCAACTTCAGAGCCATGCATTGACCTGATGGATCTGCCTATTCCTCTCAATATAATTTTTTGCTATCAAAATAATCAAGAAATCACTACTTGTGCTCCTGATCCCTCTACAAATTGCCCCAGGCCCTGTAGTAATTTTAGATTGCCCATGGACTTCTCTTTGAATTTGGATTGCACCATCCCTTCTTTTCTCAATGCACCAGGCAGTTCTCCATGCACAGGCCAGTCAGACCCTGGAGCCCTCCCAAAGCTTCTCTTCAGTACAGGTCAACAGAATTTCACTTATCCCTCTCCCCCACGACAGGGACTGAAGGTTTCATTCCTGTTACAGAACGGAGAAAGACTGAGGAAAAATCTGAAGAGAAGTGATGAAGCTAGGCCAAGAATTTCTGTTTCTCATGGATAAGGTCCATAGCTGAGGCTGCAAGGGGTTCTCTCCACTCTTCAGGATTAACCACCACGTATCCTAAGCTCCTGTTTAGCAGTAAAGTTAGCTGGGCTCTTGGGTAGAGGGGAAGGTAGATGGCCTTCACATCCTGCCTCCTCAGTACAGGGAAGAGCCAAACCACTGCCTTGCAGTGGCCCACAACCCACATGGCAATGCAGGTGGCTTGATCATTTTCTGCATCTATAACCTCATTCCACAGAACATGCAAGAATATGCATTTGCTAGAGTTTATATCAAAGCCATGGTCTAGCCCAGAGGATCTGTTGGCCTCAGTGTGCTAGTGCATAGGGAAGATCTGAAGTCTTATGATGTTGGTCAGATAAATGATCTAAGGGTCCTTTTGGCCTCAGCCTTTATGAGTCTATTATATCACACTCTTCACAATCATAGACCTAAAATATGTGAGTGCCCTACCACTGATAGATGTACTGAATGTTTTTATAACCTTGCACAAAGCATTTTGACTGCAGACAATTTGTGATTTTATTCCCTGTTAGTTCTGTTTCCATCAAATCAACTTTGGTTTGACAAAATAGCTCTATTTATGTTGAAGGTCACCCTTCCATAAGCAGTGATTAGCTGAATTTTTCTACAGTTAATCAATCCTTCAAAGACCTTTATTTACTATTTTCTTGGCTTTGCGTCTTCAAAACTATTTATTAGTGTGTTCATTTAAAAGCACAGAACCAAATCCTGCAGTCCTTAATGCAGAAAATCTCTCTTATGTGATTGAGCTCTTTTAGAACTCCAGATTTTGGTATTTAGGTTACTTCTTTCTCAGTAACCATTAAATCTGTAAATGTTTTCTTATCAAACAGTAACCTGCATAGAAAAGAAGAACCATCCTGCTCTCCCTACATTTAGTTCACACCTAAAAAGGTTTATTGTAAAAAAAGTTATTAACTTGACTGTTGACTGCTCTTGCATAGCAAACATAGTTGAATTGGCTTTTATCTTTCCAGTCCATTACAGCACGATCACCGTATCTGTCAATGCAGTAGGTTTTAATACTGTATAAACAAAGAACAGAGGGGTTAATCTCAGTATTTATGTAATACCTAATAATACATTCAGCGAAGAATACTCAGAACAAGAAAGCTCTTTCTCATTTACTTAATAAAAGGTTGCATGAAAATATGTCCTTACAGTTTTGCTCAAGTATTGACTTTGCAGATAATGTATGATAACAAGAACATGGTCTGTATTTATATATGATTTGAAAGTGATTCCAATTTATTTTTAATGATTTTAAGGATTAAAACAACTCCTCTGCCCTTGCTGAATCATGTGACTAACTGCAAAGATTTTGCTTCCCTGGCTAGGCCATCCACATCAAGGGTTATGTTCCTGGGGCAATAGCGGCCAACCCTTACATGGAACAGATGGTGGGAAAGGATTCCTGTGGGCGCAGATGTCAGGCAGGAATAACTCAGGAACTGTGCATCAGGGCTAAAGCTGCCCCCATTCCCTGTGCCCCTGCAACAAGCACTGCCAGAGACGGAAGTACAACTCAATGAACCCCAGTTTAGTCCTGGCTTCTTCTGGGACAGAATCCCTAAATGAGTCTCTTTATGTTAGGCCTGAGATAATGCCAAATCCATCCCATAGATGTGTGACATAACTGATTGCTTAAAAATATATATAACTCCACTTATCCCCTTCCAGATCATTTAGATACTCAAATTACCAAGCATTTAGTGCCAGAAATTCAACAAAAGGAGCACAAATTCTATGTTGTAATAAACTTTAGTATTTAAAATAGCTTAATAAAATGAACTTCATCTCAAAAGTGTTTCTTGCACTTTAATGTGTAAATTTTAATTATTTAATTCTGAATTAGTGGAACTTGTTAAAAATGTTTGATTGTTATTTAGAACAGAGTGGAGTGTCTGGACACTCTCAAGCACATTGAGCTTGGTACTACAGCCTTTTGCTATATGATTATATATTATATATAGTCCTTTCCTGGATTAACTGAAGATGCTTTGCAACTATTAGTCCCTTACAGATGTTTTAACACAGTAGTGAATGCTTTGCTATTTAGAACAGCAGATTTTCCCTAGCCAACAAAAGTGAAAAATCACCTCATCTGATAAGAAAACCTCCAGCCCCACTGTATCTTCCTCATATAAAAATGTTCTCCTCATGCAGTTCTGGCAAAAGAAAAATGTGGCTTACACAGTCACTCCTCCTCTAGCAGCACTTCAGTTTTCCTCTCTGTAAATGTAAACATCCTGAATGTTTTGTAAAACAATTACTATCAATGACTGTATGAAAACCAGGAATTGTTTGGGGTTTTGTTTGTTGTGTTGGTTGTTTTTTTCAGCAGGTACAAATCCAGTGCTTAGACCCCTGGTGTTATTACTGTCCTTAATGAGTAAGGAGGTGTAGGGTGGTGGGTGATATGCAGGATGAACCTCCCTGTGGTACCACTGAGACATAGTCCAAGACTTCAATGACCTGTTTCAACCCAACCCCAAACAGGGGCAGACAGAATTCAGTTGCTCAGAACTTTGTATATTCGAGTCCTCAGTATCTCTAAGGATCTCCTCCTAAACAGAGCCAGCCTAAGGCCAATTACACCACTACTAGTCTGCTTCTTAGACTGTATTTCTATTTCTCACAGTCATTCACTGCATTTCCCCTGCAAAAGTGACAGCTGGAGCCTGAGGATTGCTGGAGCAGGGTGAAATGGCCAAGAGAGGTGTATAAACGCTTGTGAAGAGAACCTGCCTCTGGTGTGAATGTGTGTCTGCAGAGAGTGATGACAGGACAGAGATGCTCAGGAATAGCCTCCACATCCTCCTCTCTGAGCTCACCCCCTTATGTCTCTGAGCTGTGTCAGTTTTTCAATTAGCTCATTTCCCTTGACACCGTTGCCCCAATGCCCTGGTATCCTGCCCAGAAATTAGAGACATTTATGCACCTATGCACCTACTGAGTGCAGTCTTGGGTGCCACAAAGTAAGAACATAAAGCTCTTAGAGACCATAGGAGGAAGGACCACAAAAATGGTGAAGCCATAAAAGAAGCTTGTTCAGCCTGAAGACAAGATTGAGGGAAGACCTCATCACAATCTGCAGCTTCCTCATGAGGTGAAGTGGAGAAGCTGATGCCAATCTGTTGTCTCTTGTGACCACTGACAGGACTCAAAGGAATGGCATTAAAGCTTTTCAGGGGAGGTTTAGGTTGGATATTACAAAAAGGTTCTTCACCCAGAGTGTGGCTGGGCACTGGAACAGTATCCCTAGGAAACTGGTCAAAGCACCAAGCCTGAGAGAGTTCAAGAAGCATTTGGACAATGCTCTCAGGCACATGGTGTGACTCTTGGGGATGGTCCTGTGCAGGGCCTGGAGTGAGACTTTGATAATTCTTGTTAGTTCCTTCCAACTCAGGATATTCTATGATTTTATGATTATCTGCTGAAATATATTTGCACAAATACATATCCACATATATATCACTGCTTCCCTCTGGGTTTTTTCACTGCCATTCCCTGTATTGAGGCGCAAGAATAGATTTAATTTGTGTGTGTTATGTCTGCCTCTTTCTCTCATCGGATTCTTTCCACTCCACAGCTCCCAAATGACTATTTCTAAGTCTGTGATTTTGTTTAATAACTTTGAAAATATGTAGAGATGTTTTAAATTATACAAGCTTTAAACTATGCAATTTATGAAAATTAATCCTTCTTAATATCACTTTTTGATTTTGAGTAGTCAGAAACAACATGTTTGGTATTTCTGAGGAGTTTTTGGCTTGCTTTTTTTGTTTGTTTGTTTTTTGGGTTTTTTTTGTTGTTTTTTTTTTGGGTTTTTTGATGGGGGAATTCTTTGGGGGTTTGATTGTTGCATTTTTGTCCAGATTATTAGATGAGTTTTCCATATTGCTTTCATTGGCCAACTGCACCTGACAGCTTCAGGAGAGACAAAAGTAACTTTGATTAATTTTCCCCAAGTTTTTCCATGCCTTAATGTCTGTAGCTTTAAATTTACCACCTTTTTTTTAATGGTCTGGTCCTTCGAAATTTGGGTCATTCACTGAAGATATCTGTTGTCAAATTTCGTATTGAAAATGCATGTGGGGCTCAGCAGAATATTATGCTTCCGAGGATAGTTATGTTGTGCTCCAGTGATGGTGGGAGAGATGTAAGAAAGCAGGCAATGAAGCTATCAAAATGGCAATCATTCTCTGTCTTTCAGCCTCCTTAGGAAAGACTGAATAAAACTGGGTTTATTCTAAATGCAGCCAGTCCATGGTAATCTGTGCAGGTACTAGTAGAACGTGACTGGGAGCATAGGTGGGAGTTAATTCCCACAGGCTGCATCAGCAAAGGAGGTTCTGCTGAGGGCTCTGTGAGCTTGTGGGTGCTGCACACCAGCTGAACACGCCTTTTATTGGCAATCTGAAAAGAGCTTAGATGAATACAAAGCCTTTGTGTCTCTTTATCAGTTCTGTGCCTCAGACTTTGTGCTAATGTAAAAATGTAAATCCCCAGCAATTAACAGCTGTTTCTACATTAGCAGAGCTCCCAAGGTTCTGCTATCTCCATTTGTCTTTAAACATTTTATTAGAAATTTGACACCAGTGATGTTCTAATTAAAGTCCATTTCCTAGAATGAAGTACTTCTATTTACAGCACTGTGGATTTATTCTTTCAAGACTGCCTCCAATTTCAAGCTTGCTTACATCAAGGGTTACAAATAGTGTTATTTTCATAGAGAGAATCATCATCGACATGGTGCTTAGGCTGCATTTCTGAAGCATGTTGATTGTTGATTTCTCTTAAGATGTGGTAATTCTCCGTGGACCTCATTTAGATATCAGCACTGTGTGTCCAAATTGGTTTCTGACTTTGCATAGAGAAGTCATGGTCACATATGTGGATAGACACTGAAACCCATGCTGGGGATGAAAGGATAATTTGTCATAAAATGAAACTAGAAAGCAGCTTTCATCTTGGATATCAACAGAGAAAACCCCTTTATTTAAGGGAGTTATGCATTGTTGTATGGAAGGAACAACACAATGATTGGAATGAAGTAAAAAAGAACAACTTGCTTTTGAAAATGTCTTGGGGGCGAAGGAAAATATTTTTTTATGTTCTAACTTTCTGTAATCTGAACGACATTAGAAGAGAATGAGAGGCATTCTTGAATGGATTTGTAATTAAAACAATTTAGGAGCGGAGTTGTTATTCATATAGTGGGATGCAAACTTTTCATCAGAAAAGCATTGTCTACTCATTTCAGGGAAGTTATGTTCTATGTGGGAAAGGACTTCTTCCTGAGCTTGTTAGCTGTAAATAATTTAAGATGGCAAAAAAAGTATCCCGTTTTATAAACCATTTAAGTAATAGCAACAGCCCTTGAGACCCATAGTTCATGGCTCCTACTCCAGAAGTGAAGATATTCAGTTATTCGGTAAATAAATTGGAAAGACATTATAATAATGGTTTATATCTCTTACTAGATTCAACTATAACTCATCTCAAAGCTCCTCTATAATGAGGCTGCTGTGTGTTTTTTGAGGTGAGATGTTTTGCAACAAAGTGTCTCAATACTCCACCAGACACTTACACATGCTGCCCTGAGCTCTAAACAGATGCCAGATACTGCAAAATACCACTGTGGTATAATGCCTCAAACTGGTTTTGGCTCAAACACGATTTTGGTTTTTTGGTTGTATCTTCATCACTATGAATGTCTGAGATAATGACAAAACCATTATGTTCATTGTGTTGAGGACTTTGCACTGGTCCATGTTTTGGTAACAGCTATGTTTCCCCAGCATTTTAACAGTCAAACTGTGAAGTCAGGCTAGGAATTAAGCATACAGATAAAATACACACTCTGCTTTGTATTTTACTTACCCACTGGGATGGCCAAATTAAGCATATTGTTTAAGTCTGGTACATATAGATCTGCATGAATTCAAGTTCATTATAGGAGCAGTAAGTTGAGGTCTCTCCATGTATGACATCTCTGCTGTATGATGCAGTCTTCCCCATGGACAAAACACAGCTAAGTGTCAGGTCCTTATAATAGGAATTAATTTATATATTCTGCAAAACAATATCGGGAGGTCTTGGATAATTCTTCTGGCTCAGTGCTTTGGTATTGTAATTAATTATGGGAGTTTCCTTGAACCCAACTTCACCCACAGTAGTGGGTTATCTACTTCTGGACTTTTTCATGAGTGAAGAGTTGTTTTTCTTTTCAGTTTGCTGGGATTTTGATAACTGTGTGAATACTACAAGGCATTCAGTCTCCCCTTGCACACAAGCATTAGTTCAGAGCACTGCCTTGAGCAATGAAGTTCTTCTAAGGTTGTTGGAGTAAATACCCTAACTCATGTTATTTAAAATATTCTACCATATTCTGTTTCACTTTAGATGCAAATATGAATGAAGGGTTTTTAACAGTTGAAAGTGTGAAGGCTTTGCCTCCTCTTTTTATTGTCTGTTAAAATCTGAATACTGAATAATATACTGCTGGACGAGGTCTTATTTAACTTAGCCTACTCCAGCAGATGGACTATGTGACTGCTTTAACCATTCTTTCTTTTATTTTGGTGTACTACCTAATTTGAGGGATTCTCTTTGTTTATATCCTCATGGGATCCTTATAGTCTTCTTTTAACAGAAAAGTGAACTTTTGAGCTTCTAAAATGAAGATCCTCTGGGATGTAAAACACATCTTGTGTGAATTTTGCATAACTTACATGATTTGGGGAAAAAAGTGCTAAAATTTTCTGTAGATAAATCTTAAGCAGATAAAAAATTGCTCTATTATTTCTTGCTGAGCATTTGTTCTTTAGTCACATCCATTTTCTTCATGCATAGCTGAGCTTCTGCAAATACATTTTCTTTCAGGTTAGCTATTATTACTTAGCACATTGATTTTTTGGAGATGAATGTTGCTTTCAGTACACAGATTTCTGTACTTGGCATTTTCTCTATCATCTGTAATACTGAATGAAAAATGACATTTCATTATATAAGTATTCTATTTTACCACATGTTTGTTTATCCAAAGGAGATGAAATATTGGACATCTGAAATGCTACTATGAGTGGAGAACCTCTAAATATGCTTATTGTGTACTTTACCACCACGATATTAATGATGTATTCTCCCCCAGAAAAATCAAAAGGTTCATTTGATTTTTTTTTTTTTAAGAGCATTAAAACAAAGAATAAGATATTGGCTCATCCGCATTCATCACAAGCTTTGGTGTTACCTAAAATGGGTCTGTGATTTCAGTTGAAAGGAAGAAAAGGGAGGTGAGTGGATGGGAAGGGAGGCAGAGGCTTGCTGTAAGCCCCTGCTGTGACCCAGAGCCATGGCCCTTCTGCAGAACAGCAGACTGTGAGGGACAATATAATCCACAGTGCCTCGTGTTGCAGCGGCTGATTAAATATTTGATGTGCTAGGAGAAAAAACAAGCTCCTTTCTTTTCCTAGGGAATGAGCAAGCTGAAGAACTTCAGTTTGTCAGTCAATACGTTATAGTGCCTTGGAGCTGATGAGCTGCTTTGAGATGCAGCAGTGGAAGACACCAACTTTCTCATTTGGATTACAATTAATTTCCAAATTTTTCTTAAATTCTACATGAATTTTGTCACCTTTAATCCTACTCTGAAATGTGAAATCATGAAAATTTTGAAGTACTAGTTTAAAATTCTCCACTTCAAATTTTTTAGGAAGCCAGGGTTCAATTTCCTGAAAAATTTAAGTGCTTGTGGTCATGATGCCTTTTCCTGGTCTTCAAATCAAGAGTCAAACATGGTTAGAAGGGGAAAAGGGATTTTAGCTTGGTATTTATTTTAAGGATCCTTAGGTGCACACGTCCAGGTCGAATGCACTGAAATACACACTGCAATGCACACCCCCAAAAGATCTGGTATTTCATTATAGGTCTTACTAATTAGCATACATATCAAAAATTCCCCAATGAGAGGCTCGAATGAGCCCCTCTCCCCAAGGAACCTTCCCCTGGATGGTTCTATCTTAGTTTACAAAATGTGTTCTGGAGAGGACCTTGGGGTCTGGGGCACACTGATCCCTAACTACGAAGCTTCTAAAATGTTTAGACTCCTAGCTTGACAAACAAGACAAGAATGTAGGCAAAAAGCACTGAGAATACAGAAGTTGTAAAAAGGTAAAAAAGGGGTATAAAAGAAAAGGCAAAAAATCATCATGACATCAGTCCAAGTCCTGGATAATATTGTGAGAAGGCAAACAACAATTATTTGGTGGGGGATAAAGGGTTTCTGTCTGTAACTGTTATCTGCGTTTTATACTTTGCAAAGTCCAAAGATAAGCCTGAATATCTCCTGTTATTAGACATTTTTGGCTATCTGTCTTGTCAATCAGGAAGCTTTAACACACTCAGAATTCATCCTTATACCAGTTATTTTATTATAAATTGTTATCTGAGTACAGCAAATATGAGGCTGTCCACACTGGCCTAGACTATTTTAATTTAGAGTGTTACTTCTCATTGTAATGACTGTGGATACAATCAGACAATGCAGAAAGCTCCATATCTTACCTGCATGTTAATACCTAGACTGTTCTTTTCCTCACAGTTATTTCTTCTGTTGAAAACTAAAATGGATGAATGGTGGGGGCTTTTTGTTTTGGTTTGGTTTAGTGGAAGGGTTTTTTAAAATTTATTTTACTTTAATATTGTTCTCTAATAAATATTTTTCATCAGCCTTGATTGCTTTGAACTTTTGAGCTTTATTCATATAGGAGTTTTTTATATAATTTGTAGACGTTGCTGAAAAACTTTAGGTGAACTAGCAATGAAACTAATACCTGTAAGTGTCCAGTGTGGAACATATATAAGAGTTAAGGTTTGTTAGGATATAAGGCACCAAACAATAGCAGCTTTCCTTCAAAACACGTTACTGCTGAAAATGCACAAGTAAATAGATTTTGCCTGGCTGAGAAAGGAGTAACAGACTGTTCCAAAGTATTGAGTAGCATCAAAAATAAATTTCTAGTATGTAGACTTAACATTATGCTCTTTTGCTCCTTAAGTCAAAGCCTTTTAGTAAACTTCAGCTGTTAACAAAAAAAAAAAAAGAATATATACAGGCACAAGAGGATAATTCATCCCAGATTTCTGTGCTGAAGACTCACAGGCTAAGATGAACACGGAGGTCAGACGAGAAACAATGTTATCTTTAGATATTTTGACCAAAAATAAAATTTCTTGGATTTAACACAATGCTCTAGCACTAACCTTTCCACTCAAGTTGCTTGAAGTTTCCCTGTTACAGGATAAAAACCCCTGGCATAATGGTGATCAGTTCTCTTCTGGGATGTGAAAATCTTCCCAAGGGAAGAAAACTCTGCCACCAAGATATGGCCAGCTGGTTGTGTCTGGCCCAGAATGAGACAGGTAATGGTGTGGCTCTCTGGTGGAGAAGGGCAGAAAATGGCTAAATGAAATCCCATCTCAGGGTGTCAGACATCAGAGATCTGATATTTCTAAATGTGTAGTGGGCAGAATAAAAATCCTGAGTCCTAGATCCAGATAGTAATTTGACTGGAAGGTTTTTCATTAAAATTTACACTGAAATTAACATTATCTCTTGACAAATTTTAACTTTTTCATACTACTACACAGTAAAATTTTTTTTTGTTTTCATTATAAAATTTTGGACTGTTTTAATATACATTTTTCACTCCCATCCATACAACTCACTAGAAAATATATTTGGCTGGCCATTAAGCAGTGTTAGTAAAAAAATGTGCAGAAGGAATATCCTCATACTCATAATAGGTCATAAAACTACCTATTAGAAATAACATTGACAGGTCATCAAGTGCTGTTTAGAAATAATATGCAATTAAATGTGGACATATTAATATTTTTCCATCCTTTTCCCTTTCCATGCAAGTTTATTTAGTAAATGATAAATATAGAGGCACTAACAGCCTGCACAGCCAGTAATATATTGTGTGCCTGCCCAGTCCCTCTTGTGAACGTGTTCTACCCATTTAAGCAGCCCGCACACCAGGCTGATGGCAGCTACTTATCTCCCTTCATCTACCAAAGATAAGGGCATTTGGTTCTTGTTTACATGCAGGTTTACAGAGATAATTTCTGCAAATGATTATATTTTTTATAGGTTTTGACTCTGCAGCCTAAATGTATTCAGCTTTCTTTCTAGAAGAAAGCAAATTAGAATGAATCAGAAAGAACATTCTGGTTTCCTGACATACTGAAAATATTACTGGAAAACCACACTATACATGTATTACAACTCAGAATCAATTTGATCTTTATTAGAACTACTCTAAACTAACCTCAGGAGTCACAGAAAACAGTTCTCCTGGAAAGAGAAGATTTTTTTGCACAAAGAAACAGACAGCTTTTGTACTATCTGTCAGTAACAATGGCAAAAAAAGCAGTGCCTAAACATGGGAAATGCAGAGTGTTGCTGCACTAAGTGTGATTGTACAGGTATGGTTGCACCAGGCCAGCCTTTACAGCCACCATCTCAGTATGGCTGTGATTATACAGGCAAGTTCATAATTGGAACTGAAGTAGTAGTGGGAGAAAATGTATTTTATTTGGTTGGTTGTGATCCTCTCAAGTCCTCTTTTCATGAATACTGAAGTGTTTGACCTAGTATCAATACCCAGAACAGGAAAATTTTACAGCCCAATATGTAGAAAATTTTTGAATAGTTAATTTGAAAGCTCCATTTCTAATTTATGGTTCTAATTTAATTTTTTTTACACAGGTTGCCCATTAAGGAAACAGAAGAGAAAGGCTGTACTTGCTGTAAGTGATGCAGTGTAACAATATATTCCACAGCACAAATCTTCACTGTTCTGTCTTTCCATGGTCTTCAGACTGAGAGTTATTCAAAAGGGACTCGGAGTCTGGATCTCAGACTGGCATGAACTGCTCAGACAAGCCAGAAAATTTCCTAATTGTGAATAGTTAATTTGTTTCATGCTACTACTGCCATTAGATATTGTTTCCCCAGTCCTCTTCTGCTTCAATTTTCTATGACAAACAGAAGTTGATAAAGTCAAAGACTGCTTATCTGTATGTGGTGACTATAGTGGGAATTTCTCTGACTTCACGCCTTGAATTTAATCTCTCCGCTCATGAATCACAGCTTGATGCTCAGGTACTCCTGGATGACACCCGTATACTCCTTTTTGTTCACATTATTACCACAGCAGAATAAAGGCCTACAGTACTTAATTTCTTGTTACTGTTGTTTATTTTTATTACACTGAGCACAGAAGCCCTGACTGCACAAAGGCACCTGTACCTTGTTGTACAACCATATGTGAAAGATAATCTCTGTGTCAAAGAATTTGTGCCATAAAGTAAGATGGAAACAGCAAGGAAAAAGGAAGTAAAAGTGACATACCTAATGTCAAAAATATTCCTGTAGACCTCACTGTTTCTCTTCTTGAGTCTTATCTAAGGCAATTATATAAAACCTGGAATAATGTGTGCACCAGATTACAGTTGCTATATTACAATTACTTTGAAAACAGAGGATGTTTCTACCCACAGAGTAATCTTTCAAAGAGACTAATGAGGATGTGTATGAAACATCTGCTGCTTGCCTTCCATTAGATGAAACACTTCTGAAAATGGGGAAATCCCTCTTAGTCAAAGTAAAATAGGATTATAATAACAATGATCATCTGTGAACTCTAAGCCAAAAGCTAGTGTGGTAGACAAGTTGAATGCCATTTTAAACATCAGACACTGAAAAGACGGGCAGAAAAACCCGTTACATCAAACAAAGACTCCAATGTTAAAGGAAGCTGTTTGTAATAAAAGATGGACTTGCTAGAAGGTTGATTCCCATTGTAAATAGAATATGTTATATATTCTTATTGGAGATAACTTTGCTGCACTTTCATGCAGAATTTCCCTAAAGCTCACTGAAACTAACTCTGGACTATAGTGTCAGTGTGAGACATGACCTACGGGAGACTTAGGAAAAAGAAAACTTGACTGCTGAATGGAAGTGCAGCCAAACAGCTGCCCCTGCCCAGCAGATCCACGGGTTAACACGGTTTGGGTAGTGCCTGTGGCCAGGGATGTGCAAAGAAGGGATGAGACCACCACTCTGGGCAGCTCTGATGAGCAGCTCCCCTTTACAGAGGCAAAGAATAGACACTGCCTCTGGCATGAGCTTGGTTCAGGGCTTGAATTTGTGTCCAGAATCTGTCACAGGATCTGATCACAACATCATTTCTGTTCCTAATGAAATACATTGTTGTTCCATGGATGATTATTTTCTCCTAAATACTTCCTTTCTATCTTCTCCTAGGAGGAATGCAGGAATGTTGTTGCTGAAATAGCCTGTGAAATTGAATGATAATGAGATTCATATTAGCTAACTGATTCTCACAGTATTCTGAGATACTTTGGAAAAGGGCTGGGACCCTAATTTAGCAATATTTGTTTGCTTTTTTTTTTAAATTGTGATAAATATCCAAACAGCATATTTTATTTTTATGAAATCCACTGATTTTGAATATTTCTCATAAACTCTCCCTAAAAATAATCTTAGCATTGAAATTATGTCTTTCAGCAGCTTTCTGAGTAGTTCTCTAGTTTGTTCAACAATTATTACTGAAATGGCTGTGATCTTAGGAACCCTTATTCCTGTCTGACATTCTTTCCCTGTGACTAATTATTTTTCAGACTGTTTTAATTGCAGGGTGTAGGAGGTATTTTTTTATAACTGCTAGGTATTAGAAAGGGACATGCTCTGCAGATCATTAAATGTGCTACCAGGAATAAGCATTTTTCTGAGACCAATGACATTTGTCAAAATTAGTCAGTGTGTTTGTTGAGGGCAGGAGGCCATCTCCAGAAAATGTCTCCCAATAATTGCTGGCAGGGTAAGAACTGTTAATTATTTAACGTGACATGGAGACCATAGATCTTCTCAGAAGAAATGGATTTCTTTTTTCTTTTATTTACAAACAGGATGCATTAAAAACCTTGAGTTAATTGTATTTATTTTTTAAACAAACCCAGACTGAGAATTTTTTTGGTACCCTGCAAGCATTGCTAAAGAAGAGGCAAGTTAGAGACATCAAAATGTTATGCATATTTCATGGCTTCCTATCAGAACATAAAGTGATGTAAAATAAAACTCTTAAAACATTTGGACATCTATGCTGAACTTAAACTAGGGCAACATCACCGTGTACTTTCAAAGTCATTCACTAATGAGACTACCTATAAAACCTGGGTCAGAGGTACTGCTTTGCAATGCTGTCACTTAAAACTTTTGCTTTCATTCTACCTGATTTTGGCAAAACAAAGGCTCATGCTCTCCATGACTGCCCTAAGCCCCTGGTGACAAGAGCACGTCAGGAGTGATCAGGGGTCTGAAAACCTATGAGCAAAGATTGAAGGAATTGGGACTTGTAGCCTAAAGAAAAGAAGATTGAAGAAAGGACACAGTAGCAACTTTTCTAGGTATAAAGACATCCCTGGAGAGAGCTACCTCTCTGTGTCCAGGGTCGATAGACAAGAAATAATGGGATCACATTACATATAACAAGGTTCTGTTCAGAAATAAAGAAAAGATTTCTGAAAAAACCCAAACCAACAAAAACAAACAAACAAAAACCCCAGTCAAAGTGATGCATTGGAATGAAGGGTGTCTAGTGTAATTTGAACTATTGCTTCTCAGAGGTAATTTAGACATAGTAGTTCTTGCCTTGAGGGATGTGACTTCATCAAGGTCTATCTTTTTTTCCTTTTTTCAAGGAAATCCACCTGGGAACCAAAATAGCCTTTCCCAATGAAAATTTAAGTAGACCAGGTCTGATTCTAGCAGAATGCTTCATTTTTGTCACTTTTGGGGGGGTTTGCTTAAGTTTTTGGTTTTCGGTTTTGGGGTTTTGGGGGGATTTTGGGTTTTTTTTTTTTGGTTGGCTGGTTGGTTGGCTTTTGTTTGTTTGCTTTTGGTTTTGTTGTTGTTTTTATTGTTAGCTTTTTTTGTTGCTGTTTTGTTTTCAGAATAATCCTCATAACCAACTGAAGAGTTTTGTCTTTGGGAGGGTCCAAACCACTTTGATCACCAGTAAGGGGCTTGGTATTGCAGATCATTACAGAAGGTCAGCAGCGCAGTGCCAGGCACCCTGTGGTGCAAGCATGCTTAGGATATCCCACCTTGGTTTACCCCAGAGCTCCTGGCATTATAAAATCCTGGAGCATGTAATTTGGCAGCATTGCCGGCTGTATTTGGGTAAACTCGGGGCCAGGGCCCGGGTTTCTGGGTCCAGGCCGTGGCGCGGGCGGGCGGCGGGGCCGCGGTGCAGGTCCCGGGCGGGGGG
>NW_008236769.1:6298951-6299423 GCF_000691975.1 Corvus brachyrhynchos | reverse complement strand
CCGCGGGCTCCGGCCGAGAGGCGGCGGGGAAAAGGGAACACCGGAGATGTTCTTCGCCTGTCCTGCCTCCTCCTCCACCTCCAGTGGAAAGAACACCTCAGCTTCCTTGGTTACTGAAAGGATGTTTTGTTCAGATTTGCCCCGCATTACTAAGCTCGCACATTTTGTGTATTTTTACCGTGTTTTCTATTGACAACAAGGCTGACTGAATGTATTTTGATGAGGAGACAATTTACCAAAAGCTGGCATTTTGGAAAGACTAACATTATTCAGGGAAAAAATTACAGAACTTTTAAAATATTTCATTTCAACATTTTCAGGGGGTGGATCTTTTCTTCCTTTCTCCTTTCCTTTCCCCTTTCTCCTTTCCTTTCCCCTTTCTCCTTTCCCCTTTCTCCTTTCCCCTTTCCCCTTTCCCCTTTCCCCTTTCCCCTTTCTCCTTTCCCCTTTCTCCTTTCCCCTTTCCCCTTCC
>NW_008236769.1:6294855-6298925 GCF_000691975.1 Corvus brachyrhynchos | reverse complement strand
TTACTCTACTTGCCTCTCCTTCCCACTTCTTCCCTCTCCTTTCCTCTCCTTTCCTCTCCTTTCCTCTCCTTTCCTCTCCTTTCCTCTCCTCTCCTCTCCTCTCCTCTCCTCTCCTCTCCTCTCCTCTCCTCTCCTCTCCTCTCCTCTCCTCTCCTCTCCTTTCCTTTCCCTTTTTCTTTTATTCCCAAAGAGGATATTTACTTAGAAACTTCTTCTTGCTTTCACATTTACTTGTCTAAGGTTTACTTGACTGGAGAAGGGTGAATTATTCACTGAATAAAGTGAAAAATATCTAAAAGTGTAGAGTGGGCACTGCATCAAAAATGGATTGGAATGGTTCAGATAAAGTAAAAAAGGGGTTTTTTATATTTTTCCTGGTTTCACAAAGCAAATAATATAATCTAACACATATTGTGTGGAATTTATTATAAATTGAAACTCACTTTCCCTTGGTTTTGTTTTCATCCAGTATACATGTTCCTTATTTTCAAAGTTACAGTAACTACAATCTCCAACACATTTTGGTGTGGTTTAAGTTCATCCTTTGGTGTCTGATGAGGGTTTTTTTAAGAGACCAATGCAAGTTTTAGGACATATTGAAGAGAAAAATGTTTTGTCAAGGGAATACATTAAGAAGTTTTATAAAGCCTATGAAAAATAAAAGTTAAAATTTACTGCATTTCCTATGGGAAAATTTGTGGTGTCAGATAATAGGTAGTACTCACTCGAGGGATGGAATTTATTCTTATAAATAGGACTGTCTAAATGAGTCCTCAGCCATCCTGCACTCGAACTAGGGTAGGAGGTGACCAGATTTGTAGAAGCTGGCTGCTCAGCTTGGCTCTCTGCAGGCAACGGGATACACATCATAAAGTCACCCCAAGACATATGAATAAATCAAGTATTTACAATAAGAATATGAGAGTTATTCTCAGAGTCATTACCTATTGTTTATATATTATGTAACTTTGAAAACTACTTAAAATTATAAAAAGCTGAAATCTCATTTGTTTGATGGCAATAAATTCTGGAATAACAACACTTTTCTGAGTAGTTTGAGGGAATTTAACATTAATTAGAGTTTTAATTAGGTAAACAATAAGATTGGCTATATTTCTGTGGAGACAAGCTGTAACAAACTTCCTTGTAAGTCAGATTCAATTAACTTACAGCCAAAAGAGCATGAAACCACACTCTGATTTAACAAGCCGAAAGTATGACCAAGTTTCATTCGTAAAAGAAAGTGACCACACTACTTCCATCATCAGCATTATTAGATAGCATCAGTTGATTTCTGAACCCTTTATCAACTAATTGCTTCATTTTTTCAGGTACAGAACTAGATGGCCACTTTGCTCATATCTGTATGTCTCATGCACCACTGAAATTATCATTCCTCTCCCTCTATGATGTGGAATATGTGTCAAAGATGGGACAATCTAAATAGCCACAAGAAGAAAATTGCTCAGAGAAATTCATATGATGAATGACCACTTACTGATGTGAGACTTTATCTTGGGCTGGTGTTTCCTGTGACCATGTCATCCAAGAGAGGGAACAGGTAAACTCTGCTCATGCTGGAACCTGGCCAAGCATCACTTATTGATGGATACCATGGTTCCAAGTCCAAACAGGGCTGACAAAGTCATGTTGGGTTTAGATTAGAATTGAATAGCATGGCAGCAGCAGGTGTTTGCCTGACATACAGCAGATGTGTCTTTTAACAAAAAAGATTTAATCCCTTTGTGATTAATGAATTCTGTATTCAGCCATGGTCGTATTTTGTTTATTGTGTCATGAAATGTGACAGCTCACACGAGAGTCATTGTATTCCAGTAAGGTCAATGCAAACTTTTCCTTAGCTATTTTATCATCACTTCAGTCAAGAGACAGTGCTCAGATCAGTTGAAAAGACTTGAATATGAATCTTGATTACTTTAAAAAAAAATTATAACAAAATAATTCTTAACTTTTGCCTGGGGAAAAATCCATGGGTTTTTTCTTTGCTCTGTTCCCTCTAAAAAGGCATGTCAGTTCTATATTATATATTTAATAACCACAGCATGTTCACCAGAGCACGTCATTACCCCTCAGTCCTTGGTTTTGGCATGCTTTGCCCCTCTTGTTGTGAGTTTTCGCCCAAATCACTTTGCCATCTCCATCTGATTGGACAACCTGTCCTGAAACAATCACTTCAGCCACTCTTGGCAAAGCCCTTGGTAGAAAAGAATCCCAGTGTGGACTTCTGTCTCACTGACTATTTACAGATTTTATGTAAGGAATGTATGTACTGTGATAAAGACCCAGCAGAACAAGGACTAGGACATGGTTCTCGTTTACTGCTGGCCAACTTACTGCTGCTGGCCAAATGTAGTTCTCATTTAAACACTGAATTTCAATGTCAAACAGACACTTCAGTGAAAGGAGTCTAGAGCTATGTTCCTCTCTTTCCTTTTCCACCCAAGCAGCAGCTAGTTGAGATATTAGGATGCCTCTTCTGGTGTCTGGGCATGAAATGAGTCATGTCCTGAAGAGACACACTCAGGAGCAGAGGAAAATATTACACCCAGGTCTGTGTCTGCCTGCATGACATCAGGGTCATGGAGGGGCGGCCAGCAGCAGAGGTTGGGGTGCTCCTGCATGGACAGCCCTGAGATAGCAGCTTCCCCTGAAGAGCTTTAGAGAGAGCCAAGATGCCCAGAATGGGTAGATGAAGCTGCTTGTGAGCAGCCTCACAGGTACTTTATTAACAGTGAGCTGTTAGGCAGAGGTGGCTATGGGCTTTGCCTCTTTCACAGACAGTGCAGTACCTATGTTGGCATTCTGAGAACCACAGCATTTGACAGAAGAATTTGAAGTGCGTGGCTTGGCATGTACGACCCAAGCCCAGGAATCTACTAAAATGGTAATTCCACAATGTGAGGAAAAGCTTACCTCTTAAAGATGATGTGGCTATGGATGATATGGACCTTTCACAAGAAAGGCTTGATGGCTTCAGAAAAGGTTCGTGTATACAGACTTTCTACTCAGCTGAGAAATTTTCTGTAATGGCCTTTAGGGGTGTGTGTTTATCAGTCACTCTTTTGTTAGGTGTAATGTGAGCCTTTTTGAAAAGGGAACATAATGACTCTTGATATTTACTGTTTCGCAGAGGTTTCCATGAACTCTCGATCTGTTTGAAAAGTAAGAGTTATCATGATAAGAGTTACTATAAAAATATCTGTTTTCAGAGTATCAGGCATAGGTCAAAAAGAGAAAAATTCTCTTTTCTGTAAAAATCAAAAATAGGTCTGTTGATAAAATGTGCCTTAGATAAATAAAAGTCCAAAATTTAGAAGAAATTCACAGATTAATCTATATGTGTCAGAAGTCAAGCTGGGTTACATATCACTCACTTTAAAGAGTTTTCCAGGGATGCTCCCCTTCATAGACTGTGAGAAAACCTGAGATTTTGTTTGGTTTTTGAGTTTTTGTAGGGTTTTTTGTGTGCGTGTGTGTGTGTGTCATTTCCACTACTGGTGCACTGCAAATGTGCAAGTAATAATCAATACCTCCACAAGTTTAACTTTCATTACACAAGTTGATGCCTGGAGCACAGACATTGACACATTTCTCCTGAAATATTTCACAGAATTAAAATCTTCTCATCTCAGTCCTGTTCCAACATGCATTTTAGCTCCATACTAAACTTGAAAACTTTAAAAGAAGAGATTTGCTTGGTATAGTTTTAGATGCTTTCTGTAGCAGGAAATAATAGTGCTTTTAAGATGCAGTGAGCTGTCTGCAAAGCACATACAGAGTCTACCCAAACCCCATAATATTAGAGCAGTACCATGCGTTATTTAAAAGCTAGATCTATCAAGGTCTGCAGAAATAGTGTCAGAAAGTCCTTCACTGGTAGGAAATGTAATCACCTCTGAAAGTGTGAAGCCCCAGAAATGCTGAGCTAGGGAATTGCAAACTTTGATTGCAATCTCATTATGAGCAAGACTTATTAACTTCCATACTTGCAAAGTGAGTCAAATGTCTTGCATTTGGTTGCAAGATTGCCACTTGCATGCTGTCAGGGA
>NW_008236769.1:6273069-6294769 GCF_000691975.1 Corvus brachyrhynchos | reverse complement strand
CTTGCATGCTGTCAGGGAAAGTGGTATCAACAGAGGCATGTGAGGGTTCAGCTCTGAGCTGTACCAGAGAAAGCTGTAAAGACACACAGCTTATTTACATTAAAATATTTTCGGAGTAAGCTATGCAAACAACAGTAAAATATGAAGAAAGTAAATGGTGAGCAGAAGGTGAGCAGTATGTTTGAGAGCTGTGAAAGAACTGAAGGAATGCCAGGCTTGAATTAATTTCTTATTCACTATGTTTCCTAGCTTAAGAATAGAATAAAAGTACAAACCACATACATCTCTTTGAAAAAGAGTTTATTTTACTTTGAGAAGTAAAATAAAAGCAATTAGTCTGAGCAGGAAACATTAATGCCTGGGAAATAGTAAGAGGAACTATTCCATAGAAGAAGGAAAGCATCCTGCAGATGACCTCAGAATTGCTTGTGGAAGACAGAATGGGATGGGTGATAGGGAGAGAGAGGATTGGAAAGGGGAAAGACTTATTACTTTTCTCCTGCAGTTTATTCAGTGTAAAGTAAGAATGCTGCACACATGCAAAGTGCTCTCTTGTCCTTGGCAAGGCTAAATCTTGGAAGATGCTAAGCTTCTTGCAGCTTTTGTTGGCTGCACAGTAGCTGGGCATGCTGCAGCCCTTTTTATTTTGCAGCTGGTCTCTGGAGAATGATGAAAAAAAACCCAAAATCACACCAAACAATATCATAACAAAACAGGAGAAATGTAAAACAGGAAAAAACTTTGAGCATATATTGTCTCTTTCACAACTAAATCTTCTGTCTGCTCCCATCCTGTCCTGAACAAATCAAGCTCATCAATTAAGCAGAAGGATGCTCAAAAACAGTACTGGAATTTGACTCACTGCCATAAAAACTCAAGTCAAATTTTCTGTGTACCAGACTTTGTGTTAGAGCTCCAGTAGGAAAAAAGGAAGAAAACCCTTCACAACATTAATCATCTCAGGATCCTCCTGGTCTTTAAGCACTTGTAAAACATTTGGTTGAACCGAGACATTCATAATTCAGTGAGTAGTTTTAGCGAAATCAGAATGGCTATTTTTAGAAATGCTTAGCAACTGGAGCAAGGGAAAATCTTTCCAAAAACAAATGGATTGTCTTTTTCAGAAGAACACTGCTGGCTTTTCTGTACTTAAGAACCACAAGGGTCCTTAAGCAGAGACACAGAGGGATGCAAAAGCACTTTTACAAATACATGCACTATTAGTAAATTACTTTTTATCCAGGTATTGCCTGGATGAATGGTTTAACTGTGCCACCACCCATGATGCCCAGAGGATAGCAGGGAAGAGAGCCTGTCTTCTCAGGAGTGTTAGTCTTGGTGGCGGTCCAAGTGGCACTCTGGCATGCCAGGTCAGGCAAGGACATTTCTGCCCATAAGTGATTCCACATTCAGCTCATGCCAGTAGAGCTGGTTTATGAGAGGGCTGGTTGTGGAGAGTTCTGCCACCAGCACTTTGGATAACTGAATGTATAAACCAATTGCACTGTTCATTCGTGATTTTCCCAAACATGTCCAAGGAGTCATGACATCCACAATGAAAAATTGCATAACAGATCTGGGCAGCAACATCAGGTATTTAAGGTCTGGGTTCTTGCTTTGTGTTGGACCAAAGAGCAATGCTCTAAAAATGTTTTCACAAAAGCAGAAGTGAGCTGAGATGTCTGGTGTGAGGATTCCTCATTTCAGTATGTGCCAATGTACAAGGTGCAGAGCCGTGTGACGGAGAACTAATTCATTCCCCATATGGAGTGCTCTTGGTCAAGTTAACTGATCACAAATACCTGAAAATAAAACCTAGGGTTCATAGACACCCTTTATGGATTCACTCTGGCCAAGGACATACCAGTAAGAATGCATGCAGGCTTCGTCTGGCATTTGAAAAAGTTTAGATTAAAAACAAAAAAGCATAGGATCTGATGAAAGTTTTCAAAGCAAAATTCTTCTTCAAAACAAGGTATGCCCTTAAATGCTGAGGTTTTTGTTTCACTGGAAGAATTTCTACTGTGAATGTCGCTGGGGGTCATGCAGGTGAAGGACTTAAACCTTTTTTATCTATGTCCAAGAACAGAGCTAATACACAGGATGCTGTCCCAGGCTTATTCTTTTCTCTCTTAGTGTTTGGCTGACTGGAAGCTTTCCAGTTTCAGGCTTAGCAAAAACATGTTAGTCAAATGAATTTCATCCAAAATAACCTAGTCAGGTTTAACAGCCATGAAATTTCTTTAATGTCTCCACTGTGCATTACTGTTTGTAAGAAATGTAACTATGCTTCAGAATATTTTAACTACACTTTTCAATATATAATTATTTTGGTTTGAAGTATGTGAAATCAATGGCAGTGCTGAAAACAAGTCTCACTGATTCAAAGGTAATATGTAGTACCTCATCATTAAAATGTGAGCAGCAACTAAAAGGGTGCCTACAAGATGAAATGGGGAGTAAACCACAGATTTCATTTTTGAGTTAGCTCATGGTTTAATTATGATTTTTATCAAAGTCTTTTCAAATAGGATATTTATTGCTTGAATATGATCACTACATATTAGATTTACTTTAAAAAGAAGAAAAAGTTTACATTTTAATGTATGTCACAAAATACATCATCAGGAAAGAGCACTAGATTTATTTGCCCTTCATATCCTGCTTTGCTGACTTCTACTTTTCTCTAGCAATGCCTTATAACTGATTGGGGTATTTTTTATCTCCTTTATAAACAAATAAGAGAACATACTTACACTTTGAACTTCCTGGCAATAAGTTTTGTAACAATATTAAGTTTGATTGGCCCATTTCAGGAATTCATTAAAAATTAGATAATCTGTCTTGGTTTCATGTACAGGCTAGGAGTTCTGTCTAAAATGCATTAGTTTTTACATAAGAGAATTGTAGGCAGCTAACTGAAAAGGCTTTGGAGTTCAATTTATTCAAGTTTTACTTGCAGATTTGACTTTGGAAATGAAGGATCCTGGCTGGGAAAGTCACTGAAATACAGAGGGCTGAAAACAAAATTCTTTGAGCTCTCTGAAACAGTTCTCTGTTTTCTCAACCATAACAGCATGATGCTATTAAGCAGTGTCTTTGATCTGCAATAAGCATATCTAATTTGAATTCACTTGAAACGACTGCTAGTATCAGCTAAGCCTTTGTGCATCTTCCAGATTGCAGGAATATTATAATATAAAGAATAGCTTCAGCCCAATCAGGAATATTTGAATCATATGCTTTTTCTCTTCAGCAAATGTCATGTGCTGCAAATGACAGCACTTCAGGACTATCACTAAACCAAAAATGAAATCTGTCATTCACTCACCTGTTCTAGGCAAAAAAAAACCAAACCAGTTTTAAGAACCCTATCTCCTGTGGTAAGAAATTTGCACAAAGCAAAATATTGTATCATTAAAATTTCCTCTGGAGGAAATTACTCAAATGTATTTTTCCATGAACATTTGCATATAAGTATTATGGCATAATGAATATTACCTTACCCAATACACCCAGACTGCCAGGATTTCTTCATGATACTCCTGCAACTTAGTAAATAACATGGAAGAAAAAGAAGTAACTGATGGAAATTTCCATACCTTTCTACTATTTTATCATACAATTTTTAAAATTCTTCCAGATATGTGCCACACTTTTCTGTCAAAATAAGTAACTCTTAAATATTAGCAGGCAATGCTTATTTTCTCCTGTCTCTTTTCTCTTTCCAGTAAGGAGATTGTTGCTGAGAACTTTGCTACTTGATCTTTCTGTGACCCACCATAATCATCTCAGTCTTCTGTTTTCAAAGCAATTCACTTCCATCAGTCACTGCATTAATGATCTGTTTCAAGCTCACCCTTGAAAACAGCATTAACTGGTGCTCATTTGTTAGAGACACACATTGTAATGTGGGGCCTGATCCAAAGTCTGTGGCTCGGTAACCAAGGTCTTCTCAAGATCTTCAAAAGATTTTGATTGGGTCCCAGACCTTTTTCCTCTGTAAAAGCCAGTGCAGCACCAATGAGTAGCTCCTGTTAATATAACCAGTGCAGCTGTTACAATGCCAGAGAGGGGACTATGGTGGAACAGCTCATGGAGGTCAAGAATGGAGGAGACCATCTGTGCATGCACCTTTACTTTCTTGAGAAAATTAAGGATGAATCTACAGGACACTACAAAGCTTTGGCTGTGGTCTTTGGACTTGACTGTGAAGTCAGCATACAAAGGGCTCATTCAAATCCACCAAACCAAACAGCACTGCAGAGTTTTCCTAAAAGTCCTTCCAGTTATTTATAATGCAGCATCTTTATGCCACAGAGGATCTCCCTGTTTTTTGGCTTCTTTGGTGAGCAGAAGATCCTTCAGGGAAGCAGCGGAAGTCTCCCCAAGATCAATCAGTATTCCTATTCTGAAATCTCCCTTGGAAACAGGCAATCTTTTCTTACATGGCAGAAGAATACTTAAGAGAGCTATTACATGTTCAGTGTTGACAGGCATTCCAGACTGATGTGGATACTTGCCTGAAACATACCTAGTATATAATACAAAATTAAACTAATGTTTTTTAAAGACTAATATTGTCCTGCTTGGAAGTAGGGAATTCTGATTATGAAAAGCTTTTCTACTCTGATGGAAGAAGAAATCTTAATCTTCTGAGTTTCCTAAATGTAATTTCATAAGAAACATAACAAGAGGACTTTTTTGTGCAACAATTTTTTATCCATATACAACCTTTTTTCAGTTCATTAGCTGGCAAACTGAGCATCAAGGAGCAGCCTCCCATATCCTGTATTATTCAGAATGCAATATACCAGAATTGAGAACTTCCTTTAAAAACACAGACAGAAAAATGGAAACTGGCAAGAAAAAATGTCAAAGGAATTGTCTACTGGGGCTTCAGACAGGGCTGGAGGCTCCATAGATGCATTTCAAAATCACTGCTAGCTGACTAACAAGCCATGGGTCTCCAGAAGGACCCAGGAAGATTTTCGTACCCTAGAGACAATGCTTAGTGATGGTAAATTTTTAGAGTATCCATGATAGAAAAAGAGAATAGTCTCATTTCTTGAGAAAATTTGTAATAATTCTGCTCTCTCCTCTGTTCTTTCATAATTTTAAATTTTTAAGAGACTTTTAACACAAAGATGTTACATGCTAATACTGTAAGGTTTGTGATGAGTAGAGGAGAGGGATAGACTAAGTCTTGGTACCTAAGTTCTGGTTGTGGTTTGAGCTGATTTAAGATTTCATACTTACAAAAAATAGCATTTTTAATTTGCCTACTGAGGGAATCCACGCTCAGGCATTTTATATTCTTAATTCCCCCAAAAGTTCCTTTTAAAGTTATTTAAAATTATTTTTGTTTCACTGTGGTAAGTCATGCCATCCTCTAGAAACAGTGATAGCACTTTCCTCTTTCCAGACCTGATCAAAACCATTCCTACAGCAGTTGCTGTGTTCGAACACAGAAAAGGTTTATGGCTACACTTTCAATGCTATTCCTCTTCTAAGACTCCATGGAAACAGGTTTGGTTTTTTTTCTATCTAGTGACTATCCAGCAGCAGGATAGGGAAGGAGAAAAAAATACTGGGGTGGCATATAATGCCCTTTCCTGTTGCTGTCAGTAGTCCCCAGGAAAAAAATTCCAAGGAGCATATTCCACATATTTTATGGTGTAGGCCACCAGTGACTGTAGCTAAGCAAATTTTCAGTGGATTTTTCTTACTATGAGGTGGCAGAATTTTGGGGACAGCTCATTGCTCCTCTTCAGCGCAGTGAAAATGTGCCTTCACAGCAAGATCTTTCCTTTGCCATATTGTCCCCAACAGACATTTCCAAGAAAAAATCCTCTGATTTACTCAGTAAAATTTGTTTCACCATAGAAATATGGTCATCAGCAAGATGGAGACCATGGAATATCATTCTCAGTAATGAAGCACGTAAGATAATGGAAAGAAGTGTGAATGATGTGTTTTTTCCTAGATAGCAGTCTTGGCAAAGTGTACTTTTTTTACTTTTTGACCCAAGAGGAATAATGAGAAATACAAAATGAAGTCTGCTGCCTGACTGGTTGACACTGGCCTGGGGAAGGGGCACAGAGTCCTTCCTGCAGATGTCCCTGGGTGGGCAGCTGCAGCTCTCGCAGGCTGGCTCCTCAGCTCTGGGAGCAAACCCCAAGTAAAGATGACAGGAGTGTTAGGGGAGGCAAAGAAGAGGGAGAGGTTCTTTGTATAGGTTCCACAGGCGAGGTTTGCTCCATAGGTAGATGAAGGGTCCAGCGACAAAGAACAGTTTGAGGGTAGGGCCCGGGGTTCTTAAACTCCATGGCCTAGGGGTAGAGAGAAGAGACACAACCAATCGGATAGCACAAAATGGGATGGGCTAACAGGGAAGTATCCAATGGGGATAACTTGGAGGAGGGACTTATAACAATAAACCAATAGGGCACCGAATTGGGAAGAACTTTCTAGAAGTAATGCATAGTCAAACAGGGGGAATACATATGTATACGTATATACATAAAATTGGGTGGGAATACACAAACCAATCAGTATCAAAAATGTAGATTATGAACACAAGGGACTGTGGGAACTCACCCTAGCCTGGGAATGTGCTATACCTTGGTGCGTGTCCACCAGGACACAGGGTCATTGTGATTACAGCCACACACACTGCAACAATTGATGTTTTAGAAAGGCAGCACCAAGGGAATAAGTTTAGTATTAGGGATGTGCAAATTGAGTTCAGACCGCAGACAGGCATACACCAGTCTCCTATTAACTGTGGTGCTCCTCTGCCAGTGAGGGCACAGACTGGCACAGATCATAGAAGAATAAAAAGGGTCTGTGAGTAGTTGCGTATAAAGTCAAAGGACTTTTCCTTGTTAAATACAGAACCAGAGTACAATTTGGCACAGACCCAAATTACGACATTTTAATTAGAGATCTGATTCTGTTTCTCTGTACTTAGAAGCTGCTAAAAGCTTTTTAACTGACAGACAGAAGCTGCAGCACAGGAAAACAGCCTGAAGCACATCAGGGTATGGAGCTGAGTGAAGAGTTAACAATGCCAGGTCTGTGCTAGTGTAGTTTGCATGGAAGCCAACACCAGCCCTCTGCCATCATCTTTCACTCATGTTGCATCCTAGCAGCCCTGGGGGATCCTTGACTGCATTCAGTCCCTCTTTCCTGTCACCTGCCTGCAGGCTCCAGCTTCATCACAGCAGTGCCCTTGCTCTGACACCCAATACCTATAACTGCTCATTATCAGTAAGAATATTTGGGAAGAAAAAATAAATCTCTTTTTTTTTAGTTCCATTGAAACAAACAGAATAAATGCTTTGCCAGAACTTCTCAAAAAATAAAAAAAGTAATAAAAGAAATCAAGGATTTAAGGAGACCTGGGTAGTGTGAAGGTACATGTATTTTTTTGTCTCCATTGCTCCTACAAATAGTTAAATTTGCAACAACCAACCTTCTGTAGTATTATGAATTAAAAAAGAGGAGGAGAATCCTCCTCAGCAAGACAAATCTGATGACATCAGATTAGAGACCTCAGTTATGTTTGCTGAAATAACTGCAGTAAGGGCTCCATATAGATGTGCCTTGTGACACATGGACCTGTGCTAAAAAGTCCTCCATTGCACATATGGTTCCAATATTTGTTTGAAATTGGCAGTGTTTCAATTTCAGATGAAATCTCAGGCACTGAGGGTACACTCCAAAGCAGATGAAGATTTCCAGCAAGTTTCAATAATACGTAATGAAACTACTCTCAAGCTACAAAGCAGAGAACCAGCATACAATGCACTCTACTTTACAAGATCTTCTTTGCTTTTTAATGCTCACTATAGGAAGATTTAAAATACAATCAATTCCTTCTTCTTCAACTGCAGAACCTCTGCAAGAAATGCAACAATCTCTTTTTCATGAAGGTGAAGTTGAATTTAAGGAAACAAATAAAGAGTGACATTATCACCAAAGAGATAGAGCAACTTTGAAGTGCAGAGGCTTCCTATATTCAGAACAGAAGGCAAAACCTCTTGTTCCTTCAACTTTTAATTCCTTACATGGAAATATGTAGTATAGTTGTTTATACATAACATTATACATCTACATTGTACATAAATAATAATTCAATTACATCCCTGAGGAAGTGGGCACTGAAGCAAGAGATCTTTGAGGCAAGAAAGAAGCAATTCAATGAGGCTCCTATTTAATTATCCTCTCTGCTGGAGTCCCTCATAAAACTCAGCCAAAGAAGTTCCTCCACCTTGAATGACTTTCTTCTACCAGCAATATCAAAAACTGCCAGTAGGCAGAAAAACATTTATATGGCCAAGAGAGAAGTAAGATTTAGTGGAGAAAGCCCCTGCACACTGTCATGAGTCAGATTGTTGACAACAACAAATGTATAAAAATATCAAAATAAGGAATAAATAGGCAATATCTAGGAGGATCTTGATTCTTCAGGGGAAAAAAAAGTGACTTTTGGTTTCTAAATACTGTTTTTTCACTCTTTTTCTTATCCCAACTGGTTTTTATCTGAGCCTTGTTGAATGTAAGACAACTACAGTTTATGAAAAGTGTGAGTTATTGCAAGACCTACTAGTTGGAAGTATTATTTCTGCTTTTAAGTCAGAGACAAAATTCATTTTTTTCTGATCCAGATGAGACTTCAGAAAAGAATTACTTATATATATTCCAGAGACTTTATTGGAAGAGAGAGGTTGTTTATAAGTGGGCCACTTTGGTTAGAATGGAGATCTTTCACCCATAGATAAATGCTTTCCTGTAGTATCTGCCTGAAAAATAAATGTAGAGATGTCTTGCTCCTAAGACTTTTCCAGATACATTTTCATTTGCCAGCAGCAAGCACAAAGGCATTTTTGGGAAGGCACTGTTACAAACACTGATGTAAGTAACCTTGGTATACATAAAGGGTGTTTTGCTGTGTGGCATTAACATTTCTGTGTCCCACAGGGGTGTGAGGGTCAGGTGTAAAATCACTCCACTTCAGCCCCTCTGATTAGATCTGTGTCAGAGAACTGCCAAAAACAACTGCAGTGAGGCTGTTCTCTGCAGGGACAGCAGGAGCTCAGCACCAGCTGTGTGACCCAGGAGATGTGATGAGCTCAGGAGCAGGAGCCTCAGCCCTGCAGCAATCGCTCCAGCCCCTGCTATTCTTGTGGCACCCGGACTAAAGTCTGCATTTCTTTATGCAAGAACGACCTGGAGAGATATTTCCAGTCAAGGAATATATTGGTGCTTAGTAATCCCAGCAGTGAAGGGAGAAATTAGAAAGATATTTGAAACTGGGGTATTACACATTCAGGTGAATGCTCTGAGAAGGATAAAAATCATGGGCACAAATGTAACCTTTCCTTATGCGTGGTACAAACGAGTCTGGAGAATGCTTACTGGATGAATCCTTGGGGGACTTACCAAGAGTATCTGTCCCAATTAACAAGTATATACAAGGTATAAATTGTTGCCAATTCTTCTGCTGCTTCACATGCACCTTGGAGCAAAAATGCAGATTCAAAAAGCCATTGGGCATCTTCAAGTTTAAGTAGGAAATAAACAAGATTTTTAAAGATGTCAAATGCACCTAAAAGCAAATTTCAATGTCCTAAGTAGTAATTAGGCAAGCAAACCACTGTGCAGACATACATCTAAATAGTTCAAGCAGAGGAACCGCTCCCTTTAATACAGCATATACTTGATGAAGTTGCCAAAATGAGACCTTTCGAAATTCCTTTAAAATGTTGCCAACAGAAGGGACCAAGAGTCTTCAGAGCGCAATTAGCCATAGCGCAAGCCCTACCAGGCTGTTATTTGCATTATTCTGCAGGGCCTAGTGGGAAAGTAAGGGACAAAAACCCCCCTGGCAAAACAGGTGAGGATGTGAATGCACATGTCCTGCCGTGACAGCTGTGTCCAGGCTCTTCTGCAGAGGCAATGCCAAGTAGCTGACTCCTCACAAACAGGCATCCCACTTCACATTTAGCATATGGGGGACCTGTGTGCGTTCCTTATACTTTCCCCAGCTTAGGCCCCCCAGCATTACCTGGATCTCCATGAGGGAGTGTCCCTGTGCAGTGGGGGTGTAAGTCAACATGCAGAAAAGATGGAGGGCACAGAGTTTCATTATTTTCAACCATGTCACTGTTACCACACTGCTGTTAGGTTTTCTGATCTCCAAGTGAGATCCAGCAGCTTGGACTAGATTTACTTCTTCCGACTAACACTAACACGATAATTTCTATGGTGCTACTGTGTATTTGAGCTGATGCAAGTGGCTGAAAATCAAGGCCTAGGGCTCAAGCCCTGGTGTGATTACTTCCATGCCTCAGTAGCACCCAGCAGTCTCCCCGAACAGCCGCAGGTTGTAAGGCTGCCACACGTGTTCTGTTCTTCTCAATGGGCAATCCATTAACATTGCTGTCAAGCCACAGCTACAGCCTGGCAGCAGGGAAAGGCCTGACACGGTAGCCCCAGCCCTGTGCTTTATATTTATGAATGTGAAGCCTAGTAAGGAAACGCGAGTTTGTAAGATTAATGAAGTTTTCAAGTTCCCATGAGCTCCACAAGTAGGATAAACCTTGCTGTTGAATCACAGTAAAGTTTTAATTGACTAAATAGACTAATACAATCTATAGAAATGGCCAATAACTTTGGAACAAAGCACCACATGGAGCAGGCTGGGGAGGAAGATAAGACTTTGCTGCCTATTCATTATTTATCTTTTTGATTATTTCTAAATGAAATATAGTGCTATAATAGAGCTTGATTATCATTGTGCTTTCCACATTCTGTTTACATTAAAAATTTAAAAAATAAATCGATATAAAAGAATTTCAAATACAGTGCACTGGAAGAAAAAGAAACAAACCCTTTTGTGGAGGAATTATATTCTTCCTGAAAAAAAAGTGACTTTGCATGCTATGAATAGCAGACTTTCAGTAAGTCACCTAATAGACTTTGATAGAATTATAATTTATGATGTATTAATTGGACAAAGCAATATTAATATTTTATCCCAGAAAAGGTTACCCCAAGCTTAGAAAAATAATATATTTCAAACTTTACTTTCCTCCATTCCCAGGAAAAGAAGTCTTGTTTATATTGTCAGTTGGAGAATGGCTCCTAAGTAGTGAGTTTTCATGGTACACTTCATTTCTTGGGATAATTAAACTCCTCTACTTGAAAACATATTTGTTAACTGTGCTTTCTCAGAGAAAATATTTATTATTACATCATTATTTGAAACAGCCTTTCAACTTGTATAATACAAGGATTTGACAACTAACCATAAGGAGTCTTCTTATAACCTTCTAGCAGTTTTATGAGAGATCAGTTTTGAAAGTGCATTTAAAATTTTTACTAAATTTCCACTTACAATAGTAGAGAAAAATAACCACACCATTACTAAAATTTATTTAGCAATTCATACACACCCCATTAAAAGTTACTTTTTACATTCCAAAATGTTTATCATACATGATATGTACCTCAGAGTGTTTTTTACCAAGTATTGAAAAATGCATTAGTTTCCTCTTATTAAAAAAACCAAATCTTTAAATCACCAAAATCCATTTCTTTCAGAATGCTATTAATTAAAAAAAACCCCACCAAACCAAACCACAAACAAATTCAGCTAGATCTTTTTTTCATACATACATAGCTCTGATAAAGCAGGTAAGGAAAACTATGCAAAGTGCCCAACAGAATACATTAAAATGGGTTGTCATTATTCTTAAGTCCTGATAATGAGATAAGTAGTGTTCAAGTCAATTTTTCTACAATTTGCAAGAACCTGTTTATATTCTAGAAACAGCCTGTGAAAAGTTTGTTTGCAATTAAGTCCATTGGTGTTCGTAGGACAAAAACCTTTTTCAAAGAGAATATATATCAGTCATAGACATATTTTCTTTTTCCTGTGGCTGTGAATGAAACTTAAGTATTCAGCCTTACCTACTCTGCATACTTAAAAATATAGAGCCAGACCCTGTGAGTGTCATAAGGAAGGACTAAAATATATTTCAAAGACCCACACACATTTTCAGATTTTGCATTTGCCTTTTGGATTTTGACCTTTTAGAAGCCACAGTTTCACTGTACTTCTGAGGACAGAAAACTTACTAGCTACTAGCTACAAAGAGGGAGTTATAATCACATGACTTCAGGAGCCTTGGATTTTAGAAATACACCAAATATCTTTACTTTGCAGTGTAATTGGATTGATGGGAATGCCATCAGGACAGCAGAGAACATAAACAGGGATATAAATACAAGGAATGACCTGACTTCCTACTTCACTCTTTTCTATTTTAAAGCTCTAATATATCAGATCAAAGAGCTACTAGGCTCAGGTGGATCTTCATCCCCTGTCATGGATATATTTGTTTTCACCAACCCTCACTTCAGTTGTGTCCTCAAAATTTAAGGTTACATTGTACTGGCACAATAAAAAAATCTTAACTATACTGTTTGCAATTTGAATTATTTGTTTCTCCTTCCACTAATACCTGAAACAAAGCAACTAATCCATCAACACCAAAACATCGGAGATGAGTAATAAAGCCAGCTGTCTTCAATTTGCCCACTGCAGTGTGAAATTGAACAAATGCAGCTTTTTTGAGGGGGAGCTGTGTTCTGTGAAGAAACCCCATTTTATTAACATATTAAATGCTCAGGAGTCACACAAAAAAGAGAGTCTGTCTTTTTCTCCAGTGATATCAAGGTGTCCATTATGTTTACAAACACCAGTGGTGCAGAGCCTCTTTCTATAATTGAGGAATTGATGAAAATACCTGACAGCATTTGAGGTCCAGGGCATGATTTTCTTTAAAGTACACCCTGAAGGTACTCAGTTTCTTTTGTGGTTTGTCACCCATAAAATTTTAAAAGGGAATAAGTTGTTGTTCCTTTAATGTAGCTCCATACTGTGTAAAGCTTTTACCTCTGGAAATTTACCTGCTTTCTGTTGGCAGACTTTTCTCTCGCATCTGTAGGAATCAATTAACCCCCACAGATTTTACATCAGAGTTTGCAGGGTGGATGAGAAGGAGCAGTCAAGTGCTAGGTTTTATGTCCCTTGTGTGTCACTTGTCTTCTAATCTAGTTCAGACAAATTAACTGAGATCATTTAACTAGGATTTACTGATGCTGCACAAAGTAAAATATCTCCCCCACTTCTACTTTTTGTTTTCTCAATTTGTCATACCTTACTCCTTTTTTTAAGTGTTTGCTATAAAATCAGCAGAAATGAAATAATTTCAGTTCTTCAGTTGTTAACATGTCCTTCCCTGCTCTGACTAGAGCTCAGGGTCAGGAAAGTTTCTCTAGGATATGAAAAAAAAGCCTGCATGAGCTAAAGTGAGATCAGGAGGTGGAAAATAGAGAGTGAAGACACTGCCTAGCTAAACCCTTGACCTCAGTTCTAGGATGACCTGATTTCAGCACTTTGTTTACAGCTCAGGGTAGGAGAAGCCTGCTTATTCCATGCATTTATGTCTTTGTATTCTTCAGTCAATGGGATGGAAGACAGGGGCAGAAGATTTCATTCAACCATTGCCTTTAGCCTTTGGATTTGAACCACTGAAAATCTAGGAAAATTACCAGTCCATGGATCAGACATTAGGGGAATGAAAAGCCATATTTACCTAATAAATTTCATTGTGGAGAAACGAGTATGGACTTCCCCAAATCCTCAGTTTATATATTTCATGTAGAGGAAATATTATGGCCCTCAGGATGTATTTATCTAGAGATAGCTAAATATCTTTTTTATGCTGTTGCTTACCTCTATTTTGTACAATAATTTAATTCAGTTCTTTGTAGTCTAAACCAATTTCCTCCACCACAGAATTTTATTATTTGCTGATTGTCTCTAGGTAGCTTAATTACTGGTAAGAGGATAATGAAGAAAACCTGGAGCCAATATTTAAGTAGAGTGGAACTACTCAAGTGTAATCAGCATTTTAAATTTGCCTTTTAGTACTTTGTAAAGACCTATAACAAAATGCCTCCTTCCCTCCTGCCTTGCCTATTAAAAGGCTGTCAGGAGTTGGTGCACTGCAACTAACACCGAGGGGCAATGTGCCTGCCAGAAGGTGGGGGGTGGGTGGAGGAGAAGGGAGGCTTGCTGCTGGCTGGGCTCTTCTGGGGCTCCATTTGCATTATGCTCTCATAACATCTTCACTGAAATAGGAAAGCAAGAACACTGGGGTCTTAAAAGGTCTCCTGGTGTTTCTTTTTTACTTCAAGGAGACCATTTTGAGTTACTGTTGATGTCCTCAAATGTTCTAGCAAAGTTCATTATTTTCCATCTACTTAAATAATTTCAATTATATCAGCCAGACTTCACTCTTGAAAGTTTTGTTTTTCTTCCTTGTTTTACAAGTGGACTTCAAACCAGAGCTGACTTCATTTCTAGTGACAAGAAAACTCCCTGTACCCTCTCACACATGGTGTGAGGGATGTCAACCCCAGCAAGCAGGAATAGCCCAGGCACTGGCATGCTCTTGCTCATGGCTGGAACAAGGAGGCAGCACAAGTCAGGAGGGACTAGGCCTCCCCAGTCTGAGCATGTACAGGTTAGAGAGCAGAGGATTTAGCTCTGTGCATTTAGCTGTGCTTTCCTCTTACCAGCCGATTCAGAAAATGAGTCCTGACCTGCTTCCTTGACTGTGTAACTCAAAGGGTTAAGTTGAAATTTGAGTGATAGCTTCTCTTCTGCAATTTCTGTTCTTTGTGGTTTGTATGGAGTAACTTAATAGCTCAGGCCCCATAGATGATGGCAAATGATGCTTCATTTCTATGTAAAACTGAACTGTCAACTAAAGGTGTTGGAATATACTCATTCACTGAATGAACCAAGAAACATTTAGGGTCCTTTGTGAGTTTAAATCCTTCTGGAGAGAAGGATAATCCCTGTTGCCCTTACCACATGGGGATATTCTTTGCATTGGTTAAAGCAGAGGAGGAGAAGAGTGCAGCTCTGCAGCCACTGCCATCAATGTGAGGTTCAGGCAACTACAGATTTTAGGGGCAAGTTTCTGACTGCTGATGGCTCATTGCATCTCCCCAGCTCAGCCCAGACTTTGGAGCTGAACTGCCTCAGCAGGATCAGAGTGTCCCCTCAGCCTTTATTACCTGGTAATAAGGTGGTTTGACACTCAGTAATACTTGATGCAATTTTAGTTCTTGGCTTTCCTTGGAAGGAGTCACAAGACTGATTGCTCTTAGAAAGTAAGGTGACTGAAATGAAATGCTGCAGTGCTGATCATAGTGGATTTAACTCATTGCCACTGGGCCTTTAAGAGACAGGTGCATGAGATGTCTCTCATGCTGAGCCTCATACCCACAGTAAAGGGACCATTAGCCCTGACTGTGCTGCTCAGCTGACTCCTGTGAAAACAAGGCCAAGCAGGATAATGTCAGCATCAGATGAATCTTTGGTCTGTGAGCTGAATCTTCTTGAATTATGGTGCAATATACATCTAGAACATAATCAGTATGCACCATAAATACCAGAGCCATAAAAGCATACTTGGCTGAATCCTGTCATGCCATATTAGCCACAGAAAGTGTCCAGAATTCAACAGATCCTTGTTGTCCCATGTGCCCCAAGAGTTAATTTGGCCTCTTGTCTTTCTTGTCCTGTTAACATTTATTTGCACCTAATAAGGCATGAAATAATTACTTGTGGTGTATGTTCTAACATTTAATCCCATGGTGTCATATTTTAATTGTACAGAAACAGGATCTAAATGGTTCTAATTCCCTAAGGATGTGGTTATCCAGTAATGATCACAACCCTTGAAGCTCCCTTATTACTTTTATTGAAATAAAATTCTTCATGACTGAAATACTACATAATTTTTAAACTGCATCAAAATGAATTTGATGGCTTAAAAGAACAGATTGCAAATTTAGTTCATACAAGACTGCCCATAAGTAATACCTTACAGAGCACTTTCACATACCAAGTCCCCTAGCTATAAAACGATAACACTTCAAACACTCCAGAAATGTGGCTGAGGGCATCACATCTTTATAGGCCCCCTGAGGGGTCCATGAGGCTTACACCAGTAAGTATGGTTTGAGGCTTCAGCCTTTTCTATATATATTATATAGCATGTGATCAGATGGAAGTGAAGCACCATTTGCTGTCATCTACTGGGCCCGAGCTGATTAAGTCACTCCATGCAAACCATGAAGAACAGAAATCACAGAAGAGAAACTATCACTCAAGTTTCATCTCAGTCCTTTGAGCTATACCTCACTGGTAGCACAGACTAGAATTCAGCCTCTACTTCCACAGGAACATAATAAAATCATAAAATAATAGAATATTGGGATGGAAGGGACCATAAAGATCATCTGGTCCCAAGTCCCCTGCTGTGGGCAGGGATACCTTCCACCAGACCAGATTGCTCAAAGCTGCATCCAGCCTGGCCTTAAACACTTCAAGGGATGGAGCATCCACAATTTCTCTGGGCAACCTGTCCCACCGCTCTCACAGTAAAGAATTTCTTCCTAATATCTAAACTTAACCTACCCTTTCATTCTGAAGCCATTGCCCCTTGTTCTATCACTACACACAATGTAAAAAGTCTCTCTTCATCTTTCTTGTAGCCCTCTTTAGGTACGGGAAGACCACAATCAGGTCTCTCCGAAGCTTTCTCTTCTCCAGGCTGAACAATCCCAATTCTCTTACCCATTCCTCATAGGACAGGTACTCTACTGCTAAAGAGGCTGTAGCGCCACTCTCCCTACTTCTCTTTGGACTAGTCAATAATTCTTGCGTCTTGACAGATTTCTTATATACCCTCCAATTCAACAGAATTACATGTGTGCTTAAAGGCAACCATGCAATTTAGCTGATTACTTCATTTATAAACCAGTTTGTATAACTCTCCGTAATCTGAAGTAAATTCTCCATGCCTTTGGGTAAGAAACTATTATCATGGTCTTCATACTACTTTCCTCTAAAGTATATATAATATATATAAGAATGTAATAATTTCTAATGCTTGGAATTGATATGTCATATTACATATGTTCAAATTTTATAATGCTACTCCCTAGGTTATATATTCATGACAAATCAGCTGGAGGCAAATTTTTAAGCAGTTTTCCTTTCCTTCAAACCTACCAAAACCTTTTGGCCTCTCCCAAAGAAGGTAAAAATAATGAATAATACACACTATTTCTGAAAATTGATGCAGATGGGAAAAGAGAGGGTAAGCAAAAGCTACTAATCAAATCTCTAAAATGTAGCCCATGGTATACCTACTAGACAACAGTCCCTGGTTATGCAAAAAGCTCCTGAATTTAAAATATAAATCTCTGTAAATGAGAAAAGATTGCTCTTAAAAAAAGAATAACCTTCTTGGTTCTGCTATTTAATGAAATAATGTGCCGTATGATTTATATCTCACTCTGGTCCTGTTTATAACTCTTCATTTTTACTAAGTAGTTACACATTTTACTATATACCAGCTCAACAGCATACTTATGCTGATCATGTTGGGTAAAATCTTTCTGCAGATTTCCTCAAGTGACTGTTGTGACATTTTGTAGTTCGTATGGATCACAACTGTGGGTTCACAGCAAGCTGTGAAAGACTTGACATAGTTTTCACTGCTTCACAAATCAATGCTGTCAAGAGCAAATCTTGACCTTTATGCAATTTTAATTAATTTAATAAAAACCTTTGACATGGTGAGTAATTTAGAGATGTATGGAAAAAACTTGGCTGTCTAAGTAGTTTCTTTCAATTTTGACAAACACCCATGATGGAAAGTGAGTAAAGGTCCATAAGAGTCTATCAAACCTGTCTAAAGCACTCAGAAGCATTTAAAGTCCTATCCTGTTTATTCTGTTTTATACACCAAAGCCAAGCAAGGTGAGCTGCAATCTAAAGAATAACACCACAGTTTACTTTCAGACTGCCTGCAGTTGATTTAACATTCAGCAGACTACATATGCAGTCTAAGGTTAATGAATAGGGCTCTGCTGTTCTAGCAACTTTGTACTGTTGGTGTACTAAGTTGCAAGAATTTTTGGTGCTTGGGGTACTCATCTTCTATTTCTGCACACCTACATGTACTGACTTGAAATCTAAGATGATAAAAACTGTGTCAAGCAACTCCCTTCAAGAAGTAGCTATCCATAGAGATGAACTTGTAGAGTAAATTTGCATAACCTCGAAGTGTTTTGAATAATATGCTAACTTTTCTGGTTTTCTTCCATGCGTATAAGGTAGCATGGTCTCTCACTGATTCAGGAGGTGCACCAGTGAGATACCCTGGTCAGATCACCTAAGTGTTATGTTTCACTTCCTCATCACCCACTGACCAACATGGTACAGCCAGCTCTCAAGTGGTAAATCTTATAGCATGCTGACTGTCTGTCCCGTGGTGTTAATGGTGATAGCATGAGGGAAAGTGGATTTAAAATGAGAAATAGGAGATTTAGGTTAGATATTAGGAAGAAATTCCTTATTGTGGCTGTGGTGAGGCACTGGAAGATGTTGCCCAAATAATGCATGGGTGTCCCTCCCTGGAAGCATTCAAGGCCAGTCTGGATGGGGCTTCTGATCTAGTGGTAGCTGTTCCTGCCCATGGCTGGGGGCTTGGAACTCGATGATCTTTAAGGTCCCTTCCTACCCAAACCACTCTGAGATTCTATGATTAATGACACAGGTGTGATAGGCCTGCTGTGTGATTTGGACACAAAAGACATGAATACTGACTTCATGTATTACAAGTGAAATTTCTGTGCTCTGAAGCTATATTTTTTCTGCTTAATGAGAGTCTTTAATGTGGATAAGACTAAGTAGAATTCAGAATAGAAATGTTGTGTTCTGTGTTGCTGGATCATCTGTTGCTTTATCATCTTTCCAACATGCATGATGCAGTTGGCTGGAAGTAGTCTGCAAAGAGCACAGAGCTGAATCAAAGAGAGAGCATCACTACCTACATATAGAATAGTACACACTTAGGTTTGATTTGGGAAAGTTAACAATGATTTAATGTTCTCACCTGCTCAAGTTTAACACAGGGTTTTATAAGGAGTCGGATGTTAGCTAGCATTTGAAAACTAATAATCCAGACTCCAGGCCAATGATCACAAATCTTGCAATCACATTGGTTAGGAACAAAGTGAAAGCCTGAGAAGACATGAAGTCCATTCTTGTGAAAAAAGCATGTCTGAGCACAGGATTATTCAGGAATATCAATTCCATATAAAATTTCCATTTCACCATGCTTAAATATGAGGTGTTGACATGCCCTTATTTAAAGACTAACAAGTAAAGGCTGGTATTCTTTATATTGGGACCATTCAGTGAACAAAATGAAGAACCTGAAAGTCCAGGACACCTGATTCGGCATGTATTCTGAGCCCTGAGTTTCACTCAGAAGCTTACAAGGAGCTATTTTGCTGAGAAAACTGATGTTAATCACAATACTGGTTTGGGAGACTTCTTTTTGTTATTACACTGTGAAATTGCCAAATTCTCTTTGGCTGCATATAGCAATGTAACTGTCTAATAAAAGCAAGGTTAGATTTTAGGGTGAGATTGCATATCTCCAGATCAAGAATTTCACAGTACTTGGAGAAATCTGATTGCACGTTATTTGGTTCTAGGCTCATAGACACACACCCCAACATCTGCAGTGGCACTGCTCATGGGAACGGGCTGTGGCTTCAGTCACTCACCTGGGAGCTCTGTGCTCCTCATATACAGAAGCAGAAAGCATTCTTCAGTTTTGCATGCCTTTATCTTACATCTTCAGGCACTGAAAGAAGCCACCTGGAGTGGGGATTTTTTTAGGTTCTTTAGAGAGAGAAAGGAGTTTCTATGTAGAAATCTGCTCAAAGTAATCTTTTTAAAGCTATTTAGAAACTGCAGTTTATATTAAACCCTCAAATTTGAAAATAGCAAGGGCTCATGGCTAGTAAGAATTTTAAAGCAAAAAAATTTGCTTTCCTCTGTTTGCTGGCACATCTCTCACCTGCATGGGTGGGTGTGTGTACCTGTGCTCAATTCAGAAACAAAATCCAGTGTGAAAACTGGCAGCCTCAGAATAGGCTAGAACATCTCTTGAAAGAAGTTTTTGAACCTGATGCAGCTGCCCTGAAAGGAAGAAAATCAGCATGTAATTTTAAAAAAGGGGTTTACTTTACAGCTTGAGTCTTAAACTGAATTTCAGAATCGAAACAGAAGAAAGGCACTGATTCTATCCTAATATATAACTCTACAAGGCAGTTGTGATCCTCCTGCAGCCTGTGGAGTGACATCTGTAAGACTAATAAGACACATGAAAGAGGAATACCTATCAGAATGCAGTTTTCACTGAGGCTTCCTGACGCAACCAAAATGCTAATATGAAGCAAGGACATAATTGACTCTTTAGAATGCATGTGAAAGACAGTATCAGATGTATTGGATAATATTCTGGCTCTGCTCAAGTCAATGAGAACTTGTCTCTTAAACTTCAGTGGGTTCAGGATTTCATCAAATATATTCATCAACAACACAATTCAATGGTTTCTTTCTGACTTGTATCCTTTTTTATTAAAATTCCTCAACTGTAATAAGAATTTACAGCTAACTTAGAAATATTGTAACATGATTTTTCAGTAATGAACTACTCTTACAAATATTATGAGTACTGCTACTTTGAAGGCATTTTAATTGGATTTTATAAACTGAGTACACAGCAAAGCTTCCAAGGAAGATGAGAAGAATGAATGCAGAATGGTAATCCTTTATGTAATCATACACATGATAGATTATATCTGGGTTTCTGGGAAGAGAAAGGCTGTTGTAGACAGCTATGGGAGCTGAACACATTCTTTTCCCATCTCTGCAATTTTCTTGATTTTTAGAAAAATAGGGTACAAATCAAGAGAGTCAAAAATCTTAAAAATTCTCATGAATAAAATATTTGAAAAAAACCCCAAAACCCTAGGCCTGCCAGAATAATTTTTTAAACAATAATTCAAAATTCTTATAACTGACAAACTAACTGAAATGTTGAAATTAAAGAGCATGCTGATCTAAGCACACCATATTTCTCTAAATGTCAAACTTTAAAATGTCATATGTTTCCTTAAAATAAGGAAGATATTCAGAAAACTCAAAATTATTCTCTTTGAAAAATTACTCAATAAGAAAAAGAGATTAGAAACTTCATGGTTATGTCTAAGGGGCTTCTTGGCAAGACCACTTAAAAATGAAATAAAAAGGAAGACTTTGGACACTTTCTCACATCATAACTTTATTGAAAAGCTGATGAAGTTAAATGAAAGGTAAATGAAGTACTAAATAGTTAAGTGGACTGTGATGTGGATTGAAAACTGACTGAAGAGCCAGCCCAGTGGTTTGTGACCAGCAGAGTGACTTCCAGCTGGAGGCCAGTCTCCAGTGCTGGGCTCCAGGGGACAGTACAGGTGCTGATACTGTTTAGCATCTTCATAAAGGACATGGACTCTGGGACAGAGTGCTCCCCCAGCAGGTTTGCTAATGGTACAAAACAGGAGTGGGGGCTGATAAACTACTTGGGTGTGCTGCCATCCAAAGGCACCTTGACAAGCTGGAGGAACGGGCAGAGAGGAACCTCAGGAAACTCAGCAGGGGAGGAAAAATCGCAGGCACCAGCCTTCATGGGGGGCAGGA
>NW_008236769.1:6224443-6273053 GCF_000691975.1 Corvus brachyrhynchos | reverse complement strand
GTGAGCAAATAGTTCACCAGCAATGTGCCTTGGCAGTAAAGATGGCCAAGTGCATCTTGGGCTGTGTTAGGAGTAGAGCTGCCCGCAGGTGGAAGGTGTTGACAACTCTCCTCTGTCCACACTGGTGAGGCCACACCTGGTGTGTGGAGCTTTGTAAAAGAAAATGAACTTTCTGGAGTGAGTCCAGTGGAGGGCCACAAAGACGATTAAAGGAGTGAAGCACCGTTCATACAAGGAGAGCCTCAGAGAGCTGGTACTGTTCAGCACAGAAATAAGAATGCTTAGAGGGACCTTGTCCATGCATAAAAACAACTGAAAGGGAGAGTAAAGAAAAAGGAGAGAGGTGGTTCTGGGTGCTGTCCAGCGACAGGACAAGAGGCAAAGGGCAAGGACTGAAATACAGGAAATTCTGTTTAAAGATAACAAAACACCTTTTATTGTAAGGGTGATCAAACAGGTTGTGCTGAGACATTGTGGAGTATCTGTCCTAGGAGATATTCAAAACATGACTAGAAACAGTTCTGAGCAACCAGCTCTTGGTGATCTTGCTTTTAACCAAGGACTGGACCACAGGATTCCCAGACGTGTCCTCCCTCCTCAGCTGTTCCTATGGTGCTGTTTCATGGCTTGCTCTAAGAGCTGAAGCCCTATTCTTAAAAACCATAACTGCCCCATGAGTTAGGTCCAAATTCATCAGCTCTCCTGGGTAAGTTAACAGAAATAATTTGAGTTCACAGTGCCAGGACCATGTCAGTGACAGGCAGCTGTGTAGAAAGAAGACACATTTTCTGTGCATCTGAAACTTAGGTGTTTTTTCTTTTAACAACTTAATAGCAGAATGTTGAGACAAACAAATAAACCTGCAAGGGACACCTGCAAACATCACTGCTAATCAACATGTTCAGGGTTGACTGCAACTGGAAAAACTACAAACCAGAGGCAGCATCGAGTTTACTAGCTTAAAAAGAAAAGGTTTATTAATTGTTTTCTAAAACAGTCTCAGATACTCAAGTACAGCCAAAGGATATTAATGAAAACTAGAATGGCCACTTATTTCTGTAGCAGAAACCCTGTTTTCTTCCCATGCTTTTGTGGAGGGCTTATAAATTTCAGTGATAATGTTATGATTGGACTTCTTGTCATCGAAATTTTTACCAGAAATCGAGATTTAAACTTAGTTCATTTGTCACAGGTATATTTTATATCTCTAAGTTTTCCCCTGGTATTACATGATGTTTTAAGGAGGTCTTATATAGACAGCCATGTCAATGAGCAAACTATATAATTACACATCCATATTCTTGTCTCTTACATGGCTTCATGGTCTGTATCTATATTAAATGTTTACCTGTTTGAAACATGCAGTCTAGGGCACAGAGCTGTTCCTTTTTCCAAATTTCTACTGGGAAAATTGGACTAGTTTCTGAATAAACTTTTCAGCAAAGTTGGTTTGCTTTCTGTGAGTATTTTTCAAGTTTGATTTTTAGACGGAACAATACAAATCTCTGTAGTTCCATGCGTTGTGTTTTCAAGAAACACAAAAGGAGCTTCTAGGGATTTGTCTGTACATATGCACCAGTCAAAATTCACTAAATAGAGCATGGCATGAGCTACAGTTAAAACACTCCTTGAAAACTTCATTACTACAAGGAGAAAAAAGTTCTGTACACTTATGCAAATCTGAACATTTTATTACATTTCTGCAGGCATTTTGTAAACAAAGAAGGAAAAATAAAATATGTATTCCTGAGTATTTGCAGTGAAAGCTCAGAACAAGTGATACCTCTGTTCCTTTAATGTTATTCACTAAGAAAAGCAAATACCTAGAAAGCTGAACATACAGTAATTTTCTTTATAAAGAATGCTATTATGAATACCGCAATTCTATACAATATTAAGATTCTTGATAGTGTCAAAGCTACCTGACTCAGGGGGTTTGTATTTGACAAGAGAACATAACTTCAGTTCATGCCATCCTGCCTACACAAACATCCTTTGACTGTCAAAAATTTCCAGAGCTACTTTTACCACTACTGGGCATAAAGTCTGACCAGAAAGAGTAGTTCATGTTTATATGAAATTTAGACTTGTGTACTTCATAATCTTCAACTATAAATATTGGGTTTACCGTAGAGAAATGGAAGTTACAATCAAAGAGCATGTCTTAAATTGAAGAAAAAAACCACAAAAAATTGGTTAATACAGCCTGAGGGAAATAAAAACCAAAAGTAACTGGGCCAGTCCCAAAGTCAGAAGTACTTCAAAGAGGAGGGAGAGTCCTAGAAGACTGAACAATTGTAGGGATCTTTCTTGCTTCGGCAGCAGCACTCCCTGTGCTGCTTACACATCAGTGGTAATGTTACGTTTAGACCATTGCCTTCAAGAGAGGTCCAAATGTTTTTAGCCAGGTGCATTTAGGATGATTTATCTACAGTTGTGAAGTTAAACTAAGAATAATAGGATATCTTGTAAAGAGTAACTTGTCAGTATAATTACAATCATGCTATCAAGTGGTAAAATAGATCTTAAAAAGCTGGGACCATTACTACTCTGAATTTCAAAATAAATCATCACGATATGAGTTGTAAACTGTGACCTCATCCTCAGTGCCGTTTAGCAGGTCCCTGTTCCACTGACCAAAGTACCAAACTAAGCTATGAATAGCCTTTAAAGGTCAACCATCCTGTTGAACTAAGTAGGTCCAACCAACCTAATGGTACCTTTTAAAGGTTAAGCTTTCATTTATTTATTGCATTTTTCATGTATATTTTATTTAAATATTTATTTTCTTCCAAGGATTTCACACCCTCTTGAAATCTGATTTTGATTAAACAAAATTAATACAAAAAGGCATTACTGGAATGTGTATCTAGAAACAAACAAAAAACCCCACACAAGCACAGAAGATTTTTATATTTGTGTCATGTACAAAATTCTGTTTGCAGCTCTGTGGGAAAACAGGCTCTAAGGAGTCACAAACTATTTATCCTATAGAACACAAAGATGCTCTGATGGCAACTTCAAGCAAGCAAAGGCATGTTGTGTGTTGGCTAGCAAGTGACGGCGGCTGCCTGCAGCTGTGACACCCTCATCAGTTTCACCAGGCATTTGAGGGGCACTTGTCCCAAGGGCTGTCTGTGGGAGAGGAAGGGGACCAGAATCAGCTTTTCTGAGCAGAGCCATAGAGACCTGCCGCAGAGTGGGAAGCACAGTAGGGCAGTGTGCTCCCTCCCTCTGAACAGACCTGCCCTCCTAGTGGCACCGTGACCTGCATTTGAACCCCTCAGAAACAGCAGCATTTGTCTTCCTCTAAATCCTCCAAGGGATGAAACATAAGAAACATTTCACTTGTCAGGTCTGTTTACTACTTGTTGAAGTAAATGTAAATCTGATGTTTCTCTAACAGGAGCTGACGGCTTTATTTTACAGTGACATATCCATAGACTTCTTGGCATTTCTTATTACTATTTTGACACTAGAAGCTCTTTCCTGTGATTTAGTGTCAAAGCAGTAAGGTCATCTTGAGCTATTTAAACACTTGCTAAATAGCAGACTTACCAATAAGAGGCAATAACATTATAAGTAAGAAGTGTTCAGATATATCTCACCACAGGTACCCATGACTATTTCTCTGGAGCCACAGTATCTCTACAATAATATTCATTGAAGAAATATATTGCTAGTGATTCAGTGTGGATCCTTTAGTGAAACTGCATTTTATTAAGGAATAGTTTCTTCCATGAATGAATTTACAATTTGAATAGTTCAAACATGTAAAATCAAACAGCACAAAGCAACAGAGAAAGCAGAGTAGCAATTACTGATCGTTGCTTGACCACTCTGTATGACGTTTTAATTCCAAACAAGGGACCCCCTCCTCTGACTTGAGTGGTTGCTCTTCCGGCTCTGACAACACCATATGGAAAGTTGCTGACCAGCCAGAAAAGATCAGAAGGCTTCCACAGTCCATAAAATTTCTGCCCCTGGAAGGATTGTCCTACTTACCCTACACGGCAGTCCTGCATCTGCTGATTGAAGACTGACTTCTATTTAATAATTCCATTTGTTGGTTTGACTTACAGGGAACTAATTCAGTTTAACTATATGGCAAATTAGCTACTTACATTTTAATTATAATAGCATTGTTAGTTGTCCTTAAGAAGTTATGCCCCTATGAAGAAAATTATGCTTTAGGAGATATTTCACCACTACATTTGCAAAGGAAAGAAAGAGGAAAACAAAATCTATAGTGGGCGCTGCTTTGCCTGAAAGGAAACAAATAAAGATCCACAGGATCACAGGTTAGCTTTCTGATTCTGCTAAACTCTCCCTTTAATGTGCTTTCTAAAGGTTAAGACCAACTAGGGCACACTGGACCTCTGGAACAACCAAGAATAACTTTGGAGTAGCTCTGATCTGTATTTGGCTGTGGAAAGGTTTGTTTTAGTTCAGAAACAATGTTTAAGTCAATATATGTCAAAGCTGTGACACTGCTGTTAGAAGCACAAAAGTTGTCATAGACATTCGTGTCCTGATTGATTTGAGATGTGGGGCTAATTTAAATGATTCAGAGTGTTGCAAGGACATCAGTCTTGGGGCTTCTTTGTTGCTGAGAGTTTATATAATTTTATTCTTAGTGGACTCTGTACAGTCTCTGCAGTATCTCGTTTACATCTGGCTTGACTCAAATGACTGTCACATTAACTGGAAAAGCAATGTAAAAAATCAATAACTGCTACAACTCTTTATCACCACCACAAACTTTTAATGTTTGCTCTCAAAACTTTCTTTCTGTGTGCAGTTTTATGCATCACTTGATACGGATTTTACCTTAAATCTTCTAAGGCATACCACAAGGTCTTCAGCTGAAGTGCACTTTGAAGGAATAATTATCGCATACAAATGAATTTTATGACATTGAGATGTTCCAGACCCATATTTATGTGTGTGCATTCTTGGCTATTGATATTCAACCTCTACATTCATCAGCTAAGCTGTTTACTTCTACAATGGCACATTTCTGTCACCTGCAGCTTCTCATCCTCTTCTTCTGCATCCCAGTTGGCAAGTGCTTTAACTGTCTGTATATCTCTGTGCACTTTTTTCTGTTAATTTTGTTATGATAGTGCTAAGGGTTGTGGGCTTGCAGAAAACAATTTCTGTTGGCTACCACAGCTGTTGCATCAACTCGAGAAGGAAACTCCTTCCAGATGAGCCATTCTGTAGGAACAGCTCTACGCTGGCTGCATGAACAGCAACATGACACTGCTAGTGCAGTTGCATGAACATGCAGTGTTCATTCTCTGTAAATATTTCAGATAATTCTGTACAGTGTGTGTTGCACACGTACAGAACCTTCTTTATCCTTTTTTCAAAAAAAAAAAAAAAATGAAACGGCCTCTGTACTATTTGGAGATTCTGTGATATGTGAACATGTTGCTTAGGTTTAGCAGAAATTCTCATATTTGCCAAATGAAGTGGAAAACTCTAAAGATTTCCAAGCTAATGAGTGCTGCAATGCCCCAAATCGTTTCATACACACTAGAAGCCTGGGTACCAGTATGACTAAGATCCTGGTTTTTTTCTGTTTGAAAATGTCCTTGTCCTTTTCCACTGTTGTAGGGATTTTTTCCAAAGTACTTTCACTAACTCTTAGAGGATTGCTATAATTTCTGGTGATTAAAAGTTCTTAGGTGCAACAGTTAATTAGTAAAAAAAGAGCTTGCTACCAGCTGCTAGTAGTAACTTGGTATATTACGAATATCTTTCCTATACTTTCAACATCTATGCCCTGAGTGTGGTGTGTCCTGGAGTGTCTCTGAAGACATCTTCCATATGAACAGTACACACAAGATCAAGTCTTAACACATTTTAAACTGTTCACTGATGTAGAGGATAATCTTGTGTGATGCAAAGTCTCTGAAAGTCATATTGATGTCTGGCCATAAAGTATTGATATCGATCAAGAACTTCAATAAGAACATCGGAAAGATCACATCATGAGGCAAGGTTCACTTTATTTCCAAGGTATTTTATCAGTTTCGTTATCTTGCCTGATGATAGCTTGTTATTTTTAGAGAGAGATATAGGATAACATTGGTTTTCATGATGACAGAAGTCTTGTAAGTCACCTTCTTTCTTCTGATAGGCCATGAATAATTACAGGAATAAAAGAAAATTTTTAGAAGGGTTACTTGCTGGATATTTTGTGATGCAGTCTTGAAGAAATTATATAGGAAGAAATATTTCTGTACATGAGCTCAGGTAATGTTTATCTTCACAATTTTTTTTGTCACAAAATCATTATATAGCATGATGCCAGCATATCTGATGATCTTTAGGTTTTCCGAGAACATGCAAAGATCATTTGTTAGGACTTCTTCAAGAACCCACAGAATGTTTTCTAAACATATTCTTGTATTTTCCTGTCATATAATTAGCAGACACATATGTCCAGAGAACAACTTCTGGACCATTGCAGTGTGGACCTGAAGCAGGTGCTAACCAGATATAATCTTCTCATTCCAATCCCATTATTTTTGTCCCAAAACTGTGTCTCCATTGAATCACTTTCATCATCTGCATCTCGCACAGAGAAGGCTTATTAGTGACACTAGATCACGTCAGGTTGCTTCCTCCTTCCTCTGCAAACTTCAACACCTTTCCTGTTATCCTCTGCTTCCTAAGTGTCATCATAATCCTGTGATCAACCAGCTGTGGGCCATGTGTATAGAGGTATAAAAATTGTTGCAGATATGTTAGTAGAAACCTATTATATGCTTATTATTTTAATTTTAGAAGGAATGGGGAACACAATCATTACAACAATACTCTTCAGCATAATTAAGAAGTTCCTTCTTACATGTTTTCTTTATTTTTTTTCTCACTTCAGTTTTTACAATTAATTCATTGCAATATTAGGGATGTCAGATGCATGCAGAAAAAGTTGAGGACATATTTCATCCTATACAAGTTTGTTCCTCTATAAGTTTTCCTAAATATACTTACTCCTACAGATGACAGTCAGTATTATTCATGTCAAAACTTACTCTTTATATTTCAAAATTCAGCACCCTTTTGTTACAGGAGAGTGGTATTTTTTACTAAGCTTGTCTCTTTCTCATGGTGACATTTTGTTTAAATAAGAAAATCTGTATAAAGTGACTTTGTGCCTATGGGTGAATTTATTTGAAGTGTAAAATGTCAGACTGGCAACAGCAATAATCCTGTAAATTAGGTATGTCAAATAATGTACATGTAGACTTGTGATTCATCTAAGAGTGGAAGAATTTCTATTTCAAGAAACCTGAGTCATGAGTTCCCATTTCTTAATTGGTACTCTTGACAAAAGTGAGAAATATACCAATATAAAAAATTTATAACTCAGAAAATATTGAGTCTAGAGTAAAACTAACACCATCTCCCAGTTCAGCAATTGTCAGAAATAAAAATGATGTCTCTATACATGGAACAGAGTTCATCATCAAACAGTAATTTTCTAATTAGCAACTGCTACTAAACGATGTCCAGGAGGTTGCCTAGAGTGGTGCATAAATGCATTTACATGCTGCTACATGAGCTGTGCTGTAAGATGGATTGTGCTGCATGACCCAGTCTAGAACAGCCTCTGAGACAATCTCATCCCACACCATCACCTCTGAGACCTGGTGCATTCTCACTTGTAAGACTGAAATTGACTGGGGAGACCATGGAGCCAGAAGGAAAACTGGGTGGAACGTGTATGGAGAAAATGCCACATGGCTGTGGCTGCTATGGCTGAAAAATCACCTTGTCACCAAAGCTGGTCTCTTATCTGTAACCTTTCCTGACCCCTTTGCTGGGTAGTACAAAGGGTAGTGCTGCCTCTCAGGTTCTTCAAGTTCACTGCTGAGATAGGCGCTTTCTGCTCTTTTTTGGTGAATGTGGGATGGATTATCAAATATCAATTTGAACTATTTAAGTTTGATGTGAAGGAACTAAGTTACAGAGTGCTTTCCTAAGCAGTTTCCCTAGAAATTCTGAAGGGCAGTAAGGAGTATTAGTAAATACTGAGCAGCATGATTTTTTTTTCTAATTCCATTATTTCAGCTAGAACATTTCAAAATTAGAATTTTCTCTATAAAAGGAGAAGAAATTTTGTCTCAGTAATGAATTTAATTGCAGCTATTTGCTCTAAGTACAGTGGCAATAATTTTCCATCCTGAGAGAAGATTCAGCATTTTCCTGCAATGCTAAAATGGACTAGGGCACAGTTCAGTTCCTATGGAAGTTTTGCCACTTTTTACTCTTTATTTGAGTCTTCTCCTTGGTGTAACAGTGTCAATATGCCTTTATACACCTATCATGCACTCTACTATTTGCATATGTAGTATCTAGAATACTACTGCATTGTGTTACTCTATTACTGTAATATGGGTGTACTGTTACACTGTGCTAAGCAGCACATTTTGCAGTGCTTTACCTGCCACTTTCTGCACTGAAATGCAGAAACTTCAGCAGTAACTATTCTCTCTTACAGAGAAAGAAATAGCTTTGTTGGATTTATAGGTCACAGTTAAATTAAAAATGCTACTGTCCAAAAAGAAAGGAAAAAAGGTAAGAAATTTAAATTAGTTCTTATTATATACATATCAAGTTAATCCTGTGGTATACACAGGAAATAGGAGTTTTCTCCTTCTTTCAAATTCTTATGCTTCCTGAGGAATAACACTGTTCTCAGGCAACACTAAGCAGCTATTGCACAGTGGTTCTCTATGAACTTTCTCATGGACTCATATCAGTATTGTCATTCTCTGCATTTGAGGAGGTAGGCTAATTATAGTAGGTGTATACACCTAAATTAATTGGGAATTAGCTACACCCAGCTACACTGGTACCACCTGGTAACATCACATGGTCATGTCACTTCATAAAGATTAAAATAAGCTATGGAGAAACATTTTATCCTGAACAGAATACTGGCCATACAAAAGGTCTCTAGCTTTAAAATAGCTTAGTGACCCTTTAGAGGATGGGACAGAGGATCAGCCCCCAAAACATCAGCACTGAAAATCCATAACTGAACCTAAATAATCAATTAAATGACAGAAGTAGAACTAGTTTGAAGTTCAAACACACTAAAAGAATACTTCTGGAAAGGAGAGCTGAAAGGGTTTTGAGGCATCCTCAGTCACCAGCACCAACACAGGGACATGCAGGCAGCAAAAGCATCCATCAAAGGAATCTACATACAGCTACTACACCTCACTGCTTGTTGGGCACAGTGCAAATATTTTTCTAAAACCTTGATGTCTGCAAACCTCCCAAGTAAGACTTACAGGTGAAGGAAGCTGTCCAAACGTGTGTTTTTCCTCTTATCTTGTAATTAATTAGTCACTTTGCACAGGCTTGTTTCTGTTTATTTTCAATGTCAGTCTAAGTTTTCCAAGCTCTGTTAAAAATTAAATATTGTCAACAACAGAACTAGAGACTAAGTATATCTCTGAGTGACCCTGGTTGCCTACCCTCTTTCTTATGTGTTAACAAGTGGAAATATTATTCAGAGTTGACTATTAGCCACACTGCATACGTATACCACCTGAATTTGTTTTTCAGACATTCCTCAGTGTTCAGTGGTATGAAGTACATCACATTGTTTGCGAAGAAATCTCACCTTTATGATCCCTTTCATTTCTGCCTAATTGTCTAAGATAAGAATAGCTTGCTGTGCCTGAGGGGGAAATTTTCCATTACTGCTGAAAAGATAAATGGTAGAAAGCAAAATGAACTTGGCTCATTACAACCTCCTGAAAAAAAGGCAAATTGGTCTTCAGAAATGATATAATAGAGCTGACACTTTTAATAGTCTGGAGTTCAAATGTGGCATTTTATGTATTTTTTCCATAAAGTATAATACAAACAATTACAGATGCTGGCAATAATGAATGGTACTTAGTTTCTTTTACTAGCTTTATTCTGTAAGTTCCAGAGGGAGAAAATTTGTTTTACCAATAACCATTTTAATGAGGAGAGAAAGGTTACTTTTAAAGAAACATAACATACATTTCAGAGTGTTTCTAGTCTTAATCTCTATAATAATTGCACTAATGCATTTTGATCTACTATGAAAGTGCATAAAATGCTTAGCATGGTGAAAGCCAGAAAACTTATTTGATATTTTAAATATCTGATGAGCTTTGCAAGACAGGTCTGAAAAAATATTTCTTTCTTAGTACAGAACATAGTTCATACTAATGGTCAAGCTCTGAACTTGGGATTCATTTAGATCAGTTACTTCTAAACATATAATAGTTGTGCTGTGTATCATTAGTGCTTAACAGGTAGACATTGATTGGCTGGAGTACTGACTAGTATCACACAATTTCATCTGACAATGGAAAGATTTAAGTATTGATACAGCAGAACTATGGACCATTTAATTGAAGTAAAGGATGTGTTAATCTCAAATATCCATACTGAAAAAAGAGGGAAAGCTTATCTTTTTATTTCAGAGATAAGCTTTATATTTATGTATCACACAAATTTACTTTGGTATATTGTTCCAGATTAATGGAAAGGAGCTTGCAAATCTATTGAATATATCTATATAAAATATATATAAATATATATATACAAAAAAATATATTAAAAGACATGTATAGTGCTGTCAATCTGTGCACCAGTTCAGGAGCACCCCTAACTATTTAGATAAAAAAATCTTGACTTCAGCAGGATTTAAAGTCTGGGTAAGGCAGGTTTTTAAAGCCATGCTGAACAGAAGATTTGACTTGAGGGCATAAGATTAAGATGATTTTTCTGACAGTTTAATTCCATTTGCTCACAGGTCTGCATCTGACAGTCATTTTTTTATCAACTTCACTTTCCAAAAACAAACAAAGAAGAACATCTGGAAAGTGTTGTTTGCACACAATGCTCGCGCATGCAGCAAAACTTTTTGTTTTTTCAGTGGAGATCAGGTTCACAGATCAATATTTGCCATGAACATTTTGATTGTACTGATTAGCACATGTTGTGGGAAATGCCTGCATTTGTATGTAGCCTGAGGAGAGATTAATACATTGCAGGTACTACCTAGGCAGAATGCAGTAGAATGAAAACAATAATAATAATTCACAGATATTCAATTATTGCCTAACACAACATTACACACATTTTTATGGATACTTATAACTAGAACAACACAAGCTCATTAGCAACCAGAGAAGTATTTGAAATTATTTTATCAAAATTATTAATGCTACTTTTCCAATCTTATTGAGGTCAAGTGTGTGCATGCATTTATGTGAATAAAAAAATAGATAAGTTCTGTACAAATAAACTTGTTATGTCACCTTGCTTATTGAATTCTCCCTCTTTCCCACAAGCAACCTCTGTGCTGTAGGAGGAACAAGGCCATACCCACTGATACAATTTACAATCCTTCTATGTACATAGCTCTAATGGGAAGGGGAAGGAGGTCCTGAAGGCTGTGGAGTCTATTTCTGCTTTCGTGTCATGTCTGGTTGCCAAAAAAAGCATCCCAGGAGGTGCCCCATGGCTCCAAAGATGCCAGGTGCCCTTTTTCTTTCCCTCTATTCCACATTTCTAGCCTTTGACCTCTGCCTTCTCTTTCTTCCTTTCTTCCTTCCTTCCTTCCTTTCTTTGTTTGTTTGTTTGTTTCTTTCTTTCTTTCTTTCTTTCTTTCTCTTTGTTTTCAATTTTTTCTGCCTCAGAATTACACTTATTTTTTTTTAGTTTCTGTGTTCTTGCTATTTTCAGGCAGATTTTCCTTTTTTAAGGTGAGCTTTAACATTGTCCTGCAGGTTGAAACTTAGATACACTGGAGCCAGAATAAGAAAAACAAACACAACAAGAAACAGTGACTGCTATCTATGTTAAAGAGGGGTTGTACATGCTTCACTCTGAAGGTCATGCCAACACAAACCAAATCACAATTCTTTCAAACACTTCTTGAATTTGCACTCTCTTCAGCAGCGGAGGTTCGGTTATTTAGCAAACTTCTTCCACAATAAGACAGCAATCCTTGCCACAGCCCCCGACTGATGCAGCAACACAACTGCTCAGTAATAACTCTAGATACCACCCAGCACATTGATACAGGCTTGTTAAAATCTGGAGGGTTTATTTCAATAACCACATTTCTTGCACTTGCTTGGCGTATCTAATTGACATAGATTTTCCCCCCACTGTTACCAGATTTTTGGAGCTCCAAAAGAGTATGTTTCTTCTAAGTCAGAAGTCAGATCCTCAGTATTTATATGTAAGATAAGTGTCCACTCTGCAGTGAGATGTGTGACTGCAGTGAGCTTACATGTCCCCAGGTCATCTTTCAGAGAACCTCTTTGAATGCAAATAGCCATCCTGCAGGCCGATTCTCCCTCTCTCATTCTCCTGACCAGCTGGACACTGGTCACCTTTGAGCTGAATACTATGGCATTCTTAGCACTGTACTGTACCTAAATCCTAAACTCTCCAGAGCAGCACTGTAATTAGTGCACAGTCAATCCTGTGCTAGTGTTGTCCCCACATGACTAATCCAGACATCCAGTTTTCAGTTCAAAGCTTGCTTCTTACAGCCAGAGGAGTTCAGTGCATCTCAACATTTCCATATATACCTGCCTTAAATGCTTCCTCAGTGTTCACTGGCAGGTTTTTCATGCTCCATGTTGAACTCTGTACTGCCAGCAGCTGCACAGGTACCAGTCTGAACTAGCTGACAGCTACCCAGGGTACAGCTGCAAGGTGACAGTCACACCTTTGGGTTTCAGTGTCAGCACGCCTTGAGCTGACAGCAGTGAGAGAGGAGGTGACGAGGCAGAGACCAAGAGTATCACCCCTTCAAACCAGCTTTTACAGTGTGTGAAACTGGCCTAAAATAGAGTTTGTTTTCAAGGTGAGAGGTATACAGAATGAACTTTTATGCTGATTCTACAATTCCTCCAGTCTTCCTTAAGGCACAGATTTCTGTTCAAATGGTTTAGTGATACTATCCATCAGAGGGTTCAGCCTTTGCAGTATGTTTCACAGGAGTCCCTAGGTTTGACTCAGGAGCAATATATCACTTTAGTATTGCTTTATAGCCTGTTGTCAGCTGTATATTTATCATATTTATGTATGTATTGGGAAAGAATGTGTGAAATTTCTAATAATCAATATTGTATTGAATGTAACCAATAGAAACTAAAATAAAGAGGCATATCAGTGAAAGGAATATCGTAGAAGTAGTCATCAAGAAGTGCTAAAATTAACTGTCAATCTTAACTTATATATCTTATCTTATCTGGTAAACTTCAAGTTAAGCGACAAGTTAGAAACTGCTCACATACTTACTGAAATTCCTAAGGTTGGAAGTGTTAACAATGCTCAGGGCAAGGAAACTGTCCACCCTTTCCATAGCCTTCAGGATCAATGATCTGCATGACAGACTTAATTTTTCTTTCTGAAGTTTAAATCCTTAGCAATACATGTATTGTAGTCACTACTCTGCAGATACACTGGAGCCAGGTTTAAAATAACCTGTTAAAGGACCTGTAGTAGGTCATCTGTAGTAGAGAGTAGAAACAGCTGGACCTCTCTGTGCACTATGAGTCTATAGGAGAAGCAAAATAAATTAGCAAGAAACCTGGTCCATACTAGTGTCACAAAATGCATCTACAACAGGACACTGCTGATAGTAAAACTTGCCAGAGTAAATGTAGTTTAGGGGTGCTGCTGTAGAAACACCTTCATAAAGATTCAAAAAATGTGTATCTCCAATTTTTACTGAATAGGGTCCTGATTTGAAAAAAAGAAACCCAATGAATTAAGCAAGTGAGAACACTGCCAAAAGAAAGCATAGGATAAGATACTAAGTACTGTGTGGAATCAGATCTACCTTGCTGTAAAGCTACAGAACATCAAGTGCACCAGAACTTCTAGCTAAATTATGATGGGTCCCTGGACAAAGCTCTTTGCTCCTCTGATACAATAAGAAGGGGCAAGGTGAAGAAAAACACTGAGTTGCCTGGCAGGAATCTCCTTTTCTAGTTAAATAGGGGTAAGTTTGGAAGTTCTTCATATAACAAACTCCAGAGTCTTCCTAGGAACTTGCTTCGTTACATGATCAAATTAAATTTGAGAAAAAATAGGATTATTGCTGTAGCTGCTAGGTTTTGCTTAGCAGGCTGTGGGTCCTGAGAGCTCAGCGGGGGTTACCCAGGGCACTGCGACCCGGTCACATCCCACAGTCCATTTCAGACGGCCCCGTGACCTTGCTCTGGTCAGCTACAACCAGTGATGACAGAGGAGGCAAGAAGGGTCTCCCATGAGGGTAAGAGATGACTTTAATCACATCTCGGGCCAGGGACCCTCAGAGGCAGAGAGACCACGTGGTCTGGGTCCGGGGGATTTTGTCAGGGGGCATCACGAAAGCAGTGGGTTAACAGGCTACCAAAGGTTGTAATTTAAGAGGTAAGAAAGTTTATCTGTCTAGTTTGAACAACTAGAATAAAATTTTTATAGAAATTTAACTTGGCTTTTGCTTGTCCTCATAGCTGTGAACAAAGGTATAATTGATTTCCCAGAGATGCACACCAGCAACTTCACAATCTCTGCTCCTTCACCTCTTCCTCCTTTGGGTCAGTATCTTGTTGAGGAGAATGGACAAGTGTCTGTTTACATGGTGGAAACAGGATGGAGCAAATCTACACTCAGAAGAGTCATTTCTCCTGGGGAAACAGTTCCTCACAGCTCAAAACTCAGCTTTCTATGTAAAATAACCAATATTAGTGCTTAAAAAAAAAGTTGAATCAGTCCCCTTTATTACTAAACAGATGAAAACTACCACAGTTGTTTTTATATTGTTATTTCATATGGTAAATAACTCTATTAAGCTAGCCCTATAAATGTAATAAATCTATAAATTGTTTCCATCACCACAAATGTGCGAAAAAACCTTGAAAGAAAAACTAAATAAGAATTGTGATCCTTAATAAATAAATGCTTCATTCTAAACACACTATTCCAGAAAATCCATTTCATTTTAACATTCTTGTTCTTTTCTCTGCATTTCCCTGTCCTTAACAGCAAGGTGCATCCATCTAACACTGTTTTGTAAGGACGGATTCTTCTCTGCCAACATAATAAGAAAATCTAATTTTTCTTTCTTTCCATGAGAGCAACCTATTCCGAAGGTTGAGTTTTGAAGTGATCTCAAATGGAATGCTCCTCTACCCATCAGATTTCTTCTTTTGCAAAATCAGTTCATGATGTGTTTCTGATGATGAAAGATGAAGATAACTAACCAATCTGTATGATAGTCTTTTTCTTGCAAAACAATAAATTTCCTGAATTTTAGTTTTGTTTCAAATGGCCTGAAATCTTCATAATATATTGTTTTGTAGGGCCAGTTGGGGGAGAAACTCTGAATTCAAACAAGAGGCTATTCTCTGATCTCAAATGCAGATATCACTGTTGGAAGCGCTTATAGATACTCAGGTGTAGAGTTTCCTGAGGAGATGAAAAATGTGTGCCCAGTTCTGTATCCTGAATGCCCAGCATTTCAACATTCATTTTCCAGTCATGTGCCTGAACTTCATGCTGTAGAGCATTTGGGATCCTTTAAAACATTTGGACATCTTTGCTCCACTTTGCATAAAGCATAAAACATTGTCAGTAAAGAAGTGAGGTTGAAGAGCTTTGTGGTTGGAAGAGTCACCAAAGGTGGATAAAAGCTTCCTGCCTGGCTGCCTTTGCTGAACAGCCTGACTTGCAGTGACACAGTGTCAAGGTGCTTCTGGTAACAAATACATAACTACTTCTTGCTTAATGGGACAGTTGCACCGGCAGTATCTGCCTCAATTCCAGGATATTTAGCTTGGAAAAAGCATATGACTGTCTTCTCTCTTGGCAGGGAGTACCCCCCAGGGAAGGGAGGGAACAAAATAACAGATTCTAGTTTTCTTGAGTGAGTGTTCTCATGGTTCAGCACTAAGATAGCAGGGAAACATCTCGGGTTTTTTTCACTTGTCCCATCATTTTATTTGACTCTACATTCTGAAGAAGGAACAGTTCTGCCATGTTGAGCTCCATGACTTTTCTTGCTGTTGTGTAAAGCAAGTCAACATGTTTTAAAAGCGTTTTCATCTAGACTGATTTAGGCCGTTGAACTACAGAATTAATTATTCACACAGCCCTATTAAACAGATAGGCAGATATAAACAGCTAAATTACCTGCTCCTTATTATTTGTCAAATAGTAAAATTTAAAAAATATTTTGTTCCAGCATCTGTTCTTTTCCTTTTTTGTATGCGCTCTCTTGGTATCTTCTTCCAATTTCCATTTATCTACTTCTCCAACCACACCTATTCATACACTTTTTTTTGTACTTCTTGATACAACAGTAGCATATTAACATATTTCTACATTCTATTTCACTTAAGTTCAGTCTTGTCCCAGCACTAGTTTTTCTCTCCTTGATTTAAAAGAAAGTGCTAATTCTGACTTTATTCATAAGTGTCACAATGGCGCAGTTCTTTGGTATGGATAAACGTGAGTAAAAGTGTGCAGAATCAGGTTCTATGCAAGGACAAGTCCTGCAAAGCTAAAGCTGTAGCTAACATGATATATTTCAGGAGACCGGAATAGGAAATTTCACCTCAAGAATCTGATTAGCATACAAATGGGTGCCAGTGACACTGACCAAGGTGAAAAGCTGGTTCCATGAAGAAAATACCAAAATTATTTACTGTACATCCATATGGAATGTAGGGAGATGAGTAGTTTCTTTGATTTTTTTTTTTAACATAGGTATGAAACAGGTTTACTGTTACTCTTTAAACACTGCTGCATCCTGCATATCCTTTGACATTACAAAACAGTTTTAAAGTACCAAAACTATAAAAAAACCCCAAGGTGGACAGATAAGCAGGAGACAGCCAGATGTCACCCATGTTTCTGTTTCATTTCTCCACTGCTTCAGTTCTTTTTAATGTGTTTACTGTATACATACCATATTGACATATTTTGATTAATCATCAAAAAGAGGACTGGATCTTATGCTACACATTCCCTGAGATGAAATTTGGTCAAAGGATCGTTTCCAAGAGAAACAACAGTGTGAGATTTCCATGCAGAAGTCCTTCAGTCCCACTTTTGTGTTTCAGAGAGATAGGAATAGCCTAACCATGCATTAGTTAGCACATTATTTTTTAAAAATTTCTTCTGTTTTTTCTTTTTCCATTTTTTTTTCTTCCTGCAATATAAACTGAGTTGAAACTGTAGCTCTGTTTAGAAAACTTGTGTCTTAACATCTCCCTGATGTACTTGACTGCACTCCAACCACAGCTCTTCATGCCCTGGTTTTCCTTCTGAGATATGGTTTCATAACAGTGAAATGACTGTTTTTAGGCACACCATGTATTACCTCATACTATGAGAATCAACCTCAGCTGGCCATTTCAGCACCTTTGCATTTCCAGAGAAGTGCAGAGAGACCATATTGTTAATAACTGGAGTCCATTAGTAACTTGGGAAAGCATCAGAAAGGAATTTCTGTTGCACAACACAGAAAGGATGGGTCACATTTTAAAGACCAGGATCAACAAAGCGAATTTAGTTACAGTTTCTATCTCAAGTGATTCTGTATGCAGGTAAGTTCTTAAATCTGTATATTTATCCTAGTAAAAATATTTATGGAACCCCTTGGTCAGTTCAAAACCCTCTAGGAAGAATCAAAAGCAAGAAGGAAGAGCAACTATCCTTATTCCTTGGAGAGCTCTCACTCAGTTTTCCTACAGTGCCATATAAACGGTATGCACTTCTGCATATTTTCTTAGCAAACCTTGAGACTACCACAAAATGAATAAAGAGGCAATGTTCTAACAGCAGTGTGACCTCCAGAAAGGGCTTTCTATCACCTGGGACCTTTTTTTTCTCATCAATACAATGAGATATTTACATTGGGAGACTATAGCTGTTTCTTTGTTTTTCAAGTTCTCCTCATTAATATCCATAGGAAAGTCTCAGCTTCTTTCAGTGGGTGTTGACATTTCTATTTCCAGAGGCAATAACTAACTCTGTGATCTGCTTAGGCACACATGGACCTGAATTCTGCCTTCAGTGATATTAGAGTGAAAGCCGTAGCTGTGTTCAGCATAAATAATTGAGCAACAAGTAGATATTTTCTAGGTATTTCAGCCTTGAAAGACCTCCTAATTACCCCTCTGAAGATAGAATACACCAGACTTGGTGCCAAAGCCCAAGCCAGGAGTCCCCGTGTAATCTGAAAAGCTACAGGTGTCCCTGCCTTGGATTGTTAACATCACAGGACTGACTTAACTAAAAGAGGGCCCCTTCATAGTAACTCTTCTTGTGAACATTAGGTCTCATCTTATTTGGTTTCATCATCAGTCAGAGAACACCTGCTCATTGTTCATTTATGGCAGTCTTCACCTCCAACACAAAGAACCAAGTCTTGTATTTACTTTTTACTCCTACCAAAATTAAGAAGCTTGGAGCTGTTACTGTTAAAATTTCACATTTCCTCTTTTGGGTTTTTTTTTCTGATGTAATAAAAAATCACATGACTTTATGCAAACATATGCACATGTGTCTTCTGGAATAAAATTAATGCTCAAAAGACTTTTTTAGTTATCTAGGCAGTATTAAAAGTGACAACAACAAACCAAAAAAACAAGGAAGACTTGTCTTTGTATTTATGCAGCCAAATAATGTTACTGAAATCTCAAGCTATTATATTGCCTGCCTTATCTTCTTCCAATATGGAAAATGGATTGACTCTGATTAAGAGTGCTATTGAGGATAAGAATATAAATTAGTGGATATAGTTAACAGGCTTTGATGGATGATGCAATACATATTTTTTTTTACTAAAGCACGGCTAAAAATAAACTCTCCAGCTTTAGTATACCATAATAGTAGTTCATGAGTAACCTGTTTTCTCACATTAATTTTAAGCTGGCAGGCTTCCATTATATAATGTTGACTTTGGAGTGAACTCCTTCAAATCTCTCTTGAAGGCATTAACTTTCAATTTCAAAACTGCTGTAGAGGAAAAGAGATATTGGATCTCCTTGGAATAGTTATACTGTGAGAGCAATGTTGTTATTGCTCCTGGGTTAGAATCTATACTGAGAAGACTCAAAGCCTGTTGGGAACATCTTGCATTTAGACTGAGCTGTCAGTACACTCTACTCAGAAACTGCTGTAGAAAATGAATAGTGAACCAACTATCTTCATTACCAATAAACTGTCCACAGTACTAAAAGTATGGGAGGGCAAAAAGCTATGAAAGTGTTCACTACAAATAAATCAGTAATTAGAAGCAGAAGTGTGAACATTTTTGCTTTAAAAATTTACGCAGTAAAGTGATGAAATGGCTATCTTAATTTTTTAATCATTTTAGGAAACCTTGATATAACTGCTACAGGAAGAGCCCAAAAGTCATCATAAACAGTTTTTTGAACCTTTTACTAGGCATATTTGGTGTTTTGCAAACTGAAGACTGGAGGCAGAATAAGTGACAGCACTCAGAACACATGGGTTAGGTACTGGCCTTGCTGCAATTCCTAGACTATGCAATATCTCCTCAAAACTCCCTCTGGTGCACCAGCATTGGGATAGAAGACGGTGCAGAGTTCCTGAGGGTGACATTTACTGAACTGGCTGTAGACCAAGAGGCAGTAAGACCACACCTCTTTCACTTAGCAAGCTGCTAATTACACCTCCTGAAGAAGAGTTTCTTGGCTTGGGATCAGCCCTGGGCTGCACACCTGCGTTGCTGGGGCAGGCCTGAGCTAACGACACTCATGTATGGCACGGCATTATGCACCCCATCAGTCTGGGTCTTGCATGAAGGTTTGTTTCTTCATCATGCTTCACAACATAACATGAATATTTTCTAAGACCTCTCTGATTTAAAGGGAGCTTGACAATGCTCAACCCACCACAGCATTTTAGACATCTTTGTGTCAAACAAATATTAACATCCATAACCTGTTGAATAACTCTTAAAATATCATTATGTTAGTATTCTCCAAATTCAGCTTTCCAAAGTAACAAGATTTTTTCTTCCCCCTCAAAAGAAATATCGTAAGAGGTTTCCCATGCAATCCCAAGTGACTGGCTAGTGGTAGAAGCAATGCAATACAACGTCCAACAGGACATTGTAAATCTCAGGGCTTAAAGTCAGTAATGCTGGGTACTAAAGTCTTCCCTTACCTTTTTTCACTTTGTAGCTATGCTCAAGTTTGCAGCACAGGCAACCTTCAAAAAGTTGGAAGATCAGGGAAGCCCTCCTAAAAGTTCTCTACTGTGCTATTGAACCACCTCAGAAATAAATACTTTAACAATATAATATGCTGCTTCAAGGTGTTACTAATGCTATAGGAGTCTACAGGTATTCTTTGCCAATTAAGTTTGTCAGAGACTGTCACATTTCTGTCACAAATGCAAAAACTGAGAACAAGACTGCTGTAGCTTGCCATAAGTATCGACTGTCTGCAGGAAACTGACTGTGTGGCTTAAAATGTGGGGGAGGTGGGATGCTGAAGAGGAAGACTAGGGATAGTTTCTTACAGAGAAAAAAATGTTATATAAAAGAATACTGTAATAAGTGGGAATACAGAAAGAAAGAAAAAAGAGCAATCCAATAGGGCATAGATAAAAAAAACCTAGCACATATTTTAGATGCAACCTGGCAGGAAAGAGAATACAAATGTGCCAAAATTAATATACTGCAGAGAATGCCAGTTTTATTCTGCCCATTCATCACTACATATGTTTTTATATCGTGTTGATAAAAAATGATGCTTTTGTGGGTTTAGTGATACTCCTGGAGGAAAGTTGCACCAGGGACAGAGAAGTCTGAATAATCAAAACATGGGAGATGAGAAACATTCACAAAGCCCGTCTCTCATGTTTTGGGAGGAACACAACAAACTACTGGGGAAATCACTCTCAAAAATATTTGTTAATGACTGTCTCCAAAGGCTTTCTAGACAAGGTGGCCCTGTGTGCAGGAAAAGATGGAGATGCAAACCCCACCTTGCCCTGCTCAATCTGAACCTACACTGCCCAATCCTGCTGCATCTTTGATTGTGGACGCATGTTGCCTTCTGGCTCTCCCTCCTTCCCCTTTAGATCTCACTGCTCCCTGACATCTTTTACAGCTGCTGTTGTGATTGATGGCTAACTCACTTCAGTTAAAATGAGTTTTCTTAAATTGTTTGAAATAACACATGTAGTATAATTCCTGTCTTAGTCTGTTTCTTCCTAACATAGGCTAGGAAGCAGTCAGGCAGGTGCATCACATGGCAAATCTAGAAAGAAAATTACACTGGAAGGGGTTAGACCAGAAAGAGACAAAGTCCAGGAGCCATAGTCTCCTCAGCTGTAAGGGGCAGGACAGTATCTTAGACTACATAAACCCAGGAATTTCCCACCCAAGCAGTCCTTTTGGTCCGGCTGGTTCATTCTCAAGCATCCGTCACAAGTAACCACCCTTCGGCTGCACTATACAACCCCTGACTTGTATCATGTGTCAACGGCTCAGCGATGGGATCCAACTCAAGATTAAACATAAGATATTTTCCATTTGTTTCCAGTCTGTTATCCTTTGGTTTATCACCAAAGAGTATAGCATATAATAAGCCTTTAATTTTATTGTTAAGAGGCAATTGCAGAAAATAATCTGTAGATGAGGGTGCCTACCTGAAAAGTCAAACATCGTGATATGCCAGGATTTGATTTGAAGATGGAGGATCTCAAGACTTAAAACAACCTCTAAAAACCTGAACTTTTGGAAGGCAAGATTGAAAGTGTTGTCAGTAAAGCAGTTTTCCATCAGAATTACTCATAACTGTCACACAGTTACAAGCTTGGTTTGAACAAATGTCTCTAGAAAGGAGCACGAAACCAATAAAAGATTTTCTGATTGTCTGCTTTGCTATGAGACAGTCTAAATCTGAGGCAGCCAACTACAAGGCTGTCCCTGTAGCAAGAAAGCTAGATTTTTTTTCTGTGGAGAAATTTGTGCATGGGTGCACACATGGAGGCTGTGTGTGTCCCAGTCAGAATAAAACCAAATTTCAGAATATTGTTCATACACAATGAAATTATTTTTCTCAGAATTTGTTTGGTGTGCAAACTGAGATGCCAAGATCCAGTCACTGAGATGCCAAGATCCAAACAGTCCTGTGTGAGCAGACTAGGACCTTGGCATGAGAAGGGGAACCTCTTATGAAACACGTGGCGGTAAGTGTCAGAAATTAGTAATGGCTATTCTGAGCACATCCTATATTCCCATCTCCTTAGAGCTCATTGCCAGAGTAGAGATGCAGCACACCTCTCTACTGTCCATGTGTATAAACACAGATGTAATATCCTACCCAAAAAAATCTGCCTTAATTTTGCATTGCAAGTTCTGACTTCTCTTTAGGGCATTCTCTGGCATTAATTATACTCTCCCTGTATATAAATGACTCACATACTTGTAGGAAGAAAAGAATACTATAAAGACCCCAGACCACAATTCTGTCCTGAAAATGTAACACTTTAAATAACATAGTTAATATGATTTTAATACTTTGTGAAAAAAATAATATATGACAGCAAAAAAGAAATCCTGAAAGCTCCTTCCTCCTATAATGATAATCCATCTCCTTCAGAAATAGTAGCAGTGTTTTCATGATGGTGTTAAATCTATCCTCTATAAGCTACACTACAATTTGGAAGAGACTAAAGAAACTGAAGATGTTTTTGACCATGATTTTGAAACAAAATAACCTCTACTTATATATGTCTTATTCTAACACTTGCTCTGGCAGTGAAGGATTTGTATTTTTGCAGTGGCTCAAAACTTCATGCATTAACAATGGAATTGTGTAAATTAGAGATACAAATTAGGAATGCAAGGTGTGAATTCAAGGTTCATAATCATTCCAAGTCTGTCCATCATGACTGGTAGGTGATCCATTGTGGTCTCAGAGCTGATCACTTGGCCTATACTTTAAAATATTTTCCCACAGGTTTTGCTACTTCTTAGACCCATTCTACTCTGGTACTATTCCTTTTGGTAACCCTTCTGGAGTTCTTACTATGTCACTTAGCATATGTGCATTTTAATGCCACTGAAAAACTAAGGATTCTATATGAATCTGATTTGCATTCAGTTACTTTTTAATGACCTCATTAGCATTCCTTCTTTATCCTTCAACAGTGACTATTTAAATCAGAATCTTTTTCTTTTAATTGAGTGTTGTCAAAGAGATGGGAGGACTTTGGGTTATCTCTCCAGACATACTTTGGAAAAAAAGTCAATGCTACTGTAGCTAGGTTGCAGAATTCATGGAAACATAGAAGGGTTTGGGTTGGAAGGGGACCTTGAAGATCAGCTAGTTCCAACCTCCCTGCCATGGGCAGAGACACCTTTCACTAGACTAGGTTGCTTAGAGCCCCAGGGATGGATCATTCACAAGTTCCCTGGGCAACCTGTTCCAGTGTCTCACCACCCTCAAGGTAAAGAATTTTTTTCTAATATCTAATCTAAACTTACTCTCTTCCAGTTTGAATCCATTCATGACTGGGTTTCTGGGCAATTAGATATCTACCTGCTTCTTAATCACCCCAGCTGATAGGTTATCATTATGTACTATTGCTGAAGTAACTTTTTCTACTACTTCTCCCATCAAGGGAATAACCTCCAAAGTACAACTGTGGGGCAATGAAGTCTGCAACTCACAAGTTAGAATCCCCTCAGCCTGTCTGTTGGAACATGAATTAAGTCCAGAACTAAGCAGCTGACCACCAGTTCAGTTCAACAGTGTCTTCAACAGACACAAATTCTCTAAGTCACTATTGTCTCTATAAAACATCAATCTCTAATCCAAAATTTGGATCCTCAAAACCTTTACTCGGCTTCTTCCTGGCTCTTGGGACACATGCATGCTTTAGAGAGAAACAGTTCCCCTTCAGTGAAACTCCTGAGCGTGATAATGCTGAGGAGGTAGTTGCCAAAATACAGCAGGATGCATATAGCAGATGTTCTTCTCCCAGTGATCCACAACTACCAAAATTCCTTGCACCGATCTTGGCAGTACTTGGTATTCTCTCCTCTTTGTCAGTAGTTGGTGGCTAGACATTTATCCAGCAAATGAAAACCCAGAATCAATTCCATCTGATAGCAGGAATATCTACATCTTTCCTTCCAAAGAAAAGATCACCACCAAGCGCACAACAGGTGTGTGATTTACCTAATCTTTAGGGTCTGTCATAGGAAAATTTAGTGTGGGCTGAGGAAAACAGCAGAGCAACTGGAACTCAAAAACATACCTTGCATACTAGCCTAGAAACTCAGTCCTATTCTTTTAAGGTTTGTTCAAACCACTGAATATATTAGGAGAAAGGGCTGTCAAAAGTACTTCCCAAATTTACTCAAATGCTTGACCAAATACTAGACCAGTTGTGATTTTGGATATTGTCCCTAGTGCAGCCAGCAGCTTCAAGCTGAGACCAGAAATAGGAGAAAGGATCTTTTTGCATCCATGCAAAGCTGTCTTAGGTGGCTGGATAATTATTAATTGCTCTGGTTCACCCGGGCCATTGTAATTTCTGTTTGCCTCAGGAAAAACTACCGTCTCCTTCAGGCTGTAAACCAAACCAAGCCTCTTTGTTATGTCCTTGCTTGCAGTTATTTTGTAGGACAAAAACTGTGGCACTCCCCACTCTGAGTACACTGCAGTTTGTTAGCTCGAGGGTTGCAATGTGTCCTGGGTGAAATGTATTAACTGCAGTTACAGTTCCAAGGAAGACTGCCATGTCTGCATAAATTTATGGTTATTTTTTCTAAATGTGCTGTACAGACAGACTTTGATATTATGATCTGTTTTCAATATTCATCTTTTCTTTTCAAAATGTCAAAGCAGAGGGAGGCCTTCATGGTTAAGATTACAGCTACATTTGGACTGATTTTAAATGAATAATGGAGAGTATGTATCATGTTGTCTGGGAATAATGTTAGAGCTACTGAAAACTGGGGCTTCTGACTCACAAGATTTTTAGTGCTATTATTTAATGACTGAGTTCCAGGGAGACAAAGAACATCTTCCAGCTGAATCTGGGTAACTGCAAAGTCAGGCGTGAAAGAGGCTGAAGCAAAGACAGCTCAGCACAGTGCAGTGCTTTAATCTATCTTTTACAACATTCACTAGAGAACTCTCAGTCTATATCACCACATCATTCCTGGACCTTTTATTTTGAGAACTACCTAAAACACACTGGCAGCCTAAAGTGCAAGGATCATTGATTTTTGCTAACCTAGCTGAGGGCTTTAGGCTACAGAATTAGACTACTAAGTCACAGAGCACTAAGCTCTATACCTGCAAGACACTGCACCTCTTATATAAGAATTTTCTAAGTTTTCTGACTCAGAATCTCTTGTGCAGGGATAACAATTTTTTTTTGCCTGAAGAAGGGCCATGACAGGGTCCTTTCATGGCAGACATAATACGGATCCTTGGCCAGACAGGCTGATCTAGCAAGTTTATAATAAAAATATGACATGAGAAATACTGTTTCCTGATTTGTAAAAATACATGAGATTTTGGAATAAATGTCAAAATAAAAAGATAATCTTATTTTGAAAATGGATCTGTTTGGTTTACCATAAATCATAATAGTTTCGAGAATTATATTTTTATTTTGACTTTTAAATATAAGTTATTAATATTTCACTTACTAATATGATGAAGGCCAAGTCCTTTTCCAGTAAAGAATAGGATCATTACACTGGAAAATATCAGCATTGACTTCTCAAACTTTTAGCAATTGTAGTTTCTGAGACAGGACATTTACTAACAATAAAACAGTTTCCAATCACTGTGGAAGGTTGCAAACTGCCTCTACTTTAATGCACTGAATACCTATATCTAGTTAAGGAACTATCCCATCGAGGACTTAGATCACTCCTCTCTTACCAAAACTACACATTCCTGAAAGATGTATCTATAACTTTTTCCACAAGCCAAGCCCATATGCAAAGAAGAATGAAAACCAAGAAGTGGATTTTAGAACAATCAGGTAATATTCTAGATCTGACAGCAGAGCTGAGGCTGAGACTGAACAACAGAATGTGGAGTCACTAACATCAGCAATGAAGCACCACTTTGAGAAAGACATGCTTTTGGTGACCATTTTCATTTAAAAAGCTCAACACTTGAAAATTAGTTTTATTCGCAACAGCTGCCCTCTGAATTTATAAAACAGGCTTCCTCAAGTGATCAGCATTTTAATCTTTCCTCAATAAACGTTGCTAAATATCACTGAGTGCTTCAACAGACGGTCGAGTGGCCCTGAGTTTTTGGGAAATTAAATGAAATTGATAAGCTTTTTTGTAGATAACTGTGAGAAAGACTGATACGTCACAGCACTTTTGATAAGAGTGAGGTACAGCCTTCGCAGCTTGACAAACACCATTACACAAAAAGCAAAAGAGAATTACATATTTAGGGTAATTGATAAAAGAGACGCCATTGCCACTTATAATCTGTTCCAGTTGCATCTCACAGATTCACAGAATATTCTGAGATGGAAGGGACCCACAAGTATCATGACCCATATAGGGTTTGAACCCAAGACCTTGGTGTTATTTGCACCATTATTAGAACCATGGTCTAACCAACTGAGCTGATCTCAGCTCATTAGTGATGGAAAATTAATAGCTCCAAAATGCCCATGAAATTATATGGTGATCTTGGTTCAGGTCCCAGTGTGAGTATGGTGGTCAGAGAGCACACCTTGCCTCCACGCAGGTATGGCCCTGCCTGGGTGAAGCACAGCTCCTCAAGGAGGGGCAGGTCCCAAGGGCTACCTGTCTGAGAACATAATACATGTGTTATTATCTTTCACAGACTTTGTCAGTTTTTCATTTAGTGGTATTTTAGCAATCCCTTGAGAGACGTCATACCAGTTCTCTTGACCAATCCAAGTGATGTGTACTTTAAGGAAAGGTTCCTCTCCTTCCAAAATATGCAGTTTTGTTTAGTGCACAGTCTAACTAAACCCTTACTCATTGAATTTTACTAAATAAATTCTATTCCAAATGTACATTTCCAAATATAAACTACACCAGAATTTAGACAACAATCCCATGCCATTCCTTCTTTGTTACAGTGCGGATACTGCAACACGTGTATCAGACAACGAGGCCCGTGGAAAAGAAATATATACGGACCAATTCTTGATAGATGTTTCAGAGAGATGTTTATTTCTCCAGCCGCATGGCCGGGATCTGCCGAGGAACTGAGGCAATCACGGGACCCGAGGGTCCTTGCCTGCGCAGGGGAACTCAAAACAACCAATGGGGAACGAGGCTGACCCGGGGCAGGGAACCCCCGTGCCTCCCCCCTAGGGCCCCTCTCCCAGGGCTACATGGCAGGCGGAGGGACCCTGACGCTTCTTCACTGTATTTTCTATATTCAGAAATAATTTCTGTTCTAAATCATTACTTTAAATGGTTTTTATTTAGTGTCAAAATAAATATTTCTGAAGTGTGTTCAAATTTGACAAACTTTCAAGATTATTGTATTTTATTTATGAATCAACAATTTGTGTATTTTCTAAACAAAAAATAGAGATCTAACTCCAGTTCTCTGTGAACAACTGTAGTGCACTCCATTGCACCTTAGTTCAGGAACTGACTAGCAGAACTTCTCTTTACAGAATAATAATAATAATGGATATGTACATTATCAGCTATCTATGTTGCATATTTTAGACATGATTTAACTTGCACATGGATGTACTGGCATCTTCAGTGCAGGAAAGTGAAGATAGCATACATTTGATCAGTTTTGAAGTGTTTACAATGTCTAACCTCCTTGAACACTCTCAAAATATGTAAAGTGGTTTTACAGTGGCCTTGATTCTTAGTAAGGTGGTAAATATTAAATTGACCATATTGAGATAGTTTGACTGCAGTCTTTCTACATTAAATTTAAAAAAAAAATTTTAATAAAGCTTTCCCCTTCATTTACTTTTGATGATTTCCTATTCATGCATAATATAGGGACACGCACACACATTTATTCTTTTCAAGGTATTTTGCTTCAGTTCATCTGAAAGATTTCTAATCAGTTTGAGTTCATTTGAAATAAAATGGCCAAACTAGGCTGAAAAATGTTTCCAACCGGCTTTAAAGTTGTGTGTAAACTACACTTCAAACTGAGCAGGTGCACCTCTTCATTGTAGACACTTTCCAACTCAAAGGATAAGAAACACCATTTTCCATGTATACAGGGCCCTGGGCACAAGTCCTTGAAAATGTTGTCCTTAAAATTTATTCTGAATTTCATTGTAGCTTCAGCATAATGCATTTACCGACATGCTTTAGTACAGTAAATGCCTTTTGGGCCATCTCATTCCATTCCATAATTGTTTTCTGGGGAAACCCTTACCCTCTACTTGATATATGCAATACAGATGGTTGGTAAAACTTGAATTTTTATTGATGCATAGTAATATCTTTCTCAGCACCCTTAAAGAAAGTGACATAATTCTTTAAGACATAATATTACGCTTAGGAATTGCTCTAGAGGGTCATCAATCTTTTGTGAAACTCTTCCAGCACTCTGCTAGTGTTAAATAAACCATGACTAGAATGAAATTCAAAATAGTTTGAGTGATTTCTGCAAAATGTTCTCCATTTGCCAATTATGTAGCACTATATTTCATCCTATCAGTTATTCATTATTCTTTGCTAAAAATACAGCAATGGCAAGGGATTTTTTGTGAGTTCCAGAAGAATTGCAGATGACCCACTTCTTGAAAACCAGGTATTATTTTATAAAACGTGGCAAAGCTGATAACTAAGTGATGATGAAGTGGTATTTGTTTTTAAATTTTGTTTTCTTGATAAGAAACAATATTCAAGCCCAGTGGGAAGAGGGTTTGTTCAAAGCCATTTTCTAAAATGTTGACTGGGTCTTCTGAGCTTATGCTTAATTCACAACCCATCCTGATGGTCCTTAGCTGGTACCAGAGTTCCAAAAGGCAAAACACAAAAGAAATAAGCCTAATCTAAATATGTTTGTCTAATATCAAAAAAGGCCATACTCATGTCAATGCTCCTTCTTCACAAATCTGTTTGAAATACTTTATTTGCTACCATGTTCATAACCTTGCTCTACTGCCTCCTCATGCCAACCTTTCCTTTAGATTTGTCATTTTAGCTCAAATCCTAAATCGGGACTTTTAAATACAGTCTGAGTTCAGCCGACTAAAGTTCATTTTAAAGCATTCTAGGCATTTTTATAGTTGGGGGTGTTTTGACTTAGATTCAAACCTCAAAGGAACTTCCTGTCAAGTCTCACATCCCCAAGAGCTCTGACCCAGCGATAATGATGTTCCCCCAGGAGCCTAGCTCTTCATTCCGCAGATTGAAGGCATTATCCTGGACCTTGAAGAGCTCTTTGCCCATACAGAAAGCTGAGTAAGAAACCTGTTTAAGGCTCCAATGTGATGTTTAACGTAGAAAATAAAAGCAAGGCCCTAAAATAAGTTAATAAGGTGGGTGCATGTGAAGGCAAAGGATTTGTATTACTTTTTCTTTGCCATTCTCTTTTCTGGCCCCATAGGCAATCTTGTCCCAGTTTAACAGGGAAAAAAATCTTGATGTTGCTCACAGTATGTTGCATACCAACCTTATTACCACTGAAAATCAGAGCACACTGACACAGAAGAAGGTTATGTTTTGAAATATCTCCATTTTGTTCAGAATTCCCTTACTATCTCTCACTACTGTCTCTTTGATATGAAGACAGAACAGCTATGAGAGGTGACATTTTCTTCTTCTACAGTAAAAGATGGTGTGGTCATTCAGAGATATGATTAGGTGTTGTGCTTTGATTTCCATGCTCACTGAAAGTCTTTAAGCTGTCCTCCTTAATATTAAACATTCAAAAATAATGAAGAAAATCTAGTTTCCTAAAGTAAGTACACTATAAGAGACAAAAAATTAAGAGAACATGCGAAATAACTTAGGGCAGTTTCTTTAAACTATGGAAAGGAAATAACAAAGTTTATCTCAAGTAAAACAAACTATGTTCACTTCTTGTATTAGCTTATGTCAAATCAATTCGAAGTTTAACTTGTGTTTTTTAAATAGTGATTTTCCATTAACAAGGCATAGATTGAAAAAAAAAACAAAACCTAAAAGCTCTTACCATTTAGTCCTTATTATCCAGGCTTTGATTCCCAGAATATATCCACATCATGCAGTGAAAATCTACTGAACATTTTGAATAAGCCCCAGTGTAAGTGCTGGTATGGTGCAGTGTTTGGTCGGGTTATTCCCCACTGAGTGATTAAAGTGCTCTCAGGACTCAACTGACACCTCTGCCTGTCATTTCACTGGGTGCCACCTCCTCTACATCCAACTGAGGCATCTTTGCACCAGCATCCTTTGGAAAAAGTACACTCATGCCTTTGATGGCAGAGAGGCTGGAGCACAAGAGAATGGCTGTGGCTGGGAGACCATGCCATGAACTCAGGTCTGAGGAGAATCATAGGGAATGAGAGCTGATTAGCAGACCATAGAGCTGTGGGGAAGACAAATAAGAGCTTTATGATATAGCTTCATAGAAATAGAGAGTTTGAGTGTGACTAGAGGTAAATGTGATGTTGACCTGAAGTACTGTAACTTCTTTTTAATTTTCCAAAAGAAGATTCCATAAAAATCAAATAATTCATGTTGGACAAACCCCAAGTTTTAGTGAGCTATATTTCAGTTGAAGATGTTTGACCAGTTCTAACAGTTTATAAAGTTTACAGAGACATAAGGAGTGAAGTTCACCATCTGCTACTGTAAATAAAAACTCTTATTCTAATGTTTAAAGCAAATAGGGCAGCTGTCATTACATCCCTCACACATGATTAAATCAAAAGCCTACAGCACCTGTAGCACCAACACTTTACTGCAATACTAACATGTGAGACTTGAGTCTGGGAGGGATAATCTTTATTCTTACTATAACAGAGTAAGGCATGCCAGCACTGCAGAAGAAAAATTATTAAAAAATATTTATATGCTAAAATTTCTTCACCAGAGAGAGAGAGAGGGAGAGAATTGTCCTCATTAGATGTGCAAAAAATGACCAATAATGTATTAACCTATTATTCACAAGAGCTACTAGTTCAAAAGCATAATTTCTTTCTTAAGAAAATAAAATAATTATTTGTGATATTCTTTTTGAAGCTAACTGAGTTGACTTAAAAAAACATTCAGAATCTCCCTTTAATGAATGGACAATGATTTTTAAGAGGAAGCTCTTGAGAAATTTTTGAAGCTTGTCTCTTGTGCCTCCAAGTAATTAATCTACTTCACAAAAAAATACCTCTCTTCTCTGAAAGTCACCGCCTAATTAAAACTCATAGTAGCGTGTCCTTTCTGGTTATGGCTGACTTTTTCCAAATTGTAAGGAAAAAAGCTGTATCTGTAGAGCAGCATTTTTTACCCTGGAGATTTACTTTCAAGAAAAAGTCTGAGGAGTTCATCTCACTAGATGAGTGTTCAAAGCTTGTTTGAAATACACCTTCAACTCAGTGAGTTTGGTTTAGTGCAGGTGCTCTTCCTGCTTCATTATGTCCTTGATTATTTTCAGCATCATGACAATTTTGATATTAATCTTTCTACAAGAAGGTGAAATACTGGTTAGACTGGTTCAAAACTGAAAACAGTTTTAACAGAGATGAGCCTGATTTTTCACAGAAAATAGTAAGCTGTTTAAGAACTACACTCAAATTTTCAGGTAGAGACTAATGAACTCGTCTCAACTGAAACAGATGGCACAGCCTATTTGCTAGTCTATTAACTTTTATAGAGCACTGAAGAATCATCATGAAATAGAAGAAATCCAGAAAACAGGAAAGACTACTGAACTAGATTTAGAATGTATTTATCATTTTTATTTGATTTATAGGGTCTCTTAATTTTGTTACACAAAGGATAAGGATACGTAAAGATTTTATATATGTATATGTGTATATATATATATAAAGTGGACAAGTCAAATAATGTCATAATGTAGAAAATATTTGTAAGCAGAGTATAAACAATCCTGAGCTGTGCGCATTTGAAATAATTTATGGAAGTTACAACCTGTGATTAAATGGTACTTTGAGGTAAGTAAATTTCACCATGAAACCACTTTCAAGTTATTTAAGCTACTTTGTACATATATGTAAACTACCTCTATAATTCTTTCAGAAATGTTATTCCATTTTTCAATGTAATCGAGGAAAAAAGATGGCTGAACTTTCCTTTTAAGTTAAGGAAAGAAAATGACTGTTTTCTTGCGTGTAAAAATATATGACTAAGAAAAACTAGCTCATGAGAGGCTCCCCATTGTGTATTTCATGTTGAGTGTAATTCAAAGTCTCATTATAAATGTTTGACCCAGGGGCTGCTGCTTCCACTCAGTTGATATTCATTCACTCAATGAGCCACCTGAAAGAGAGTAATTTAAAAGCTGCCGTGGGATGCCTCACTATATGATATATTGTAAGATTATTTCTGTTTGGAGACTCATACTTTGTTGCTCTCAATAAGAAGAAAAGTTTATATGTAAGAATATCTATAATTTCTGAGTCACACACTTCCATTTGTAAGGCAAAATACATCTCACAAAACCAATTAAGCAGTCAGATAGAGGAACCATTGTGTAAATTATCAGTAATTTATAAGTGTTAACCATCCAAAATATTTTCATAATTTTTTGCAGTATTCAGTTACTAACATAATTTTTATTTGATAGAGTTAAACACAATGGCTGATCACATTCAATTCTTTTTGAGGGCCCTTAAGTGAAATTGAAACCGTTATTAGAGTAAATTAAAATTATTCAGAATTTAAAAGTTAGGACAGGATTTCAAAGATAGTTCCTACAAATGAAAATGCTTCTTAATAAGCTTATAACCACTTCAAAGGACCACACTTATATGATCCACATGAAACAAGGGTTAAGAATTATAAATTTGATTTTCTCTTTATCTACTGTTGTGATTTAGGAATGGTAGCCTCTAACACAGTTCTCCCACCAAGACTCCAAATCAGCCTGCCTCTCGCTCCATCCACCTTCACCCTCCCCTTTCTTCCCTGGCAGGATGGAGTTGAGAACTGGAGGCACAAAAGAGAAAAACCATGGGTTGAGATAAGCAAAACTTACTGGAAACAGCAATGAGATAAGAAAACAATCAGTAGCAGCAACAATTTTAATAGCAAGAGGTATAAGACAAAGAAATTATTTACACAGAAAGCCCACGACAAACACCAACTCCACCACATTTTCTCCCAACCAGAAGGAAAACTCTCCTCAGAAGCACAGCCCCTTACGCCATCCCTGGCAATGACATGAGGGGGTACCAAATAACATCTGGGCCTTAGCCGTGCCCCCCTCCCAGCTGTAAAAAATTAACCCTATCCTGGGCCAAAACTCGGACACCTACACATACCTAAAACCTGCAATATCTGAACCTACCCCAAAAAAACTTCTCACATGTGAACAGGTAATCCTAAAGTATTTTACCCTGTTAGGAGAGAACTTTGTCCATTTTTTTTTTTTTTTAGCCTAGTAGTAATACAATCAGAATTGCAGCACCAAACACCTAATGTTAGGCCTGACTTGAAAACATGCTTAAAAAAAATAATGTAATAATGAATAATAAAAAAAAAAGAAAACTGATTCCTTACTAGATCATTTTATATTTTCATCATGCCATAATATCTTATAAAACTTTCCCCAACTAGTTACAACCTTACAATTCACCATAGTTATTTGATAGCATTCATTATGAATTACTACATGAAACTTTAACTTCAGGGAATAAACATAGGTATTTTTTCATGTCCAAAAGAGGCAAGGCATGAAAATTGAACTTATGAGTTGAATCTAACCTGAATAAAATCAATAAAAATCTGCAAAAATCATAACACTACTCACAGAAATAGAACTCAGTAGATAATTGTTCATTTCTAGGCAGGATGTTTTCTGTCTGGGTCATTTTAATGCAGATATCAATAGTTCTTATCCCATCCTTCTCTACTAGTTTAGAGCAATTTACTGTTACCCATTGTGCTGGTTTTGGCTGGGATAGAGTTCATATTCTTCAAAGTAGCTGGTATGGGGCTGTGTTTTGGATTTGTGGTGGAAAGGGTGCTGAGAACTCAGGGATGTTTTAGTTACTGCTGGGCAGAGTCAAAGCCTTTTCTGCTCCTCACCCCACACCACCAGGAGGAGGCTGGGAGTGCAAAAGGATCTGGGGAGGTCACACGCAGAACAGCAGACTCCAAGTGGCCACAGACATATTCTCTACCATATGGTGCCATGCTCAGCAATAAAACTCTGGGGAAGGTTGACAGGGGGATTACTGCTCAGGGGCTGGCTGGGCATTGGTGGTGAGCAACTGTTTTCATTTGCATCGCTTGTCCTTCTTGGGGTTTATTTGTCTCTTTGTTATTTCCTTTTTGTTACAATTGTCATGTATTATTTCCATTATTAAACTGTTCTTATCTCCGCCCACAATTTTTTTCATTTTTATGCTTCCAATTCTCTCCCCATCCCACTGGTGTGGAGTGAGTGAGTAAGTGAGTGAGTGGCTGTGTTTTGCTCTTAGTTTCCACCTGGGATTAAACCATGACACCCATCTTCTTAAAGTATTATGAAGTTTATGAAAGCAAAGTTAATTTCTCATTTGATGGACAGCTGTAGGGTGTGAAAATCTGGCTAGAAGTCTCACAAACTGTACCATTCTGTATGTACTGGCAGACAGCAGGCAGAAGCACAAAAAAAAAAAACCAAAAAAACCAAAAAAAAACCCAGAAAAACCCCAAACAAAAACCCCATAAAGAACCAAACAAACCAAAGCACACAAAAGAAAACCACAAAAAAATGAAAGTCATACTTAAGGCAAATAATTTCAGCATTAGAATGAGAGAATCAGTTCTATTAGCACATGCTTTGGTGCATACTGTACTGCAATAAAAGAAAGAGAAAAGCAGGAGACTAAAGTGTATTTCCCACTCAGCAAAAAGGTTAAGGAAGGAAACCGAATACTGACCTCAGAAAACAAAGTAATATTTTTCTTTTTTAAGACAGAAAGTCTGGAGAAATATGTCAGCAGCTTTGAGTTTTTAAACAGGCCAGGAAAATGACAACAAAACAACATGCATGCTTCCAAAGAGACCTACCAAGGCAATCAATCAAGTGCAAAAAGCAATACTGAAGCAGGTGCAGGTCCTGGAAAATCACAAACGAGTTTATGAGATGTGATATTGCTGACGTCACTGGAAATAAAACCCAGAGTGAACATAAGGCATCCACTGTGATTGTAAATAATAGTAAGGACTGAACTTTTGAGAGACAGTTACTTGTAAAAGCACAAACATTTCTCACAGTGAACCTCAAGCAGCGGATTGAACTGATTTGCAAACAAGTGGTCAAGTTATATAAGCTAACAAATATGTGCTGCTCTGATGGAAATATTTAAATAGGGAAATGGGGAAATCAAGGTTAAATTTGATGGGAAAAAAAAAAGTCATTGCATTTGGCTTGGAAAAAGCAGCCTGAAAGTTGCTTATAGAAAAGAGAAGTTGAACTAGCTCATCCTACAGCTGCAAAGCAAAATCAATTAAATAATGGTGGTATGTCAGAGAAAGTGTTTTCAATTTTCAGGAATACTACAAATATTTTCTAAAAAGCATACAATAATTGCTGTCAAGTGTTCTGCAGTGTTATGAAAGCTGAATTGTTGGAAATGCCTCTAAAAGGGCAAAGTCAGAATATAAAGATAAATCAAGCTTTCTTACTCTTCAAGTCCTGTTCCTTAAGCTCAACTTTCACACCACAGGGAGAGAACCAGTGAGCTACTGCTACTGCAGAAGCAAGGACCAAAGGGCATTGGATCTCATGAAAACCTTTCAGAAGTGTTCAGAGTTTAAAAACAAGGGTTTTAAGGTTATTTTTTCAGTCTCTGTCTTTTCACAATCACAAATGAAATTTTTGTGGAAGTATTTTCAACAATACATTTGCTTTCTGGTAATACTGTAATGTGGTACTTTCTTTGAGACATTCTATGGTTTCGAAATCTTAAACCAAATGTTTTTTGCAGATTCTCCTGTTACTTGGATTATAGCCACAATATTTAAAGATTTTCACTGGATGAACGTCAGAGACGTGGTCAACATGACAATCCACAAATGTCATAAGAAAAAGGGCATTTGAGTTTTGAAGCCATTATAATTTATTTATTAAAATTGTTATGAGCTGCTTGTACCTAGAGATAGTTAAAAATATTGCAAAATTGCTTTTTCTTGTCTTTCCAGTCTAAAAATATACTTGGATTTTTATGTGGTAGTACAAAATGAATGAAAGTTTGATTTTCATTGAGAGAGAAAATAATTTCATGATAAACATTTCTTGTGATAGCTATTGATCTTAATAAGTACCAATCGGTCCCCTTCCAGCACAGAACACTCCTTTCCTTCAAAACAGAATTGTTAACAGCTCTGATTTATTTCCCCATCTTTTCATGTGCAATCAAAATCAGATGTCAATCTCAAGAAATAACTAAGTTACTGACAGTGTTAACAGTGACACATCAACATTTTTAAAGAAGGCAAATATTATATCAGATGTGCTGTTTTATTTATAGAATATTGGTCTTATTTTCTACACTAATAACTGTAGAAGAGGAGAAATGTGAAACATTTCCAGTGTTTATTTTTTTATTATCTTTTTGACTGAGTAGCTAGACTGGAAATGTACTAAAAGCAATTGGGTGATTTAAATGCCAAGTTTGAAAATTACTTAGCTATTTTGATGGCTAAATATCATAGAAAATCAGATGCAAAAAGCATCAATTACCTTTTCCAACTCAAAAAAATTCCTCAAAAAAATCCTACTCAGAAATTCCTCAAACACTGACCCTATAATGAATTCATTTTTATTCTGAATGTTATAATTTATTGCTTGGAATTACAACCTAACTCCATATTCATCTACCCTTCATATTGCTTCAGAACAAATAACTATTATTCTTTTCACTTTTTAATAAAACATAATTTTTCCTTGATTACACTTGAAATATGACATGGATATGAAATAATTTAGGTAATTGGCACATAACCATTCCTAAGAGGAAGTGTGGGCTACATGTGGTATATACTTCACACTTTCTAGTCAGTATATCTTTAAATTTATGCTGGCAGTCTCTCACAAACCTATTTAGGAATTTGAAGATTGTTCTAGCTGTTTGAAGTGTGACAAAATGGTGGGTTTTCTCTGAGTTATGTGAAAAAAAGATAAATCATGTAGTCTTAACTTCAAGGAAAATCACTGCTTAAAATTCCTGCCAGGATAAGACCTTTAGTGAAGGAACTTGTTACATCTGATAAGCAGCTGTCACTTCAAGAACTTTGAGTATACATGGAAGAAATAGACTTAAGAAAAAAAAAAGGAGGTTAGCAGTTGTGTCCTTGTCCTGAAAACAAAGACTGGCCTTGAACCTTTTGTATCTGTCTCTGCTCTGGCACATGTTTTGGCTTTTTGCACTGTCCTGTCTGGCTGTGTTAACCAGCTCCAACCAATCTAAACATTTCTCAGTGACATTATTAGTTCTGTTGTCATTGTCAGTCTGCAAGTGCACTCCAGTACTTTTCCTTCATTCTTAGATAACATGCATCGTAAAAACATTTCCATTGTTCTAGTTCAATACACTCAGCTTTATTGCCTGCTGTTAGAGCTGTGTGGGAAATTCTTATTGAAACAAGCTTTTCGTACAGAAAACCAAGAAGATATTTTCATAGTGAAAATGTTCTTTCAAACTCAAGCCAGGTTTTGGTGGGGTTTTTTTGGTTTTTACTTTTTTTTTTGTAATATAAGTGTTGGCTGTTATCATTCTTTGCAGAGCATGCTGGATATCAAAAATAAAGACTGTAACAAGCATTCCACTCTCAGACATGAGACATAAAGCTCATTTAGATTCCTCTTCATAGTCTCACATGACTTTTCCCTCTTTCCTCATGATTCCAGTAATTTCTTGTGTCTTATCAAATCATGTATTAAACTGAAACTTTGCAGGACTTGGAGTGTTGAGTCAAATTTGCGCCTAGGGAGCTTCCCAGTCTGCTACTGTGGTGCTGAGGGCAGCTACTTAGAGTTCCAGACATTCACTGAAGATAGAATTAGGTCTTCCTGGTCTATCATAGGAGCTGAATGAAATCCCTGGTAGATAGTGAAGGTAAGAATGAAATATATGGTAAAAAAAATGAGTTCAAAGGAATGTGTCTTGGAGGCATGCCACATCCATTTTACAAAATTTTCAAGGGGATGAGATCTAAATGGTAGTTGTTTGAGAAGAATAATGACAAAATGATGGAACTACCTTTCCCTGAAAATGCTAGAAAGTTGCAGTGCTTTCTTGCTTAAGAAGAGAGAAGTGAGCCACTCTTCGAAGGAAACTATGAGACTAGAATAGTAAAAGCATATATTGAAATTAAGAGGAAAGTGTTTATGAGAACTGATAGGTATGGGCCACAGTGTTGGAAAAATGAGGAAATTACTCAAATCTCAGTACAGCCAAATAAAATCAGGGTGCCTCAACTTAATTAAACATCAGTGCTTCAGAGAGATTTTCTGCCCACTGCTTTCTCATTTGTTTTCAGAAATGAAGCATAGATTTTATTCCCATGCTGGGGTAAATTGTGAGTATAGTGCAGTTATATTGATTTGTACTATCATGGAAAAAAGTCCTAGTGAAAGCTCTTGGTGAAAGTTCAGAGTCTGCCAGAGTTTTTTCTGTGGTACATATCATGTTCCTTCTCATACTTTTTTTTTCTGAAGGCTTCCCTCCATACAATCAGCTTTGTACTTAACATTAGACCAAAATACAACCATCCCCTATGTCCTTAATATGTAGTAAGAGATGCTGATGTTTGTCTCCATATACTTTCACCTTCTCTTAAAAAAACTTGGTGTGAATGAAAAGAGGGGAGACAATCCTGTGTGATCAGGTTGTGCCTGGTAGGTTAGACATAGACTCTGTCCTTGGTAGTGGGAGAACCCTTAGATCAAAAGACCTTGTCTGGATTTTTATGTTCTGGAAAGCCTTATCTTTTGGCCTACGGCAGGTACAAAATTGGAAAGCACTGAAAATGACATAAAATTCTTTACTGGTCTGATCACGTTTCCAATGACAGAAGAGCAGGAAGAGACTGATGCGAAGGAAGGGTTGTGCAGTATGTGCCTGCTGGGGGGTTCCTTACAGCAGTGCATGTTGGAATGTGGATTACTGTCACACTGAGGATACTGGAAAAGATTTAACACGCTTCTAGTGTTTTAGGCACTGATATTAGGTCTTCCTTGAACACAACACAAACTCCAAAATTTTTAAGTTCATTAATTGGAGCACTTCAGCTATGTTAATTACCCCTCATTTGCAAATTCCAAGCAAAACCCAGGTATATTCTGCATCCCCTGGAGTTCGCAGCAGTATTTTACAACCTGCACTGAAAATTATTTTGAAACAAAAAAAGATTCAAAGACATCTGAGAAAAGTCTGTCTGAGTGCACAAGGAAAATGAAGGGCTTTTGCCCTTTCATATTTTTGTTTGCTTCCAAAGTTTCCCAGCCATTAGGAATACTTTGCCCCCTTGAGGCTTTTGCTGGCTCTTGGCAGACTGGTATTTTACCTACACAGCAGGCACTGACAGTGACAAGTGAGAGCATTGACTCTCTGCTTCTGGCTACCTGCTGCCTTTCTTCTCCTGTTTCCTCAGGAACAGAGTCTGATCTATGAAAATAAAGCAAGACGAAATTATTCTGCAATTAATATTTTAAGCCCTGTGCCTTAATTTCCATTGCATTTTTAATACTTCCTCTTTTTATTTAAGAAGGGTCTTTTCTAAAAGTAAGATGCCATCTTACTATTTTGTCTGCAGAGCTGGGATAGGTGATTTCTCAAGGGAGTGTGGAAAATGAATTATGACTGTGCATTTGCTGGGTGTCTTAAAACTCAAAATTCTTCAGCCAACCAACCAACCAGCCTCTGTTCAGAATAACAGATTGTAAACTCACAATAATGGGCAGTGTCTTTTTCTTCTATCCAAGGAACAGGCTACAAAACCACCAAAGTTCTTTCCCAGGCTCTTCTGCAGTTTCTGAGCTGTGACTGCACAGCACTTTGAATTGCTTTGTCCCTGTCCTAGTGCCAGCCATCAGTCCTTTTAAAGGTTGCTGTCTTCTCTCAAGTAAATCCTCCCTTTAGCAGGAGGAGTTTGCGTTAGTACAACAATCTGTAACCTGACTTTTGTTTGAGGTTCTGGTGGGTGTTTGCTATTTAGGTTCAATGAACAATGCAAATACCAGCCACCCAGGAGAGTGCTGTAAGAACATCCAGATTACTTATTCAAGTGATCAGTCAACAAAGAAAGGGAGAGTTACAAGTTCAAACCTAGACCAAGACACCTGTCATAATCTTCTTTTTAAAAGCAGAACCCATTTTCAGCATGCTCCGTAGAGAAGGTAAAATAACAATGGTAAGGATTTATTAAGGAATATGGGATAGAGGCTACTAAGGAATTTGGGAGAAAGGACTTTTGGTTTGATGTTAGGTTTGGCTTTTTTTTCTTTTTTTTTTTTTTGTTTCATTTTCTGGTGGTTTTTTGTTTGGTTTTTTTTGTTTGTTTGTTTGCTTTGGTTTTTGTTTTTTTCTTCTTCTGCTTTTGTTTTTCCTTGTAATCCTGTTGTAGGGCCTTTGACTGTTAATATTTAAATGAGCAGTAACACTTTGGGAAGATTTTACTTCTACTGGCCTGTGTGTAAAGAGATGCCTGACCATCAAGGCCATCAATGTGGTACTTCTGAACCACACAGTAACAGTATTTTTGAAACCCGGTCAAAATACTTGGCTTGTCTCATTTATTCAAAATATTAATCACATGAACAGCAATGATCAAATTCACCTCAGGCAATGCAGGCAAGGCAGGAAATGGTAGTCAATGAAGTGATAATCACAATGCAAGGAAAAATGCATCTGAAAAGTAAAGATAATATCAAACAACAATTTTGCCTCTTTTTTTTTCATTTTTCAGTGACATTTCAGATTGTTTTTGCATGAAATGAACTCGGAGGCTGGCAAACAGGCTGCAGTCAACATTGAAAAACAAGTGAAATCAAGAGAAACAGAACAGTGGAATAGATTTAAAAAGGCAAGAAGTAAAAATCTATAAATAAGAAATGAAACAGAAAGCGATTACAAGGTAATATAGAGAGGACATGGCAGGAAAACCATCACCCTTTCCCTTTAGCATTAAAAAAATTCATGCAACAGGTTCCCTAGCCCCACAAGAAAAAAATAATCTTCAGTTTGAAACATTCCCTAACTGCAGTGTTTCAGCAATGTCCCATCCTAATCCATCTAGCCCTGTTGCTATTTTCTACTTCTTTGTCACAAACCTTGTGCTATAACAAGAATTCTGCCCCATATAAATTCAATACAATTACTTCCAAATGTTGCTGTGATCTTCAGTTTATTCTGCTCTCTCAGAGATAGCATTTTTTTCCAGTCCACAGCACATCATCATTTGAATATCTGACTTCAGCCTACCCAAATTCCTACCTGCTGTCTCCCCTAATCTCAGACTTTTTGAGTGATTTTCTTGTCCCTGGTTCCCTGCATCTTTCTTCTCCTTCAGTTTTGAAAATGTTCTCCTGGTCAAGGGGTGATATCTTGTGCTTGGGTCCTTCCCTCTTGCAAACTGTGCTTATCTCCCAGCTCATCGCAGGCTTGTGGTTTCTGACCTCAATAGAAAAAATAACAGTTGTCTCTTTGGTTTGGGAAGGAACAGGATTTCTTTATTAGACTTTTCCTTCTCTGGGAACAGAGCTTATGTTATTATGTTGTCTGCCTCTGTCAGAGACATCCCTTTCCCCACCTTTTCAATCAGTAAGCCTATTTCAGTCAAATTGCTTCTTTCAATCAAATCTTACACAGGGTGGATGTATTTAAAAAAAAAATAACAAACTTCCCAAGGTTCCTGACAGGGAATTTGGGGAGCTAAAGAACATCTTACAGATGCCTAAAGTGAAGGAAATCCTTCAGTGTAACCCTGCCGGTTGTTACTGGCGTTTCTACACTAGAGAAGGTTTAATAAACAGGAGCTGTAGAGACACTCGAATTAGAGCTGCTGCTTTCTCAAACTTCTAATCAATCAGTCCTGACTCATAAACCCATGCACCATCATGTTTCATTATGCTCAAAGAACTTCCTGTCCTTCTTTAATGAAAACAGTAACTTTCCAACATCAGCTCTTCCCTTTACCCTGAGTATCATGCACGGAATTTGGGTAGAGGGTGAGAGTCAGCCCAGATCTCTACATAATATAATAATAAAATTGGGAAAAGTGGCCTGCAGTTTCTGAGGATCAGATCTAGATCTTGGCTATCTATTTGAATAAAAATATCAGTTTCTTGCCAGGAAATAATTGTGCACATTGGGATTTTTTTTTTTATGATGTCCTAGTAGCTCAGCATATCAGTAAGCAAAACAAATTACAAAGGTTCCCCCCGCAGTACATGTTTCACTTTTCCTTCCAAAAAAGCATAATATGTTTACGAAATTAGGGTACTCCCCCAAAGGGCCTTGAATAATGATAAGATATATGAAATAACCACTGTAGGCTTTGAAATCAATGTTGCAGAAGATAAGGATTCAGCTAGGATGTAGCTCAGTCAAACCTGATTAATTTGTGCCTGCTTGTGCCTAAGCAACCAAAACTTTCACTGGCAGGCAGTGCAAATGACAAGCCACTGCTTTGGTAGTCTGGAGGGGATTCTTGTTAATATTTATGAAAACAGTCTGCAAACTGATTATGTCTAACTAGGTCTGTCTGTACTACCATTATCTTATCACATCCCACAGGGATACAAAACCTCAATACTGAATTAATCGTACTATGACATTTGGAAGAAAGAAAAAGGAGAAACTATTCTGCTGGCTGAAACCACTGGAGATTACAAATTGTATTTATGATTGTTGTTTGAGAAGATGACAAATACATTTTAATAAACATCTGTCAATAAACATCATACTATTTTTTTCACAATATTTCTCTGCCCTTTTTCTCAAACATTTAAAGATGCTGGTCTCCACTGAAAACAGTTTAGCAAGAAGCTGCATTTAACTGGAGCTGACAAGGTTACTGGCTTTGCAGCAGTGTAAAAATATAAACAGTAAAAATGAAAGTGGAGATATGATCAAAGAAGTATGAGAAATTTGAGGCATTACAGTACCAAATTGCCTGTTATTTTACATAAAAAGAACTTCCATAGAAGTTATAATAGAAAATAAGCATATTAGTTATGTAATATATATCTGCAAACTGACTCACAGTGGAAACCATGGCCCCTTTCTGTGCACATGCATATAAATGTATGTGTGTTTTCCAGCAAATTACATGCTAACACCTTTTAACCAAACCTGACAGAGGTGAAGATTTTAAAGAAATTAATTCCTGCCAGCATATTTAAAGCAGGAAGTTAAGCAGAGAACTGAGAGCATCTGTTAACTTCCCTCGAGGGTTGAGCTCATCCCTTACTTGGCACTAGAGAACCCAGGGATGCAAGAGCTTATCTAGGACCTCGGAGCAAGGGGGAAGGACCTTGAGCAACTTGGCCCTGAAAATCTAATGACAAGACAGAAATTCATTGTCTGTTCTGTTCCTCACAGAACAATCAGACACTGGTTTTGTGGAGGATTGTTTGTTTTCTAACCACTGGATTTTGAGTGCTGTTTCACAGCAGTTGGTGCTGTGAATAGGAGCTTATTTTCCCATGTGTGTCCATGCCTGGTACAGGTGAAAACTTAACTCAACACTGGAGCCCCAGCATAAGTGAAGCTCCAGGGTGTTTGGGCATAGATGTCCATGTGCATACAGGTAGCTGAGGAATTTTCAGACCAAAGTTTGCCTCCTCAAACTGTAGCCACACTGTAAGAAAATGTCTGGATTTTGAATATGGGTACCTAAAGCCTACACACAGTTAATTCTAGAAGCTGCAGTCCTTTTATTTTTTTTTTCATAGTTTTATTTGAAGGCAACATTACCTGAAAATTAATTTACTTCAATTGTTGGCATTCTGATAACGCAATGGAAGATAGATACACTGACTTCCCAAAAAAGGTTCAACGTAATGCAAGCCAAGTACAAGTGAGAATGAAAGCAAGAATGTTCCAAAGCTGAAACATATGGCAGAGAAATTACTCTACAACCCTTTAGAGCTCAATAGACAATAATACCCTTGTTATAGAGATTTTAAATAATTCTGTGCAACTTAATTTCACCCCTGCTATAAAATGTAAAGGTTGGTTTAAAGTGGCAATAGGGTGGTTATCATTTTCTACTCACTTCTATCCATTACTTAATGTCTACAAGTCAAGAAAAATAAAAATGGTTCTTCCAAAAATTTACTCAAAATTATTTTACAATATAATACCAGCTGATGGAACACTTTTCCATGGAGAGATTGACTTCCTTCCATAGAATCTCCTCTTATTTTTTTTTTTTTTCCCCATTAAAATGTTTTGGTTGGAAACTTAATTTGTTGATGACAAGTGGAAACATTCAGGTGAAACATTAATGAAAATAGAAATGTATATAATTGTTATTTTAGTAACTCTGGCCCTATAGAACACCTAATATGTCCTACACTCCTACATCTTTAGATGAAATCTTAGTCCAGTGACACAATTGAACTGTAGAAGAAAGTTTAGTGTTGAATCAAAATTGATGTTTTGCTGTTTTCTTTTCCTGCTGTATGTGATAAAATTTCTATTCTTTTTCTGGCTACTCCTGTGTCAGCACAAATGTTATTTCTTGACATGACTTTCCTATACTCAAATTAAATTTTTAAAAAAATTTAGATATTTGTAAGGAGTGATACACTGACTTCTTTCATACAAATTTAATATGAATAATATCTATTCCCTCCACCAGCACCTTAGGACATGACTCATTATATATAAAGTGTTTACTTTCTCAATCCAGCCTCTGCATTACTGTACTTTTTTATGTGGATAGGCTAATATTGCCAAGTGAACTTCCATGCCAGGAAAGGAGTTGGAAGTCTGCCTCAGCTAGAAGCCATTTTGCAAAGCTTTAGTTGTTGAAAGCAGGAACTATATTTTTGATTGAAAACAATCAATGTAAATTCACATGCTGCTCTGGTGTGGAAGGGACACTGGTAGAAACAATCATTTTCTCATTGATGAAATATTTAAATCCTTTTGCACAGACTTCTTAATTTTCACTCACATATGGGGAAGATCAAAGTCAGGTTTGTTTTGATCAAACTAGAAGACGATGAAGGACTTACTATAAAGCACTTTGATATAAAAGTGATAAGAGTGTTAGAACTATCTAGGAAGAAGGAGATGGAAAAGCTTTGAATACTGACTTGTTGTTGGGCCAGATTGTATTCATCCCTTATAGGAAGTCTGCCTTGAGCTTATACTTTCCACAAAATATTAAAACTTTCTTGACCAAGAGCTGACTTTAAGGAACACAGGGGAAATGCATTTTTAAAAGCTTTAGATGAGAACAGAAACAGGTTTTGAAGGGTATATCTGTGACTTATCCTGATATTATGCATCCAGTGATAAAAATTCAGGTGGCTGTAAAAGGTCTGACCTTGGTTACTGGAGGCCAGCTACTTAACTTGCAGTTGAGTCTACTGCTGAGTTCTTCAAAGAAATTGAATGAGGAAACTTTGTTTTTCAGATAGTTTGAACAAAAATGCAGTCAGCTTGAGAAGCGGAAAAGTAATGTTCGGTGGACATCAAGGGATCCAGAACAGAGAAGTAACCATAGTCCTACAAAAAGGCATGCTGCTCAAAGAACTAACGTAATTCTCATTCAAAGTAAAGTCATAGCAAAATGGGGTTTATTAAATAAGAAATTGAATTTCATTTTCAGTTGATGGTTAGTAAGAGGTAAGAACATCTTGAATTTTCAAAATAAGGTCAAAATGTACTTGATTTCTTGTCTTTTAAACTGTTTCCTTTTAGTATCAAAGCAATTTAAATTCCAGAAAGGTTAGGCAAACTGCTTCACATCTTGTCTTCACTGACCTAAAGGTATATATATTTTTCTTTGTCCTTTGGGCTGAAATATGAGTGTTTCTCTGTGTGTGAGTGAAGATAAAGGACTTCAGCTTTACTGTACCATGGATTAGGAAGGGATGAAGTGCTGACCTGGTGAATCAAAGCCTTGCAACATTGCAGTGTCTTCTTCTCACTGTTTCCACCATATTTTTTCTAGCCACAGAGTTCCTCAGGGTTACCTCCAGTGAGGATTTCATATTCTTTGGTGCTGAAATGAGTCTACAGGAACTCAAAGAGGCAAGAAGGATTTTACCTAATCGTCTGAAACCTGGAGCCAAAGTGCATTCAGTATTCAAAAGAGGATTTGGAAAAACAGAGGTAGTGTCTTAGTCATAGGGAGTTTTTTCCATAGTAAAAGGATGGTGAACAAAAGACAGGAAAGGCAGATAGAGTAATGGATCAGGGAAACTGTGTGGGCAGGAAATAGAATAAAGAGTAATTCTAAGTATCCACATACAGGAGCTCTTGGCTGAAATACGCCTGGAGTGTAGTACACTGTCTTGAATACTTAATCATCACCTCTGTTGAAAGTTCTAACAGTAAAATATTTGCAAAATCTAGATAAAGGTAGATTAAGTTCATTCATTATTGCAGTCTAAGATAGTCCATTCATTTCTGTTCTGCAAGACCTTCCATGCGAGAAATAAAACAAAGATTACTATCACTCTAGCACTGTAAAAGTCTTGTGTAAGTTTTTTTTTTTGTAGACCTGAGATCAAAAATTTCCTTCTCGTAGTATTACCACTAACAACTTCTTAGAGTACACTTTTTTTTCGTCTGGAAAGAACTTACCAGAGGACCAACAATTTACGCATAATAGTGGATATTTTTGGCCATGTTAAAATATTTAACTATGACTAAACTAAGGAGCCTGCAGATTTCCAGTGTCTGTTTTTACATGACGTAGAGCAGTTCCCCCCATAAGCACAATTCACAAAAGCCTCTCCCAGAAGAATAGCACTGGACTGTGCTTTCACTTTGCAGGGTATGCTCAGATCCTACATGCTCTGCAAGATTCAAGATCTTTTATTCTGTATGTAGTTTCTTCACAGAGCACTGATCATGGAGCAGATTTCTCCACTGGGATTTGCCTACGCCCTGCATGCAGCTCCACCTCCAGGTTTCAGTTTGGTGTCCTGGGTCTCAACAAGTCTGGGTTCACTGTTCCAGCTTGCTGCATTGCCTTCCATCCCAGGCAAACACCAGAAACACCATGGCCTGTGCTTACATCAAAGCACAGGTGAGCCCGAGTTTCTCTCCAGATTATTCACAGGTTCCCACTACTTAGCCACAGCCGGAAATCAGAATTTCTAACAAAATTCAAACCTTAAAAAGAAAATCACATGGTGTCATTTTCTACTGAAAACATTCTCTTTAGCTTTGATAAACATATAAATCAGTGCACTCAGTACTTGGGCAAACTGCACTGAAAACAGTACAGCTGAACAAATCATTCCAACATTAATTTTTAATACAAGTACATAAACAGAATCGCCTACTCTGGGTCTTGCAAGCTCACCATTTCTACAGGGACAGTGAAGAATCACAGATTTTAAAAGTGTCCTGCTGCTGCCATCTGGCCGCCAGCCGCCCACTGAGCCAAATTGGCACTTCCAGAGGCAGCAGCCAGTCAGGGCAGGATCGCCTTCCACAAGTGCTGATTTAGTGCCTTAGGAGACAGATTGGCAGTGACATAAGGTAAAAAACTCTGGAAAGTACAGGAGTACAAGAGAAGTGAAAGGAGAGGAAAGTAGAAGGACAGTAGATAGACCTGCAGATGGGTCACAGCATAGAGGAAAACAGAAGAGAGTAAGTGGACGGCAGTTTGAGATGACTTTCAAATGGTATCAAAATTATTCTAGGATGGGAATGGGGGAAGGCAAAGTCTGAATTTCAATTTTGTTCAGTGTCTCTGACTCTAAAATAGTAACACCTATATGCTTTAATGAGATTTTCCAGGCCATGAAATTTTGTGCTCTATTCAAATAAACACTTTTTCCTTTAAGTAAATATGCTGTTTTACATAAATGGTTTTGACATCACTGTTTTGCAGTTCCATTATGTGTGCTATTCAGGGATAACAGCAGCAAAGTAGTGAGGGTGGACAAAGTTCAACATCTGAAATGTGGCATCCAAATAAATGTCAATTTGGTGAATTAATTCAGTGCTGGCAGTTCTATGTTCGGGTGAGTCAAATGACTTACCCCAGCTGATGCAGGTGAAGCTGTACATGCACAGAGAGGGCCTCTGAAGTTGTGGCTATTAGGTTCTTGTTGAGTTTAATTCAGGTCACTGGTGAAAGTCATTTAGCATTGTCAACTGTTGAGAGTTGCGAAAAAGCCACCCCACAATGTGACACCATTAGTTATTTCTTCTAAGAGGAAAAGTCTTATTAAAACAGCAGGAA
>NW_008236769.1:6209360-6224376 GCF_000691975.1 Corvus brachyrhynchos | reverse complement strand
CAGTGTAATCAGACGTGAAGTGCTCCATGCCTGCATAGTGTCAGCAGACCTACTTTGTGCTATGCCAGGCATGGCTCTGCCTTCCTTCCCCATCCCAGTGACATTTCTCTCTGCATGAAGTCTTGTGTCTAGCTGAGAGATTGTTGACATTATAACAGTCAGAAAAGTTCAGTTAATACACAGCAGACCACTGTGTGAAGGATCTCTCTTAAAAGGGAAGAGGCTCCAGTTCCTTGCAGTTGAGCTTGAATATGTGAGCTTGAAACTGCTCTGCTCCATCCTGAAAGGTCCAAAAATGTTACTCCTTGGCTTAATTACTCTTAACTCATTGGAGACTGTCATATGATAAGTTTAAGCAGTAACATTAACATGAGGATCTCCTATGTGCTATTCCTACTTGTTTATTTCTGGCCAAGACCACAAAATGTTGCTCTCTTATCTGTGATGTATGAATAGCCAGGACCAGAATTGGTGTCTCCTTGCCTCAAGCCCCACATTAGGAATTGCCAGGAACTACATTTCCCTTGATTTTAGATTTGGTTGCACCAGGGATAAATCAAACACTAAAGTAAAAACATTATCAGTGTTTTTGACAGGCATTTAAGGAGAAAAATACTTCTTATGAAAAAGAACAATTTCACATTTCAGAAAAATTATTTTTGAGTTTCAAAGGCATGACAACTTAAGAGCTCCATGCTGTTGTGATCAGACTGCTGGTGGTAGAAGAGCTTGTTTACAGCTAGCTCCGGTCTCTCTACATGACACTGGAGATTGCAGCATACTTGTATCAACAGCAGCTACTGAAAATGTAGTGTCCTCAAGCACACCTTTAAATAGCTGTTTACATGAGGTTTTCCCATTTTATTGTTTGCTGTTTTCTAGTTTTCTAGTGTGGAGTAATTCTTTTGGTCTTTGAGAAGTTGGATTAGCGTTCTTTGGTGAGCACTTCTAGGTGGGGATATGGATGTCATGAAGATGAGAACAGCGCTCAAGTTTCCCTGATCCCTGAAAAGAAATGCTTTAACCACTAAACTCTTCTCTAAGTCATGGAAACTCTGGGCACTGCTATCACAAACAAACTTGCACATTGATCTGAGGTTTCCTAAAGCAGCTGGCTACCTTGAAAAGTTGGTGTGGTTTCAGGCATGTAATCCCTTGGAGCCCTTTGAATCACCTGACATGAGGAAACTTCCCATTCAGCTGAAGTGCAGATGATGGTCATGGGCTTGCCCTGTGTGTAAGAAGGGGCTGGAAAGAACTGGAAGGGCTTTTCTTCTATTCTCAATTTAGATCACATTCCTGAATCAAGGATTATCTCACTCTAAAAAAGGGTAGATTTGGCTTTTTTTGTTACTGGTTTTATTTTTAAAATCTTACTTTCTTACAGTTATGTAACAAGTGATGTAGAGCAACAGCTCAGAATAAGAACAGTAATCTGATTATGAAAAACAGTCTAAGTATACCTCTTGTAAGCAATCTGCAAACTAAAGAGAATGTATTAAGAAAAGTCATATTGGGTTAATTATACTTTGGGAAATTGCCTTGAGGAGAAGTTTAAGACACATCCTCCTCTGGAGTCTGACAAAACATCTAGCAATAGGCAACTCCCTTTATGATGTTCAGACTGCACAGCTAGGCATGCTAATGTACCCCACTCCGAAGACCCTTGTGCTATATTGTATAAAAACCCAGAATAGGAATGGATGCCATTCTTAGATAGAATTTGTGAACTATATTGAAATTCATACAATTAAATTTCTTTTCGCTGGAAAATGTTTTTCTAAATTTTGTTTAATATTTACCATCTGTTACTTTCCTCTGTCTCCAAATGCCTGTCTCCACTTTCACTCATACAATTGCCACTAACACCAAAGAAATTTCTCCTATGAAGTTTAGGAATTTTTTAGCAAAGATTGGTTCAGTCGATATTTTGTCACGTGGGTTAAAATCTGCCACAGACAAACACATTTGGCTGCAAAAGAGTAATACAAGAGCAGGTTATGAATTTCACATCTTTAATCCCTTAGCTTCTTGGGTTTGAACAATTTAACAACTTAGCTTTCACTGTAATGAAGAATGCTGTGTGTTCTTTGTCACAGTGCTGTGCCTTCTAAACAAGAATTACTATTCCTGATTGTTATTTCAAACATATGCTCTGGGTGCCCAACTTATTGGCAAAACCTATTTAAGTATGGAAGGCTCATCATCATTGTCACGTTTCAGTGTCTGAAATAGCTTTCATAAAAAAATATCCATCTGGTCCCCTGCTTTATTTTATTCTTTGCTTATTTAGATCATAATTACAGTTGTGGGGTATCAGGGTAACTACAATTCAATATTGATCCTATGTGTAACATCTGTTGAGAGTTCCTGATCTGAATATAATTAGGTAGCTTGTTGTATTTCATTCTGAGTTAGAGCATGTTCTTGTGCAACAATTTCATGTTTCTCAGGTGGCTGGTGTTTTAGCTCTGAAAATGGCACTTTGTCTTGGAAGCAGTAGCTGAAATTACAGTATTTTATAGTTCTCAGACTTTTACTGACTTTGTGGACTATTATGAAATTACAGTTGATTTTTAGCTTCTGTCTTTCCAGACTATTTTCTATCCAGATGCAGAACAGTTTCATCATGTGTGTTTGAATGCTTTGGCTATGCTCTGATCAAAGGAGCTGGGGCAGTAGTTTACTGTCTTGAAATGATACCAAATTCTGGCCCAGAAGGACTTAGGGGTAACACTGTGATCATCCAGTCCAGTTCTGCTTTGCAGTCTGCCTTTACTTACTGCACTGATTACCTCAGTATAGGGAATTCTGCTCTTCCACTTAAGTGGGTAGTGCTGCTCTGTAGCACAACTGAGTTATTAGCAGAGGGAGAGATGAGGGGGAGATTGTTTTACACAGTCAAATGCTGTTTCTCACAAAATGCTCCTGTCACACAGCTGGTAGGGACTTAGAGAGCTTAAAACAGCGTTTTAATGTCCAGAATCCACCAGCCAGAAAGAGCCTTCATGGAAATCTTTTAAAGCTTCATTCTTCACAGCATTTTCTTCATTGTTCACAGCAAAATATATTATATTTGGGTATATCTACTTCTGCAGTGGATAGTGAGAAATTTAAGAGTTACATATGATATTGAGATTGTGACCCAGTGTAGAAAATGTATAGGAATATTTTTCAGGCCAACATTTCTTCTGTTCATCCTTTATTAAGTTCTCACACATCAATTTTTGTCCCTTTTTCTTCTTAAGAAAATTACCTCTGAAAAATTTTAGTTTGCAAACAGTATATACAGGTCACACAGACCTCACTTATCTGGTATCAGCTCTAGAGATCAGATTTAAATATCTGAAGGTCACATAGATCAGAACAAAAATTCCAACAACACATCTGCACACATCTGGTCAAGAATAAGCACATTTTACTACAGACTGTGGCTCTTTTCAAACAAGGTTTACTTTCATGATATCTATACTATTAGTCTAACTAAAAAACATTCAGACAAACAAAGACAATGTTCCAAAATATCTCTGTGTTCGTCTTTGAACTGGAGCTGTTGTGCTATTTCCTTCATGTCTAACCATATATTCTCATTGGGGCTGCACCACTCCTATTAATAGTTTAGAGAACTATGTGTGATAATAAAATGACTGCAGAGCTTACAGACACAGCTTCTGAATAATCAGGTATTTTTTCACAGTCAAACTTTGCAGAAAAAGTTTCCTGATTTATTAGACATTTATACAACACATTTGGTATCTCATATATTTATTTGGATTTTGCAAGACATTTCCCTTGCAACTGAGAAATGTAATTAGCACTCAGGAGAAGTGAATGCAGTTCCCGGCTTTCTTGCAGGGAAGGCATTCTTCTGGATGGCAGGAAGAGATGAAGTGCCACATTCATCTAGCTGTGGCTTAGCTCTTACTGTTGTTCTATGTAGAGATTAATGAGAAATCCAAGACACCTACTCCCCAGGGTTCCCAGACATGTTGTACCATCAAATGCAGGTAGTAATGACACCTAGGTCAGCTGCTGGCAGTAGTTGGTTGGCTGACAATAGATTCCCTTTCTTAGGGGACTTTTTTTCTCAGGGTGTGCTGTCTCTCCAGTCCTGAGCCAAGGGATAATGTGCATATACATTGCACATGCATTTTGGGCCTCAGCTTTTGGTCATTTTTGTGCAGTAATTGTTAGCAGCAGTTTCTGCAGACTGAGCATTAATAAGTATTTATTACATAAATAAGGAATATGAGTTTAATTCATATGAAGAAAGGTGGAAAACATTTTGGCAACACCCTTTTGATTGCTGTTTTTCATGTTGTGAAAATGTGGCAGTGTTACTTTTGATGGATGTTGTGTTTTGCTGGAATGTGCCCTTTCTTCAAATGATTTTATATTTTTCTGTTTGCAGGTCTTGTTTCTTTCTCTTTTGCTGTCTATTAGAGTAAATACATTCAATACAAGAAGATAAATTGAACACTGGGAAATGTTATAAGTTCTGGGCAATATTTGGCCATTTATCAGTGAGACGAGATTGTCTTTTTTAAAAGTATAAAGAAAAATTATTGATTTGAAAAATGAAACTTCAGTCATCCTTTACTGTTTTAGTTATGCAGTGTTCCAAAGTCCTCTATTGGATTAAAAATGGCTAAAAGGTTATTCCCTCTATTTGTCAGATCTTTCAGTATTTGTTGCTTTTTTAAAAAAAATTTAAGTGAAATTGAAGCCTGAGAATTGACTGTCCACATTGCTTTTATGCAATTCAATTTACTCCAAAAGGATGAGAGTAAGGCAGACTCAGAACAGCAGAGAAAGTGGAGAACCAGTCATGCACCTTTGTACCCTTTGCTCACCATTAACTCATCTGTATTTCATCAGTGAGGGTAAAACCGATATATTTTAATGAAAAATCAGTTAAGGAGTAACCCAGTGTAGCTCTAATGAAATCAATGAAATAAAGTGGAATTTAACCATAAAAAACATACATCAGACTTCAGTTGTCAATTCATTCTACTATATTTTAATAACTCTAATTTCTAAGGAAAGAGACGCACAGCACATAGAGCCAGGTGGTTCTCTCTTCCTGATTTGTTTTCTTTATTGACTTTAGTGGAGTGGGGGTGGCATCCATGACTGCTGTGGATGGTTTGGACTGACTCACATATCACATGCATCTTATGTTAGATTTTATATAGACTCCGCTTGATCTATTAGGGAAGGCATTTTGAAGGATGTTTCATGTAGTGAATGGCGCCTATCTTCTTTTTTGATGTGTCTTATCACATAGCTGGTAGCAGGTCAGTTCCCCAAATCATGGAAATTCAGAAATTGTTCCTATGACATCTGTTATCACTAAGTACCAAAAACTGAAGGAGTGTTTCCTTTGAATTTGCTGAGGGAAAAAAAATTAAAAATCAGAAGGATGAGTAATTTAGTCCTGAAATTCTTCACCCATATATTTGTAGAATATGTCAAGGTGACCCACTTTTCAGCTACTCACTCATACTCAGGGGACCAAGTATCTCATAATGGGAAAGGAGTTAGATGGTGATGACTGGAACTGAATGAGTTGTGACAAAGGAACAGGCATTTGAGAGGACAGTAACTAAGTATGCACCATTCAATATTTAATCTAAAACAGGGCTTCCCCATGAATTTGCCTGAATGGCAAATGGTGTGAAAATGTAGAGAGTTGTAAGGAAGGGCTATAAAAATGTTCTGACATAAGAGATTTTCTATTTTCATGGAAGTAGGGACAAATTTCCCAATGAATAAAATACAAGTAAAATACCACTCAGTTACTGAAACTGCACTAAAGTGTGTGTAGAAGAGAAAATTACATTTTTCCACTCTATCAAATTGTCTAATAATAATAGCAGCCATCTTTTAAATGCTACAAATCAAGCTGTCACTTCATATCATACAATTTGACTGGTACATTTCCTTTTTCTTTAGAAGAGCCTCATGGGACTAGGGTGGAAGAAGAACTGTCAATTTATGACAAGAAACATTTCATATTCAAAGTTGCAAAACTTGCTGTAGGTGATGAGATCTAGAAGAAAGCCCTCCTTAGTGTTCCCCATGAGATTAACAAACAGTGAAAATTGTTGATATCTCACATATTAAAATTTATATGACAAGGACAGTCCAGAGTATTAAAGCAAAACTGGAATTTTCCAATAGTTTTATTAAGCTGAAACCAACTTCCCTTTCTTCTGTTACACAGGAGCTAGAGGGATTTGAGATTATATCCTTTTATTTTATGTGCAGCTACTGTCTTTTAAAGAATATCTGGAGAAATGAGATTAACTTTTAAACACTGTACTCCTGGTCTCTCTTTAATATGGCCTTTTCTGCAGAGTCTTCAAGACTGTCAGCTGAAGAGCAAAATTCAGAATCTTAAAATAATTTAATCTGGATGGAAGTTTTGGAGATCATCTGGTCCAACCTCTGACTTGAAGCAGAGCCAACTTTGAAGTCATATCAATCTTCAGGGAATCCCTAAGTATTTTCAACAGTATATTCAGAAGTTGCTCACCTTTCCCATTTAAACTAATCTCTATAAAAAGGCAATTCTGTTTTGTAGCCTTGAAGTAAAAAATCAAATTAGAAGCTAAAATACCCATATGATATCAAATTCCTTCAAGTATACAATAAAATTCTTATATCTACATGCTATTTTTTACACAAATCATTATGAAATTTACTCACTTGGCTGACTATTGAACACCTTTTGTTGCTAGGGAAAAAAAAATTCATGTAGCTGGAGAAAACCAGGAAGGAAAGGATTAGAGTGCTTTCAAGCTATTACCATTAAGAGGCCTTGGCCACCATCCTTTGCTGCTCTTTACTGCTGATTACTACTTCCATATGAAATATACATTATTATTATAACAGCTCTGTTTGCTAGGGGGATGAGGGAGGTGTGTTTGTTTTCCTGCATGTTTTTTATTTCTGAAGTAGTTACCTTTGTACCACAAGAACAATGAATTTGTAGCTGATTTAAACATATTGTTTGCTGTTTTTCAGAACCATTATTGACTGAAAATGTCAATGACCATGAGTCCCGCTCTGTATGTATCAAATTTATTTTAGTTGTGCATTGCTTTGGAAATATTGATTGCATTTGGAATTAAATCCTACTGTGCTGTTCAAGCATTCAGTGAATCACCTGTAATAAATTTGATTTCAGCACTTGTTTAACTATAGTATCTGAAAAAAGAAAGAAATCAATGGCATGTGCCAGTTGACCTTTAAGTTAGCAAATGTAATAAGGAAATATTGTTTAGTAACTTCAGTCTTTGTGCTGCAACTATTCTTGAACACCAAAATGGCAAAAAAATAAAAAACACCCACATTTCAGCTGCTGTAAAACAAGAAATTCCTATTCAATTCACTGACTCGGAGCCTGCAGAGACTGACTTTTTACCCAGACTAAGCATTTTTGATTTGTGTTTAAGTTTTCTGTATACTCTGTGTTCAAGGAACAACACCATTCTGTTATATGTTCATTATACTGTTAAATGTTTGTTTAAGACTTTACAGACTTTTCAGCTAATAGAAATTTTGTGATTTTTTTAATAGACTTCTGCATCTGGGTCTTTTCTCAGAGTTAAGTAGATACATCTACAAGTAGATACACCTAAGAAATGGATATGTGAGGGAGTGTTACAAGATGCCTACTTCAGACAGTTGTGTTAAAAATGAAGTGGCAATGCTGACTGAAAAACTCCACTTCTCAATTGTCTTCTTCAGTGTTGTGTACAAGTAGCCATGAAAACACTTCAGAGCAGTAAAAAGTTTGTATTTATTAAATACAACATTTTGACAAGCTTATTTTCACCCCGCACTCCAAATCTATCATGTCACATGCGTTTCTTCATATGCACAAGTGTGCAAGTCTAGATCTTTAAAAAAGGCACAAAAGAGATATTTTTAAGAGAAGAATATAGAAGAAAATGCATGAGGGTTCCTAACTATTTTGAGGAGTGAGCTGATTGATATGCATGATAAATAAAAGGACTTTTTTATGAAATGAGCAGGTAAAGAGTGTCTGCACCTGCCTGCAAGTGCCTGCAAAAGTCCCAAGAGAGTGTGGATGCTATAAACAGAAAAGAAGAACAAAACTGGATGAGATTTGGTAACCAAGCCGCACTCAGCTAGAAGAACATTTCGTGTATTGATAAATGTACAAAATGTTACTGTCTACTTATCTTTCAAGATAAGCAAGTTTTCATTTAAAACGGGCAACTTTTCTACAGCAATAAGTTTATGCCAGTCTGAGATTCCATGCTGACTTTCTGCAGCCTATGATTTTCAAATAAATTTTAACACAGAAATTAAATGTAAAACACTAAATATGATCCAGTGCAGCACAGTGACATCAATGTCATGGCTACCAAATTCAGAAGTGGCAGGCTGCATATTGCACCTGCAGTCCAGGATCACTCTCTCCTGCACTGCTCTGATCCTAACTAACTTGAGGTAATTCCCCTGAAACCCATGGATCTGCTGCCGTGACAAAGCTGGGTGATGCATGACCAACCCATGTCACTCATTCTTCTGTGTCAAAGCAGAGAAAATCCTAGAGATCTCTGACTCAATCCTCAAGGGGAATAACTCATGTGATTGATAAAAAGCCTGCAGAAGCTCAGGCAGATTTAGCTGGAGCGCTGAAGACACTGAATGCTTCAGCTGCCCATTCTACTCCTCTGCAAGTCTCTGTCTAATTTATTATTAACAGTCATGCAACTCTGCCTCCTTTGAGGTCCACACTGATGCACTACACAGCAAATAGGGCAGCTCATTTTGTTACCTTAGTAGGACAAGATGCCATCAGAGGACCCATCTTGAACCAACCATCGCTAAACACTGCACAATGCTTCATCTTCTGGCATACATTTCTTCTAGTGAGAAATACAGTTTGCTGTATTCATGTGAGACAGAGACTAGTTAACAGAGACTTGTTAACTAAAAGGGATTAGCCAGTGCTGTGTTATGTTGTGTTGTTATGTTACCAAGCCTCTACATACCTTTTGAAGCACAGATATCCATCTGTCCTGTCTTCAACCAGAACAGAGTTAATTTCTTGCAGTAGCCATGAGAGGAGGAGCCTGGAGTCATTTGCCTGTGGGGAGTAGGCTATTCTATACCACCTCATGTCATTGACAGGGGTGGGGGAAAGGGACTCTCACTCTGGGGAAGGAAGCTGTCCCTTCCAGTGGGAGAAAGCGTGCCTGGCAAGAGCTGGTTGGTGTTTTGTCATGGGCTTTCTGTGTAAATCATTTCTTTGTCTTATACTTTTTGTTGTTATTATTGTTTCTCTTACTGTTTGTTTTCTTATCTCATTGCTTCTTCCAGCCAGTGGTTCTTATCTCAACCCATAATTTTTGCCTTTTTTGCTTCCAATTCTCAACTCCATCCCCAGAGCCAGAAGGGGAAGGGGAAAGAGGCAGTGAGAGAGTGGCATCTGGTTTGGGGGAAGAGTCTTGAAGGGGGTACAGAACTGGTGAGGACTATTCCTAAACCATGACACCATCCCAAAACAATTCATATACCAGAACTTGACTGAGGGCATTTCATGTCTCATGTGAGTGCAGAACCACCACCACTATTACAGCTTCCACTGTGGTAGGCAGTACAAACAGATCCCTTGACGACCATTCTCAGTAACTGGAGGCATATTGCAGATTGGAGCAGTCAAGGCTTTCATATTTGCACACTCACCCCATGGGGTAAACATGTGCCCTCCCAGGTCTAAACCAACCACCCATTCTGAGGATTTACATTTTTTTTTACTTGGGCAGCTAGTGAAAATTGAGTTACTTCTGTATTTTTATTATTTATAACATTAATAACAAGTCATGTTAAGTTTTCCAGTTCTGTGTACATATGTTGAGTTCTGATACAGCAGATCTTCCAATGAGTTGGAGCACTACCAACCCTGTCTATTAGTCCCATAAAAGGAACAACACTCAGAACATCATTCTCTTTTAATACGCTGCCCACGATAGTCATCATTTTCTGCACTGAAACAGGACTGTTTAGAATAGCCTGCAAACCACAACTTTGAAAAACTGTTTCTCTTGTACAGGATAGCTGTTGTATAGGAGAGCTTTATCATCTCTGCACAGAAGCTTTTAAAAATTTGTCTCTCCTTTTAAAATGCAATTATACCTGTACACATTTTTTCCTGTGAGACTGTGAGTCAGATTATAAAGAATATTCACCAGAAAGTCACTCTCAACATCAGGCTGTACGTGACAAAAAGGGGGCCTATGCATGGTGAGCACTTGTGGAAGAACATTTTGCCTTATTCACTGCATATAAGACAAAAAGAAGTGTGGCCTAATTAAGAGGAAAGAGGATTTAGGCTAAATATTAAGGAAAAAAGCTAATTTTTAGGGTGGAAAAAACACCAGGACAAGATCAAGAAACCATTAGGCCAGGACAGCAGTTACATAAGACAACATCTGCACTGCTATTAGTGTTCAAACTTTATGGACTGAGAAATATCAAATCCCTTCTGATGACCTTTCAACTTTACTTGTTAAGTACTGTAATAGCAGAGGCTGTGCAGTCATTCATTTGAAATCAGTAGGCAAAGTAGGTGACATCACTAATTGCAATGTTGTCTTCTATGACAGCTTATTGGGAATTTAGGCTCTGGACATGGATGTGGTATTTATTTTATTAACTTGAGTGTTTCAGAAGGCATTCAGAGACATCATTGTATATTTGCTAAAACATTATTTTGTTTTTAAAAAATATTCAGTCTTCATAAACATATGTAGAAACTGGGGGGACAGGGAAGAATATTGCCTGTGCTTATTTTCAAGTCCACTTAAAGCTAATCTCAGAAGTCCTTAGGCTCTCTCCTGTGCCACAAAACAGCTATAAACTAGCTTAACCAGTCTTTTGAGAATGTTCTTACACAAGGGAATTGTCAAAGAGGCAGCAGAGAGCTGACACAGCAACTCTTAGAAAAAATGCCTGCCTAAGCTTTCAATGCCTAAGATGTTCCCAGGTCATCTTCCCAGGGGCAGATTTTCAGCTTCTAGGTGTTCTGACATGTAAAATAAACTTAAGCAACATTTGATTTGCCCCAAATGACTGGGGATAAAAAAAAAAAAAAAATCCCTATGAATAGTGAAGCAAAACTAATTTTGAGGCAACTCCAAGTCCATGCAGGAATAAATTAACAAATACAAGAAACAAAAAACCTTCAGTGTTTTAAAATAATATTATTTCTGAATTTATTTTCACATATGAAGAATCAAATCATAGATCACGGAGTGGTTTGAGTGGGAAGGGGTATTAAGATAATCTAGTTACCACCTTCTTCCTATGGACAGGGACAGCTTTTAATAGACCAAACTTCTCAGAGCCCCATCCACCCTGGCCTTGAATACTTCCAGGAATGGGGCATCATCAGCTTCCCTGGGCAACCTGTTCCAGTGTCTCACCACCCTCATAATAAAGACTTTCTTCCCAATAGCTAATCTAAATCTACCCTCTTTCATCTTAAGGCATTTCACCCTTACAAGAAGTCCCTCTCCATCTCCCTTTAGGTACTCAAAAGTTGTTCTAAAGTCTCCCCAGAGCCTTCTCTTCTCAAGGTTGATCAACCTCAACTGTTTCAGCCTGTCTTCATCAGAGAGGTACTCCAGCCCTCTGATCATCTTCGTAGCCTTCTGTGGACTCATTCCAACAGCTCAGGGTCTTTCCTGTGTTGGGGGCCCCAGAGCTGGATGCAGGTCCAGGATCCAGGTGGAGTCTAATTAGTGCAGAGTAGAGGAGTAGAATCACCTTCCTCACCCTGCTGGCCATACAGCTTTGGATGCAGCCCTGGACACAACTGGCTTTCTGGGCTGTGAGCACACATTGCTGAGTCATATTGACCCTTCTGTCCACAAACACCCTCAAGAGTTTCTCCCCAGGGCTGATCTCAATCCATTCTCCACCCAGCCAGTATTTGTGCTTGGGATTGCTGTGACCCAGGTACAGGACCTCGCACTTGGCCTTATTGAACTTCATGAGGTTCACATGGGCCCAGCTCTCAAGCTTGTCAAGACCCTCTGGATGGCACCCTTACAGTCCAGTGTGTCAATTCCACCACACAGATGGGTGTCATTGGCAAACCTGCTAAGGGTGCGCTCAATCCCACTGCCTGCATTGCTTACAAAGATGTTAAAAAGTGCTGGTCCCTATCCTAACCCCTGAGGAAAGCCACTCACCCCTGCTCTCCATTTGAACATTGATCATAACTCTTTGATTGTGTCCATTCAGCTAGTTCCTTATCCACCAAGTGGTCCATGCATCAAACACACAACTCTCCAATTTAGAGACAAGGATGTTGTGTGGGACAGTGTCAAATGCTATTTACCAGTCCAGGTTGATGATATCTGTTGATCTCTCATCTACCACTGTGGATACAAGTATGCAGCTAGCAAGAATTTCTCTTGCTTCTTTCCAGTCCTGTGAAATAGCTTTCTCTCTCACAGAAGATATTAGTAGAGTTCTATAAACTATGAACACCTGCGACCTTGCAGAGCTTTGTTTATAGTACAGTAGAAAAATATTTTGACAATGGATGTTTTAGGATTTTAGCCAATCATCCCCAGGGTTGGCTGATCCTTTGACTAATTAGACTATGAAGAAAAAAGTCTATGAAAGAGTTGTAGAATAATTAAATAGAGGAATCTTGCTGCACAATTCCTGCCTGTTGGATCTCTCTTCTCCTCCCTAGCACTTGCGGGACACTGTGATACACCACTGCTATTGCTCCACCAGAGAAGGCCTCCAAATGTGTCAGGCACAATTTGCCTTTAGTGAAGCCATGTTGGTTGTTGCCATTCACCTCTTTATTTACGATGTGCTTTAGCATAGTTTCCAGGAGAATCTGTTCCATGATCTTGACAGAGATTGAGGGGACACTGACCTGCATGTGGTTTCCTGTGTCTTCCTTATTTCCATTTTTAAATATGGGGGTTACTTTCCCCTTTTTCAGCCAGTGGGAACTTAACTGGAATGTCAAATATCATGGATAGTGGCTTCACCACTTCCATGGCCAGTTCTCTCAGGATCTGTGTATGTCTTGTCAGGTCCCATGGACTTGTGTACCTCCAGATTCCTTAAATGGTTTCAGATCTGGTTTTCTCAGTAGAGAATGGACACTGACATGGCACTTCTGCAGAGTTGGAGGCAGACACTGTGATTTTGAATGTGTAGTTTCATCTGTGTGATCAAAATACCAGCTATTTGTGTCAATCTTAAAAACTTTTGCTGTTCTTGTCACTGCTACAAGAATGACCCTTAACATGGGGTCTAATTCGTGTCTAATTTGTCAGTGAAAGTGGTTCTTTCCTTACATTGTTCTGAAGGAAAAGCTAATCAACTTACAGGAACATTAACAAACATAAGAACAAAACATAATTACATAACTTTTTCTCCTGTGAACAGTAGTAGAAAAGAAGAAAACAATCTGTCCAGGTGAGATCTTGTTGATGAATGGAACTACTGCCACTTAGTGATTCCTGTTTTAAGCAGATAATGATTTACTGTGGTTTATTTTAGGGAGCTGCAGTTTCTCATAAATCTGTGAAAACCTGCCCAACATCCTGTTTTCTTCAGGCCACACAATATCCGCCAATTTAGTACAAGAAAGAAAAACCAAAATAAGAAACAGCATATAAGTGATAGGAATTTAACAGTATGTTTGAGCAGGTAGAGGTGGGAATGTTCTGACAAAGCTCCAACTATCTCTTCAGAATACAGTGGAAGTAATTAATGAAAACAATCTCAGCAAGAAGAACAAGACTCCGCCTCCTTCTTTAAAGCTTCTGATTAATTATTCCCTATTCCCTTTCCATTTTTCTACTTTGGTTTTCTAGGACTTGGGTGGTAAATTCTTATGACTGCTGATTGTTGAGACTATTATGATATGCTTACCTCAGATACCAAAACGTTTGGGTGAACTACAAGATTGCTCCTCCTTATAATGCTTAATTACAGTATTTCGCTGGTTGTTCATAAAAATCACATAATTAGAAGACAGATTGTATCAATTTTTAGCACATATTACTTGTTGAGAAAGTACATGACTCAGCCTTTCTAGCTGCTCTCCATCCCATTGCTGGAACTGCCTTTTCAGAAGAGACAGGGAAAGCAATGCCTAGAAAGTAATTTTTCACCTCAGTATAGAGGCTTTGAACTTAAGCTTCAAAGTCTGTGCTTCCTCTATGAAGTAATAACAGCGTTCATTTTTTATAGTGCTACTTACCAGCTGCTCTGAAGCATGGTACAACAGAAGACAGTATCATTAAGTCCCAGAAGAAAGATAAAACATTTGAAGCATTAAAAAAAAAAAAAAAAAAAAGTAATGACAGACCAAATAGCACCTACTAAGCCACCCCAGAAACTTTTTTAGGTAGTGATCCTTAGCTCCCCTACTCAACCACGCTAATTACTTTGTAAGTTCACTGCTCGTTGTTGAGATGCAATCCATATTCTATTGGAAAAAAGGGAATGAGGACAAAGCATGCAGGTATGAGAGAAGTCAGCCTCTGGGTTTGAGTTATCGCTGCAGAAATGATTGTGTACCAGGGTGGATAACTTGATGTAAAATACTAGTAGAGACAACACAAAATTTGCATGTTACTATGTTATTGTAGCAGTACACCTTTAAATCCAGTTACTAAAGAACATCTTGAGTAGCTGCAGCTTGCTAGGCTGCCTATACACTGCATATTAAGAGCTTTCACCATTAAGAATTTGTATTTATGGTAACTAGAACTGAATTGCTGATTGGTATATTACATTTTTTGTTTGTTTTCCATAAAATCAAAAATCTGTCTTAAAAAGAGTCTAGAATACAGCCAGTTGATGAAAACCTAAACCGACTTCTTGGACATTTCACAAATGGCCAACAATTTCAGAAAGATAAAATGACTGTTTACTTTGGCAGTAACTGCTGACTCACATCGATTGTGGCCCAGCTTTCTAGAACCACTGAAAA
>NW_008236769.1:6173978-6209324 GCF_000691975.1 Corvus brachyrhynchos | reverse complement strand
TGATTTTTGCCCAGCACTTTGAACTTAAGCCCTGTGATGTGTTATCCCACTTCAAATGGTAATTTTACAATCATTCACTTTTCAGACTCAGAAACTCTGACTGCATGAGAACGTGTGAAAACCTGAAAATAAAGAGACAAATCAATTTTGAATGGGAATGCTAAAGAGTGCAATGTATTGGGGCATAGGACATGGCCTGCAAAAGACACATGGATGAGGGAATGCAAGATCTGCGGTGATTTCTAAAGTCAGTACAAAAAAGGGGGAAACTAAAGGCCTCTTTTTTTTGTATTTTTTTTCCATTCAATTTATTTACTGTTTTCCTTCAACATGTTGAGAGCAACAAGACTGGAAAAATGTGTTTGCCACAGGTTATGTACCTTTCATTCCATGCTTCTTACAACTAATAACCACAGTGCTATACTTACGAAATATGTACCTCCAGTCCTAATCAGATAGTTCTATTCTTAAATTAAATTAGTAATGGAAAACCACAAACTGATACACATGGGAATAAAAAAATGAAATATCCTTTCATCTTGCTGAGCTTAAACCAAGCACATTAAACTTGGAAAAGACCTAAGGGTCACTGCAAACAGCAGAGACTTAACAGAGGACAAGGCACTGAAAAAGGGACAGACTGTAACACTGTGGATTTCTCTGTTTATTAGTAGCACAATACCATGTGCTCTCTAAAGCATTAAATCACTAGTTTTTCTAGCACTTGTATCTGTAATCATTCTCTGACAAAAGTGGAAGCTAAAAGTCGATATCCAGTGCACTTGTAGAAAAAAGGGAATTTACAGTCAATATATTTCTATATTTGAAAGATAATTTAATACAACACCCTGATTTAATCTGAATAATGAGAGCTGAACAAATTTTTTGTTCATGATCATATTTTAGACTGGGTCAAATTAATTTCCAAAGCAGTTTAAACTAAACAGGAACAAATCACTTTTCTTCCTGCATAAGACAGGTCACACAATGAAGATGGGAATAGCTTATTCAGTAATAACTAATACAGGAACAACTTACATATAAATAGAATAAACCTTGATCTGGTAGCCTTTTTTTCCTACAATATGTTCCTGCAAGAGACATTAATCTTGGCAACTTTCAATCTCTGAGGAGAACTATTGTCGTTCCCGTAAGTACTTTTAAATTATTCCCAGTTAACCATAAACTAAACTATAAATACACAATTAAGGATTAACAACACCATTTATCAGACATGACATACAAGCCTTCCATGCTGTTGTGAGAAGTACTCAACATTAATGTCTATTTGGAACAAAAATCTTCTACATATTTTAAGCAGAAATATTTATGATACAAAAGCTAATGATTCTTATTAAAACTATAGGTGACATCAGTGCTAGAGCTGAGAAAGCTTTGAATGATTTTAGATAAAGTAAGATTAAAAGGATTAGTATTCTTTCTTGGGGCAAAAAAAGAACACTTTCTCTGAAACACAGCCAATATCCAAGTGAGCAATGTCTTGTCATCCTGAGATAACTGCTGTCAGAATTCTACTGGTTTTTTTAACTTGACCCAATTAAAAGGGAAAAAAAAAAGAAAAATTTAAATATGCAAATTTCTACTGCTATTGTTTTCCTAATGTTAAAAAATAAAAAAATAACAGTTTTAATTAGGTTCTACTGCTTTGAGAAATTACTAGATAAGCAACCAGATTTGGTTAGAGAAAAATTGCTTGGGGATTAAATTAGGTACTAAATGTATTGCTGTTACATTCTATCTCTAGTAGACCTGCATGACCTTCTGCATAATCTCTTAGGCTGCAATGTACACTAACTTCAGGGAACAGGATGAACCTTCAAAAATGAGATATCGGCATCTAACCCCTTAGAAAACATGTGTCAGTGACTACTGATAAACATAAAATTAGGCTACCTTTTTAAAACTTTCATAATCCATGCAGAATTCCTAGGATGCTGAAATAACATCTATAGATAGATGCTGTCCAAGGCCAGTTTTCTTCCTTTCCTAATATGCTGATGGAGTGACATGCCAGTAGAGCCCTGACTGCAGAAACCAGTGTTGGAAAAGAAAATTTCAGGATGCTGGTCTTGCAAGGACTGTGGATGATACAAACACTGCTGTTATTTCTTGAGTGAATCCCTTAGTAAAAAACAGCTCTGCCTACAGAATAAGGATATGCTGTTTTCCCTGTGTCTGCCTTGTTAACTTGATCAGATACAAGCATGAATTTTCATATTGCTGCAGTCATGATGGAAGGGTTTGTTCAGAGGTCATTCTGTGAGATGGATTTGCACAGTGCATTTCCTCAAGGAGAAAATTAAAAGCATTCTTAGCACATTGTCAGTATTGCTTGCAAAACACTGAATGGATGTTAAAGAGTAATTACCACTGAGCCAGAGTTTATGTTTGGCTGAGAAAGCTTTTAGGAATGACTGGTGTCTGAAACCTAATTTTTGAAGAAGTTTGTAAGATTATTTTTAGCATTAATAACCATAAATTGAGAAGGAATGGAGGAAATTATACTTCATGCTAGTTACAGTCTTTCCCAGATAACATAATCTGTAGGAAGTAGACATCAGAAGTCCTGTAAAATATGTAAGGAAGTCACACACTAGTCTGCTCAGTGTACCTATTCAAGAATGCTATTATGCCCAAAGAATGTGAAGCAACAATCCATGAATGCCTCCAAATGCAGGAGGTGCAATACTGGCCTCATTAAAAGTAATGGAGTTTTTGGCTCTGCCTTCAGCAGGGTACAGATTTTGCTCCAAGAATACTTCTCTCTTAAGTTTTTAATGAGGACTGCAGCACCTGTATCTGAATACTTTTTCTCTCTTCTCACTGTTTTCCATATGGACCTGCTACAGTTCAACCTTTCTGTTGGGCATATACTGTATGAACCACAGGAATTTATTAAAAAAATCCAATTCATCATTTAAAAAATAAAGAAGCATTCTTATTTTTTTCCATGATGAATCACTGAGTTTGCTGGGCTTCGCTAACTACTAGTCTGCTGGATTTCCAGACAGAATTGTTTCCTCTTAATATTTATGACTAAAGTACCTGTATCAGGTTAAACCTGTAATAGGAAATCATATTAAGTAAAAATACATATGACAATTCATATCCTAAACATGATGGCTACCTGCCATTATATTACCTACACCGTTCTGCTATGAGCTTGCTGTTTTAATACTTCATACATCACATTTATTATCTACTGCTTATTAATAAGGCAGAAAACTAAAGTGAAAACCAGTGCAAATAAATCCATTACTGGTAAACAGTTTTTCTCCTAATGAAAATCCTGCTTTGCTATAAGCAAAATTAAACAATGGCCTGTGGAAGGATTCCCTTCCGTTCAACTCTGGGGACCAAACTAAAGTTCTTCATGCAGGACTAATGTTTCACTGATAGAGTCCTAAGAGCTCTTTAAAACTTGGCATTTATATCAAGTTTAGCTTGTTCAAAAATTTTGTTTAAAATACCAATCAGAAATATTTTGCCTTAGGATTTCCACATTTCATTTTGCAATATAAGAGCTTCACTCAAATATTATGCAATGATCTGTCATACTGGCATCATTTTTACACGAATAATTTTAAAACAGTGAGTAAGCATTGATCTATCCATTTTCTACTTATGAAAAACTGATATTGGGATATTTCTGATCCTGGATTGCATGAATATGCCTAAATACCAGTAAAATTACAGTGGTTTCTATCAATATCTTTTTTATTGACACAGGTAATATAATTTTTTTTTTTTGGAAGTGATTATAAAAACAGTAGTCGTTATTAGCTTTTCTTAGTTATTTGAACAATAAAATATTTTCCTGTGTATACTACAGTTTAAAGAGCATGCTGTTATAGTGTATACAACATGAAGCTCAGAAAGGAAAAGATTATATGAATGGCAAAAATAGAACCTTCCCTAGGACTTCTTTTAAAAACTACATCAGTTCATAATTTGGATTTCATAGAGTGACTCTCCATCTTCTGTTTATACAGCTAGAATACCTATAGGTAAAACAAGGCATTGGACTGTGTACTAGTTTGAAAACAAACTAGTGGGAGACACCAAGTCAGAATAACAATTTAATAGGGAAATAAAAGGAGGGGGAAAGAAAAAAACAATAAAAGCGGATAACACTGGGTTAAACTGACAGAGTTAGGGTACAACCTGGCACCCGGTTAGTCAGGGTGGTGGTGGCAGCCTGGTAGAATGGTGGCTGCAGTCCTCCCGAAGTGGCGATCCTGTAGAAAAAGAAGGGTCTACTCCTCCTCAGAAGGTCCAGTGGTGGCTGTGTAGCTCCTGTCCTCTGGAAATCCAGTAGAATGGCATCTCTGGTGTTCAGAGTCCCAGCTTATATCCACGATGGGATGCTTGGTTCCTCCCTCTGGGTGGAGCATCTCACAATGGGGTAATGAGTCATGAGGCCAAGTGTTGATTAGGCTCATTAACAGAAGATGGTCCGGAGGGAGTTATCTATGAGTCAGGCAGCAGGACAATGATGGGCAATTAACAGGAGGATAGTCTGGGGGGAGGAGGAAAGGAAACACTGCCCCACCTGATTTCAACGGCTGATGGGGATGGTAATAGAATACACTGCAACCCAGGACAGACTGTTTTATGCAAGGTATCTTTTAAAAAATGAAACAATGACATATCTATCAAGAATCTCACAATCTTAAATATTGGCAGGAGACAATACAATGTTGGTTTTAGTGGTCATAAAACTATACATAACCAGTAGCCCACCGCATTATTTGAAAGCTATCTCAACAACAACTGCAAAAAATGCCAATGCATCATCTTTTAGACTTCCCCAAGTGCATCTCACATTTGTAAGAGCTAGAAATCAATTAGAAGAAATTAAAATTTTGAAAGAAGAAACTTAATAAAAGTAATCAAAGTTATGTTTTCAGACTTCAAGACTTCTAGAAGACATTAGCACCGCAACGTGCATATATGTTCCTAATTCAACACCAAGGAAGAATGATTCAAAAGGAAAATACCATAAGAAACCAATGTATCCAGAAAGTATGCAACCATCAAACAGTTTGGACTCTCAGTTTTGATCTAGAAGACTTTTAAATTTTGACATTTTTGATCTATTGTTCTGTGATCATGTGAAGTTCTTAGACATGAATAGACACAGCTGCCAGCTTGAAGTCAATCTGTCACCACAGCAGAACCCAACATAAGCTTCCCATGAACCAAATCCAACATATGTTTTATGGTAAAATTCCAAGGAATTGAAAACTCCTTTCTACATGAGAATGGCAAATTACAGGGATATTTATTTATAAATATTTAACTTATTTGTCTTTTGGACACCTTAGAATAACCATTGAAGTATCAAAGACAGCAGAAAAAAATTACAATTCTGTCTCCACTTTCCAGTCTTCAGGTATTGAATATTTTAGGAATATCCCAATATTTTAAGTTGTCAGCAAATTCCCTACAGAGGCATATAAATCTTCATTTCTAAACTAAAGAAAGGAAGCAGCAGTTTAATGGCTGGCAAATTATTTTAATAAAGTTTTTGTCTTCTAAACAGATGATGATATACTATGAATCAAGGTATCTTCGAGAAAATAATCCAGTGAAAGATTCCCAGGGCTAAAACTGTTCTTTGGAAAAACAAGAAAACTACCGGTTGTCCTTCCAGGATATAATAAGGACAAAGAACAAAAAACACCCTTAGTCACACCTACTGTATTAAAATGCTTTTGGGAAGCTGCTTTGACTTCACACAATGAAAAAAAGAATAATCAGTGGGCAATTCTTGAGTGTAAGCATTTAAAGGACCACATAACTCACAGCACACTATTTCTGAGCTTTTGTTACGATTGTCCTCTCACTGGGAGTGTTAGTGGAAAGACTCACAACAATATGTTGTAACTGCACTATTACAAATTGCCATATCTTCAACTTTGACACTCTATCAGTTCCCTGCAATGTGTAAAAACAAAGCTTAATATCCCAGTACTTAAACTAAGAATCCCCAGCCTTGTCATTATTGTGGGCACAATAGCAAGCCTTCTTGGAATTGGCCATCCAAGCCATGGGGAGGCTTGGAGTTAATTACATCACCATAGACAATAATTTTCTCCTTGTGGTGGTAGTTATCTCTTTCCACAGTTGGTTCTCTTTTTTTGTTGCTTTGTGATGTTCCATTAATCACAGCTGCATTTAATCTGTGTCATGTGATTCATCATTCTTTATCCCTGCAGCTATTTCCATCCTGGACTCTGATAAACTGCTAATTTGAGTGGGTGATGTCCAACCTTGAATATCACAATGCCTTGTAGCACACCACTGAGAATCAGCTACTACAGTCACACAGCCCAATATTTTTAGTAAGGCTAATTATTCTACAGCCCCTGCTCGTTTGTTGGGGTGGAGATCATCTGAAATGAGCAGATAGAATTTTTAATATGGGCTTGACATGACAGGACATAAAAATATGCGGAGTTTTTCTAATGTGAGAGTATGCTGCTTCTTTTCTTCTCTCTTTTTCTTTCCTGTCTTCAAGTCTTTCAAGTTTTTTCCTGACATGACATGAAGCTGACTATATTTAGTGGACTGTGGAGAGGTGAGAGAAAGGGAGAAAGGTTTTGCTATTTCAAAACATTTTCTCACTGCCTTCAGTCACCTTCTTCTAAGTATAATACAGCTGAAGAGCTAGGGAAACATTTGCATAAAAGTAAAATGAGACCTAAAACGGGTATAGTATTTAACACCATAATTTGGAGAATAAAGGTACTTCAAAGAATAATATCCCTTGATTTCTGTTTTAAATTGGAGGATTTTTCAATGATTTTTCAATTTATACTTGTGTTAAAATACAAGTACCAATAGTGTTCACTCAGTGGGAGCTGATAACTCAGTGTGGTGTGTATAAGAGGAGTGTATCAAAATGCCAGAAAAAAAGTACTGTTGGATTTTTCTTTTTACCTTGAGAAAGAGCCTGAGGACAGGTGTAAGACACTGACTCACCCTTACTACGTGAAAATTGTAGCTCACAATGGCTTTGCAATAGGACTGGCTGCACCAGCCTGAACAATGCAGTAGCTTTCATGCAGGAAGAAAAAGTTTTCTTCACTATTACTTCAGTCTGCTGTCTGAAGGAGACAGAGGAGCAGGTGTTTTTTATTCCTGGTAGGGTGTGATTGGCAAACTTTCTGTCGATGCAGTGTTACAAATGGCTCCTAGGTAAATCCTCCTCTGAGTTATGAAAAGGAACATGGCAGAGGGGCAAAAAGGGGCTGGCATAAATGTAGAAATACCTGTTCATTACCAGAGCTTGGTGGAGCACATGGCACACTTCATGGTGGCAACCCTGTTTGGCTACACCCAATTTCAGACTGGAAGAGATTCAGCTAGGTGTAAGCTGACCCACTGGTAGCCTCAGTCTGTGAAGCTTAAATAAATGACACTGCAGAACACAGTTACACTCTCCAAGTTTAGAACAGTTCATGCCACCATCAGCCCCATTTGCTCCACTGCTTCCACCCTACCTTACTATTTTTGCTTCTTCTAGAGAAAGATCTCCGTTTTCACCAAGGATGGGCGTTTAAGAATTGAAAACTTACCATATTGTTTGCTGGTAGAAATACTAATAACTTTTGAAGAACAAACAAATGAAAGATACATATTCTATACAGAAATCTTATGAACACTTTGGTTTTGTCTAAACTAAGTTTAAAGTGTGAGGACAGCATGAGTTAATTAGGTTTTGATGAGTCTGCTTGCTGAGAGATTTCTGGTCCAACTTGGACAGCTTAACAGATGCATCAGGCAGAATACCTCTTCTTCAGATTTCTAAAGAATAAAAGTCAGCATGACAGCTGATAGAAGTTAACTCCAGCTATTTAAAGTTCAGTCAAGGTAAGACTTAGAACCAGATCTTAATCCTGAAAATGTTTTTTTGGTTTATTTTTACTATCCTCAGATGACACCCTGAATATCAGCTAAACCAGCATATTTCTAATGATCGTCCAAAGGTGTGCACTCCTGCAGAGGCCAAAATTTCCACCATTTGATAATGTACTTAGGGAACAAGTTTTAAGCCTGCGAGAGAACTTTCTTTTCCCTGTTTGGTGACTACACCACTCATAAAAGTTTAATGTTGAAACAGCCATGCTTTGCAATGAAGTCTCTTGTTAGGGGCTTTCACAGGATTAGCCAGCTATAACTTTAGGAGGAAAAATTAAATTAAAAATGGGATCACTTAAAAAGAAAACCAGTTCCTTGCCATTGTATTGCCTGTAGTGAAAACCACTGATTCAAAAATATGCTCTTTGTACAGAGCCTGCACTCTCTGCACATAATCTGCCATGGTTTTGTCAAAAGCTGTGTCAGCTTCATAAAAGATTTTTTTTTTAACTTAGTTCTCTGTGAAGAAGGCGTATTGTTCCACCTACTTGATCAAACGCTGAGGGCAGAAGAACAACACACATTTTTAGGCATGAAATTTCCCCTTTCAGTTCTCCAAACCAATCTCAGACTGACAGACCCACAAGAGCTAGTGAGACAGTCTCTGTTCCCCACTAACCTCTTGGCTGAGTCACTTTTCCTCATAAGATTTCTTCTGAGAGCAAGGATATTTTCTCTTCTATCTCACCATATAACAAAGACAGAATATTTTATATGCAAGGTTGCAGAACTGATCTCATGCAGTAATACTTCAGAGCACCTTCATCCACATCAGCATTTTTCCTCTGAGACTTGAGAGCTTCTTCAGAGACACCTGGGAGATGCAGGGAAGACTATGAAAAAGGCACTTTAGCCGTAAGCATAATCTCTTCCAGATAGAACAACCAAACTACCTTTTCTCTACCACTCCATTTACTTTCAGAGGCTGTAGTCCTTCTTTGTTTTTTTTAAGGTCTTGCAGCTTCCTGCTTTTGTTGGAAATGCTTGCTGGGGGGAAAAAAAAAAATAAATCAAGTTCCCTGTCATTTGCATGAGCACTTTGATATTGTGTGCAAGTGCATCCTGTGCTTAAGATGCCTGTCCTGGGGTAGCCGCAAATCCTGCTTGAGCTCCTATGGGAACAATTTGGAAAGGCTCCTTCATTTTATGACAATGTGCCAGAGTTGACAGGAGCACTGAACAGATCTCTGAGACAGATATTATCAAATGTTCCTCCTGTAATCAAGTCACTCACATACAGTCACTTTTAAAAGGCTTGTGCTGACTCAGAAATTTTTGTTCGAATTTCTCTGCATCTCAGCCTCCCTATACTTAAAGAAGATATATTCAGAAGCGAAACATTAAGGACTAGTTCTTACATTTTGTTTTATGAGAGCTAATATTATTACCACCATTATATGACAACTTTTTCAATTTACTATTATTTTGCACAAAAGGCTAAGACTCTATATAGAATACAAACATTACATCATTTATGTGAAAATTCCATTATACTATTTTCTTATTCTGGTTGCAATGCTGAAGCAAGGAATCAAAACATATAGAAGGAAGAATTTTGGTTAATAGGATAAAGTAGGTAAGGTCTTATTTTATATCACATCTTCCACTAGTTAAATAAGATGCCTGACCCTAATTACAAGTGTAGAGGATTAACCACAGATGCTGAGCATTCTCCTAGAACATACACACCCTTCTACACCTGCAGGTCATTGTACAATTGATCAAGAGAAACAGGTGCATTTCAAGACACCCTCCTGCACTGTGGAAACCTGACAATGCTCCACAATTAACGTTAAATTTCTAAATGACTTCTCACTTTTAAAAGCCGTATCATTGGCACATTATTAATGCATATGGAAAGTCAAGGACAAATGTAATATAAATTGACATTCTTCACCATGATTGATGCTTGTTATTTTGCATAACTTGTTTATTCTTTGGTGTGTGTTTGTTTTTAAGAATGTCTATTCAAGCCAAACCCTTGAGGCGTCTAATATCTCCAAGGACATATTTTATGCTATTAAAATCTCACAGAGAATAGCACTATAAAACCAACTAAATTAGATGAGCACTGGAGTTCCCAGGAGTGATGTAGGCTATACACAAATCTAGGTAACCAGCAACTGCCCAAATAACATATATTTCCTTTATTAATAATGTATATATATTTTTAAAAAATCTACTGTCAACAAAATAACACCAAAATTTAAATTAATATATTAATATTTCTGAAAACAGGTCAAAGGAAAATGCAGGCTTATAAGACCAATCAATTTATGCATTTAGGTTTTGATTCCTAGAACTGTTATCTGTAATCCAGACTAACAGGAGAGTACATGTTTAATTGAAAAATGTTATAGTCCTGCTCTGCTACCATTAAAGTGAGAGGGACAGCTCCTGGTGTTCAATCTCAAGCCTTCAGTGTTCTGCATAGTCAGACCCAGAGTGCTTAGCACTCTGCAGGAGTGAGCCCTTCATAACTGTTTGTCTTTTCAAATACTGACACAAGGGAAAGTCAATACATGATTATAAGGTCAATGTAAATGTAAAAAAAACCCACAGTTTAGATTATTACACATAGCAGCCGTACAATTTCAAAGCAGCAACAATTTGGTTACACAAGAGTCATTTTTAGTATGGGGCTCTTTGTTTTGTCATAGGCCACGATATTTTCTGCTTCACAGCTGTCTCTCAATCAATCAGAAAGTAGTTTGTATTTTCATCCTCTGAGAATCTTAATTTTTTATATTAACAGACATCTATATACACTTTATAATTTTCATACATTTTTCATCTATGAATCCCAAGATGCAGACATATAGAGGTAGTTGGATACTGACTTTAAAATAAAATTATTTCAAATTTTGTTTCATTTTCCACTTACAGCAGAGAAAATATATTCTGCCAAGTTAGATGAAATTTGGCTATATCATAAGAACTCACTAAGTGCAGCTACTGTAAATATGGAATATATGAACTTGGATGCAGATGACATTATACTGTGGTGCCTTTCAGACTTGAGGTAATCATATATACAACCCAACTTCTTATTTATTTTTCTTTACATTCAATGATAATAGATATGGCTGAATTATGCGTTTTTTACATGCTGCACGAATTATTGCTTACAGTACAAAACCTGAAGAATTGACTTAATGTTCCAGGTAATGTCTAATTGCTATTATTTTATAATTTCCATCAATCAAAGAAGAGCCTTGTGACATTGGCAGATAATTTTTGTAAGTTATGATAGGGAGTAATGAAAAAGAAACTGACAAATTAAGCAGCTTCTGTGGTTCTTGTTCCTTTGATCCTAAATATTTATTAGCTGGCTCCACAATGGATCTGCATATTGTTATGGGAATATAGAAACTGATCCTCAAAGGTGGTGAATGCTTTAAGAGTTAGGACATGTGAAATTAATTATTCACATCTCGAAAGGAACAAAAGACGTTTTCTCAGGTACAGTAATAAGAGTGTTAAACAATGAAGATGTCGGCAGGATTCTAAACTGAGGCAGAGCTAACGATCAGTATTGTAAGCCTCAGGTTCTGCCCAAAATGTTTGCAGGACTGAGCCTTGCATTTTACATCAATACTGCTTGATCTTTGTCAGTAATTAGTGTGAAGTGTGAGGTGGACCTTGTCACTATGGATAGAACACTTGGGGAAAACAATGCTGTGGGTATTTGTTACTGCAGAATAACGACAAATTTTGTACATTTTTATTTAAACTAAAGGGCAGCTGAAGTCTCCTAGTGGTCCTGATCCTGTAAGAGTCCAGATGAGAAACACAGAGGGAATAGCCCACATATCATTTCTGGCCTGCATAAATTTCTTCTCAGTCAGCTAAGAGGAATATTTATACGTATCCAGGTTTATCATGCAGATAGGCTGGGATTCCTCTACAAGGGGCTAGTGACACAAAGCTATTAATAATGTTGCAGGTGTTGAGTTAATTTTAAGCATGATTCAGAAACGTCAGCATAAGAGGAAAAACATAGTTCAGGTTGCTCTTTTTGCCCTATGTGGGGCAGAGAAAGGGAAAAAAAAAAAGATAAAAAAATGTGTCTGGTGTCTCTCCTGGAACTAACAGGATGAAAGTATTGATCAAAGACTCTTAGTCCTTTCCTGACAACAGTTAAACCACCACTGTTTTATAAAAGCTGCCTGTGCAGGTGCTGTTTTCCCTTGCAGCAAATTCCCTCTAGATGTGCATCCCAGTGTGCCAGGCTCTGAGAGAGCTATTTTTGGATCCATATCTCAGATTTCTCCGCTAACAGCTAAACTCATATCTGGTCACTCTGCCATGAGAGAACACCTATTTTTCACTGCCATTTTCTCATGCTGCCATGGTTGGACTTTTGTGAAAAGAAACAGATTTTATAGACAATGCTATACTAGAAAGATGAAAAAAGGACTCTCTATTGCCCTGGCAACTGTCATCTACATTGCAAGGGTTTTTCATTTCATGCTTTTATACTCACTCTTGCAGTACAATCTTCAAAGGTGTTTCATAACAACTATTTTCAGCCATTATATCCAGTGGAAGTTGCAAATGGCATAATTACTCATAAGTTTGTCCTTTTGTTTTCAAATATGCCTTACACACTTCAGTGCTCAAGAAATAATACAGGAGTAATACATTATGAAAGTCAAACTTTACACTTGGTCATCCGTTACTGATCTTTATACACTTATGCTCAAAACAGTGTCTGATTTACGACATTGTTTAGCACTGAAATATTTTCATCTCTTTTATTCAATTTGAGAAGAAAAAAACCCACCTCCACAAAATTTATTCTAGCAGTAATTTGCTTATCTTCTCCTGCTCATTCACAGAATGATATGGTGATGTTAAAATAGAGACCCACATATTACAATATTATTACTACAGCTATATTACAAAATAATAATAGTATTCACATAAAAATCCACAATATTAGCAGTTGAAGATATTGAAGATACTGAAGGGTGATTCAGGACTGCCTGAAGCAGCCTATAGTCTCAGCCTAAGCATTTTGGTGCTCAGTAGGACCTCTCACTAAAGGCTAGAAAGCACCTGTGAGGACTATCCTGAACCTACCCCTGCAGCAGGCATTGCCTTGGCTTTAGGTGTCATTTACACAGCTCAGGACAGGCAGGCTGTGCCAACTGCAATGGCCTTTCTCAAGTGTTTAATTTCTATCTGACCAAATGATACTGTTACCCTTTTAAGTCCCTCTTAGGTCTTCCATAGAGAGGAATTGTGACACCAGAAACACCCAAAACATTCAAAAGGTCTTTCTTAGGTAGATTATATGGAAAAATATGTTCTGAAAAGTCCTAATAATATCTTTGAAACAGCATTACAATACAGCCCATTGTGTTGATAGTCCATATACTAACCAGTCCCTAAGTAATTGTTGACACCATAGAGTTCCAGAAGCTCTGAAGGGAACTTACCAGATCATTGCTTATGGTGGAATCAGACTTAGCATTTAGAATATTTTCATTGTCACTTTCCAGCTCATTAGCCTTTCTGCATCAGAAAAAATACTGATATCCAGCCAGGATGAACTCATGAATCATTTAATTTGTTTCAAGTCTGTTCAAATAAAATCAGGAGAAAAACTGGATGGAGGCTCTCAAATATTTATTTATAACTATCTTTGGTATAAATATAATGATGATTTTTCTTTAGTGGTGATTATGGCTTACATTGATAAAATGGCCCTAAAAATTGAGGTAGGAACTAAGAAACAGTACTTCCAATTTGTTGATCAAAGAACATTCCTCCAGAAATGTAGCAAAGGGGGAAAAGTGGCAAATGTCATACCTGAATGAAAGCAAAGGCATTTTACATTAGCAGAAAGTAATTACTCACACTGGAATTTGGGAATAACACCCCCCTCTACTGTGGCATTCCTTCAGACAGACATATTCCTTCAGACACTTGGGCTCCCGTGCAGGAGTAGGATGCCGGTGTCTGTTTAACAAAACAAAACTCCAGTAGTACAGTGTTCCCAATGTCATATTGGGCTTGTGACAGAGGAAGCCAATTGAATTGTTGGTACTACTTTTTGTACTCCAAATTTGTTGCTCTGAAACATCATCAGCTAGTTTTACACAGCCCCTGTGTAATTTGTCTCACTATAATGCTCCAAGGATTTGTCCTGGGCAATAGGAGGGAAAACTCAACTGAACAATACTCTCTGCTCAGGTGGTTACAGCCAGGAGCAGGTGTGTAATCTTCAAAGACCTGCTCCTGGCTGTGATAAAGATTATTCACTCTGACTTGTGGCTGAAAAACTCTCAATAAAGAACCAAAATGGCTTGAGTAAAGATGAGGTGAAAGTCAGAGGGCTGAAAACCTGTTCAGTCTTTAACTGTTAAAATCTGGAGTGAAGTGGCATGGAAACTTCCTTTTACAGGTGAAGAGATACTCTTCAAGAAACTTGAGGAATTGAGGTATCTAAATCTTATCACTTCTACTAAATACAGAGGTAAAATAGTTACGGAAATTAAAGGGTTTCCCCCTGGGCAGTAGGTGCATATTCAGCAGCTGAGCTTTTAAAGAACAAAATATTTTCCAAAACTTGTGGTGATAAGTGGTTAAGCCCTTGTGGTGGGTGCCTAAGCTGTGTTGCTTCTAGCAGATGATGTCTGTTCAGTCAATTAAAGCTCAGCAGTAGCAGCCTGCTTCAACTCTGCTGACCAGGCTTCACAGCAAAGCACTTCTAACTGATATCTTTTCAAAAGGTAGTAAGTTCCTCTGCTGCTTTTTGGTTGGTTTTTTGGAATACGTACTAATATAAAAGAAAATTTCAGAGCTATAACTTCTGGTCAAAAGCCTAGCATATAACTTCTTTTGATCAGAGCATTTAAACTATTTTCCAAAGAATTTCTGGTTACTCTAACCTCACACTTGTTTCCTTTAAATGATACACAATGGCATCTGGAATGGAAAAAGGGTGACATCAAGGTGACACCAGTCATGTCAGGTGAGATGACATGAAAAAGTGTCTCCCTCACTTCGCATACATTGCCGCAGAAATATTATCTATCTACAAAGAACCATCTGAAATCCAACAAAGAAAAATACAGGGTCCTGCAGCTGGGGAAGAGTAACCCTGGGGACCAGCACAGGCTGGGATTTGACCTGCTGGGGAGCAGCTCTGCCAAGAAGGACCTGGCGGTCCTGGGGGACAACAAGCTGCCTTGTGGCCAAGAGGGCCAATAGTATCCTAGGTACAGGTCGAGGGAGGGGATCCTGCCCCTCTGCTCAGCCCTATTGAGGCCACATCTGGAGTGCTGTGTCCAGTTCTGGGCTCCTCAGGACAAGAGAGCCTTGGAGTTCCTGGAGCTGGTCCAGGGGAGGGCTACAGAGATGAAGAGACATGAACATCTCTCTTATGAAGAGAGGCCGAGGGAGCTGTGCCTGTTCAATCTCAAGAAGAGAAAACTGAGAGGGGACTGCAGGAACTCATGCCTTCTGATCAACAAATCAATATGATTACACGTAAGCACCTTATTGTTTAAAATACACTCCACTCACATCCCACAACTTTGACATAGTACCCTACTTATACATGTTACTCTACTTATACATCTCACAGCCTTTACATGATACTCTACCTATACATTTTACAATTTATCCATAAAACAGTACATATACACTTTGCAACTGCTGTGCATGAGATTTCACACGGCTTGATTGGTTTCTCTATTCTGTCTATGAGCTCTGCACACACTTTTCTGATAATATGATTGCTTTTAATCTAGTGTAGCACAGTCCTTTTTTATCTATTCCTTGCTATCTTGATAAATTAGATTATCTTTCAGCCCTTGATGAATTCCTGAGGACTCTAACAGGTGGGGCTCCTAATCCAGGCAAGCAGCGTCAAGGTGATGACAACAACAAAACCCATCCAGTGATCAGCAGCCAAGTTAGTCCAGGAAATCCAAACAAGACAGCAAAATACAGGAAACAGACATAAGCCTAACCCACCTCTCCCCTCAAGCCTTCAGACTGGAGCTTAAAAACCCTCTTGGGGCTGATGTGCTGCAGCTGAATGAAGGTGGAAAGACCGGGTGAAGGTAATTCCAGCCTGGTCCCACCCTGAGGGCTCTGATAAGAATAGCTAAAGATGGTTTGGGTGGGGCACACTATCAAGGTTCAAACACCTTACAACAGGGCACCTCATCAATGTCTGTCAGTATCTGAAGGGAGGATGCCAGGAGGATGGAGCCAGGCTCTGCTCAGTGCTGCCAAGCAATGGGAAAAAAGTCAATAGGCAAAAACTGATGCCCAGGTAGTTACAGCTGAACATGAGGAAGAATTTCTTTACTGTGCAGGTGACCAAACACTGGAACGGCTTGCCCAGAGAGGTTGTGGAGTCTCCCTTGCTGGAGTTACTTGAGAATTGTCTGGATGCAATCCTGTGTCATGTGCTCTGGAATGGCCCTGCTTGAGCCAGAAGGTTGGACCAGGTGACACTGTTGTCCCTTCCAACCAACCCATTCTGTGATTCTTTGATTCTGTGATAGTGTGTGCTATTTGCAGGTTTTGATTTTGCAACATTACCACCAATATGTCAAGTCTCAAGGAAAAAAAAGAAAAAGCAAAAAGGGAATCAGTAATCCCCTTTTCTGTAAATAGTACCAGTATTAGATTAGTTCGAAAGCTGAAGAAAACACTCCAATATTTACAAACTGAATATGTTTACATTGCATGTTAGGAAACATGACCAGATTTCACTTTGCTGATCCTGTATTAACAAAGATTTTGGTTTCAGCCCATAAAGAAATCCACTGAGTTTCAGAAAGTGTAAAATAGTCAGAATGTTATTCTGTTTTTTTTCTCAGGAGACTTTTATTCCACACTTATAGCAAGAAAAGGCAGAGAAGTTGGACAGAAGTGACTGGAAAATGCACTGAATGAGATTTAATTTTATGGGGATTTAGGTGTCTAATTCTCATAGGTTTCTTTGAAAAGTATCTATTTAATAAATGTGTTCAGTAAGTTAAGACCTCTGCATTAATGTATTTTCAGACTATGGAACCTTAGACCATCTAGTCTGCCTACTTGTATTTTACCAGCTATAAAACTTCCTCTAGTAACTCCCCCAGTAGGCCAAATAGTTTGTGCTTTGTGAGTAAATCTTTGGGGGGAGAGGGAGAGATGAGGAAGAAAATCCTTCCTAGAGCTGAAGACATCCACAGACAGAAGACCTACAGCTTCACTTAATAGGTATTTCAACTTCACTTGATAGGTATTTCTACTTATTACTCATTCCCGTGGTTAAATTATGTCCTTGATTTCTCAACTGAATTTGTGCATTACCTCTTTTTAGGACTTTTATTATAACTTTTTAAACAACTTCGGAAATATTATGTGCTACCTATTTTTAAATTACCTGTTGTTGGGTGATTTCTTGAATGAAACTGTTGATATGCTAAAAAAAATAAAATAGTTATTCAAGGAGATGTCAACCTACAGTTTTTTCACAGTATTCAGAAAATCTAGTATTCCTTCTTTACCTATTTTACACAGACATGCTTATCCTGTCTGAATAAGCAACTTCTGACCATGCAAGAAGGACTGAAGATGCCTGTGCAAAAATTTCTGGAATGGCTCTTGCTATTCACAGATGTAGCCAAAGCACTTTATCTCTATGAACATTCTTGCCAACAAAATTTCCCTAGATGAGTTTTTAAAAATTATATAAAAGAACAGAGAAGCACTGTGGACACTCTCTGAGTAATATGTTGTATTTGTGTGCATATTTTTCACAAACTGTTTAAACAGTCTACTATTTGCTTAGTTTTTCCTGATACTGGCACAGTTGTACATTTGCCATGACCATGACAAATTGTGTAGACACACAGGCCAAAGAGCTAATTTGGACTTGAAATACTACTACCACTACCATGCTCTGAAACCAGATGTAAATGAGACAGTTCTGTCACTTGCTACCAGGAGCATCCCTTGCTAAATCAATAAAAAGTTACTCTGCCAAGAAGAGACAGCGGGGTATTCCCCACTTCTGCCTACTCAGGGGTAAAATGATTTTGTTGACTCTTTCTCCCTTGTAGCAGTATCTTGATACCTTCTTTTCTGTTCTTGTACAGGACATGTTACTAGAGCTACTGTACTAAAAACCAAGAAACAGGCTAGGAGAATTGAAAAAATACATTGTGAGTGTCTCAGAATTTCAAAATAGCATGATTTCCAGTTTCATGTGTAAAAAAATTTTTTGAAACAAAATTTAATCATGTGAGAGTAAAACATATACTTCTGCAGAAATTCTATGCCAAACTGAAAAGTAAGTGCAAATTAGAGGATGTGCTGTGTGTATATTTTCCTCTATTAAGTTACACTTTTTACAGCTTTTCTTCCATCCACGAAAGAACTATCAGACTTTGAAGTGCTATGGAAAATATTATGCACTATGAAAGAATTTCAGCCACAGGCTTCTCTAATTACCTTCTCCAGTGATCTTTTTAAGTTTCTTCTTGCTCTTTCCCATCCTTATCTGCCACCTGGCACTCTGCCATTAGCACTGGAAAAGCAGCCCAAACTTGCCAACAGCATTGTTTGAGTGACAGGCTGTGAAAATGGAAACACTCCGCAAACACATCATTTTCCTCTGGAAAAACAGAATTTGACATCTATATATTTCTTGGGGTTCTGATGTAAACTCTTCTCCATGGAGCATAAGGCTATGGGCAGTAATTTAGTCCAGCAGGTCTAAAAGGGTTTTATTGAGAAAAAATAATTTCAGAAGCAAAAGTGTCTTCCTTCCTTCCTTCCTTCCTTCCTTCCTTCCTTCCTTTTTTCCCAAATACTGCTCTGCTTCTTTCCAAAGGCAATTTTTGATTTCTCGCTTTTGTGTGTTGATGAAGTAGTTGCATGTATGGTTTTCTAGTCACATATGATTTATATACAGAACTCCTGAGAATAAAATAAAAATCACTATTTATTAACCTAAAGATTTGCCTTAAACAGATAGATACCTGCATTTGTTGATTATAGCTTGTTAACTCAGCTAACACATTCTTGAACTATTTTAGAAACAAGTTTCCATAGGAAAAAAAATTCAATAAATTGTTATTTCTAAAAGTAATCTTTTTTCTTTGACTCAAATATATCACATACAATAAAACATTTGCAGACATGATATTGATCAGATCCAGAATGAAGTTTCTTATAAAAAATCAGTATGTCTGTTGCCAAATTTTTATATCACATGGAAAACTGTATCCAGAAACCCTGCTCTGTTTGGTTCAGAACAAGAGTTTGAGGCCAAATTTCTGACCTCAGCATCATATGTTTAAAACCAGAAAGTTCCCACTGACTTTTTTCAAAGAAATTTTTCCCCATATAATTCTAACATACTTTCTGTACAAAATTAAAACAATTTCTTAAAATCTTTGCTTTTTCATATAAAGAATAACTTTTCTCTGTGCAGTTCCAATTACAAAGGAAGTCATTACAGCAGCCAGTTAGATGGCCTTGTAAAGGTTAGTTCTATACTCCAAGAATTGACCACACCTCCTGTACATTGCAGTAAACCAAAAGCCTATTGCTTTGCCCATGTTTTTCAATGGTATTGCTCTTTCATCTTAGTTACTAAATGCTTTGATGCCACATAGTCACATCCCTCACTGAAAGACAAGAACTCCTATTTCTCGCAAGTGATGTTTGGGAGAATATGTTGGGATTTATATTGTATCTGTGCCTCAAAAGTCATTCCTACTATGAAAAATTCAACTGTAATTCACTGTACAGTTTTAAATGAAAAAAAAAAACCAAAATAGAAAAACCAACAAACTTTCTAATCTCAGCATCTCTTTAGTGTCTTTAGTTCTTTTAAAACCAAAGGCTCTCTTAAATCCTGTGGTAAAGGTGTCTTCCTTGACATCTCCTTCATAAATTCACAGCACCACCAACCACCACTGAATTCTAGAAGTCAGTGCAATCTGCCTGGATTCAATGGAATCCACCCATATCTATAATTGCAAAATAAAACCACATTTTTCCTTACTGTGATTAAAGGCTACAGTGACTACATTGAGCAGATTGCTTCTCCCTTTTCCATTGACTTCAATCCCTTTGACAGATGTGTGCAGTTGCTGGTAGTTCTCATGGATCTTGTTTGACCAAACTGTCCATGTTAACATGAAGGGGGAAAATCAGTTAAAATTTAAAAAAAAAAAAGCTGGGCAAAAAAAATTACAGGCACTGAGCTCAGGAACACAAATATAAATTATTCCAGAATAAGTCAGAGCAGAGACCAACTTTCTGCATTCCCTAAGTGCTAAGTACTATTTCCATGAAACACTTAGCTTCCAAACAGCTCAGGATTAGGTGCTACTTTAGAGACTTTATCCAAAGTAATAACACTGTTACAGGAGTCCAATATTTTTATTAAAGAGCTGTTGAGAAGGTAGGAGAGTCACTCCAAAACCGCTGAATCCAAGAGCAGCTTTTCTCCTGCATGCAGGACAGGACAGCACAGCCCAGCTCCCTTCAGGTATGTGCACCTTAAAGACTAAGTACCATACGACTTCTTCTGTGTGAAGGGAATCTATTCTTCCTTTTTTGCAATACGTGGAAAGTTTGGGGCAGTTGCCCTGGTGCTGGCTGGACTAGTTTAATAAGGTCCTGCAGTGTTTATTAGCTGAGAGAAACAGTTATGTCTCCAGCATTCCGGGGAGTTTATTTTGCCAGGAATTCCTGCTCACACAACGGATTTCAACATTCCTCTTTTAAGATGGGAGCAAACAACTGAACCTACTGAGAGTACCCTTTGTCAGAACTTGGTAGTATTTTTCTAATAAAACACAGATGATTTATAATATGTTCACATGGGAGACATATTTGGCATATAAAGCAGTTTCAGCAAAAGATTCTTGGGTCCCAGAAAGAGGTTTCTTGTGATTTTACAACAAAGATCTTCTGTTACTGCTCTGAACAGTCAGGGAAATTTTATGCACAACTTTAAAACAGTAAGATATTCTCACTGGTTCATAGCCATAGCCTCTTTTTCTGGGTGTACAGCAAACCCACAGTAAGTACAATTGTTCTACCATGAGACAAATCCCTGAGAATTGCCAGTGAGCCAAAGAACAACAGGGTATCGATAGCTACATCCATGTTATGGCTGCAATCATTCATTTGTGTATCACTGGTTCTATACATAAGGCTCCAGCACAGATTTTGGGAGCCAAAAATTCCTACATTCCCAGTGGAGGCACTGGCAGGACAGGGGGATCTGCATAGAACTGCCATTCTCACAGGAGGGCACAGCTTTCAACATCACTGAATTTTCCTGGACAAAGACTGCCCAGACAAGGCATTAGGCATTCTTTGTCTGTCACAGTCCTACTGTTAGTTCTCCACTACCTGACTCAGCAATCATGGGTATTTTTGAGCCTCTTTATCCTCACACAATGCAGTTGAATACAGAGCCAACAGCTTACATCCAGTCAGACACGTTCAGGGATTCAGGTGAGGTGCAGGAGTAACCATCACAAGAGGTGGGCAGGAGGAGGCAATCCTCAAGCAAAGATGCAGTAACTTTGAGGAAGCCTCACTTTTTAGTTCTTTTCCTTTTTGACAGGCTTTCAATGTTAAAGCAATAATTCCCCTCACATCTTTCTTTGTGTGTGTGTGTGTGTGAGTGTGTGTGTATTTAACTCTTTCAGTACTCTGATAGAACTGCATAAGGAAAGCAAATTTACTGATGTAAATGGCTCCGATGTCAAGATAAGCATCCAGGTCCAATGGTTGATTTCTACCCCTCTCCCCCAGTAAATTCTACTAGAATGAATAAATACAAAAACTCCAGTATGTCTGACCTCACTGAGGTCTTGATCAGTTTTACTTTTTGGCTTACCTTTTCTTTACTCACTTGAGCTTCATAACACAAAATATCACCAACAAGAGCAGACCTTTAAAAATGGAAGAACCATGCATCAGCCATCCCCAGTACCAAAATCTGTTTGAAATGAGCTTGAGGGAAAACACTTGTAATGCAGGCTGAAATCATATTTCTTAAGTAAAACACAGACTATCAGAATAATTGACTTTATAACAAATAAGAATTCATGCTGGCAAAATTACTTTCTCAATGCTCACCAAAGAGAATGGGGAAAAAACTGTTCCTGTGGGATAAAACACATTGATCATTTTAGCAGGTTTCATAAGCTGCGTGCTTCATATGCTTTTTGTGTTACTTCCTCCTCTATATTTATATACAAAATATACACAGCGAAAAATAAAGCTTTTCCAGATTTCTGAGGAACAATAGTCATGCCATACATTTTAAATGTGAATTTTTAAAATTATTTTCACTTCTGTTGTCTACAGGGCTGAATATGCTTTGCATAGCATTTCAAAGCATGGCAAAAAAACATTAAAAGCAAGCCAGTTACTAAAAGATGTAATATAGATTGAATCAGACTAACAAGGAAATAATTTATTGCAGTACCTTTAAGATCTAATTACATCAAAACTTTGTGGTTTGTTACTTATGAGTACTCAAATGGGAATCAGTTACTTTTGCTGCGCACAACAAAGCTCCTGTGAAAGAAAACAGTCCATGTGATCTACAAAAGTCTGCCACCTACAAAAGAAGCCTTTAAACATGGCAAAATGACAGTTCATAGGTTCAAATGAGCTCGCATCATTAATTTATTTCTGAGATAAATCAGTAATCCTTCAGCAACTCATCAGATTCCCACACTCATCAAAGTACATGCATGAAGCATGAAGAATACATGGTCTGCTATTTATAAGACAGACAGCAACTGAAAAATGTTTCTATGCCAGCAATAAAAATAATTAATCACTGTTCTGTACCATTTTGTGTTAGGCACCACCACTTTATCACCTGTCGTAGACACTCCTAATGTCTTAGCCAAACAACATCTAAAAGTAAGACACCCAAATATTTCAGTTAAGGTCTTAAGCCCAAAATTTCCCATTAAACACTAAGAGAAGCCAAAGACTGACCAGAGAATAAGGACTTTACACAACTGAACTTCTGAATAAACACTTTACAAAAAAGAATTTCTTGTGAGATTTCCTACCTATTGTACATCATCTCTCAGGGGGAAAAGTGGAAATAATAGCTACATATTTTGCCCAGATTAGAGCACACCTCTAAGATGTTGAGTCTACTGCCAAATGCCTTCAAATCTGAGGTATAAGAAAAGCAGAGGAATCATTTAATGAGAAATTTAAAAGTTGCTACTTCACAGATCAGTTTATTTTTTTTGCAATTATTTTAAACAGAATTTTTTCCATGTACATTTTATAAACCTAAGAAACATTCTCAAACAGGTCTGTCATTGCAATTATTTGGAAACCAGTGCTTTAAGACAATAATGGGAAGGCAGTAAGGGTAATAAAGTTTTAATATAACTGTAGTGGTAAATTTTGAGGTAGGAATTGTTTATATGAAAGCTACGCAGTCCATTTCTTATTTTTAATGAACTCCAGAGTTAAGGTAGTTTTCTCCCTCACCATTTCAGCATCTAGTACTGATAGCTCATGCAAGCGCCTCTCACTGTCTGTTTGATTTAATAATTATCACAGGAACTAACCATCTTTGAATTTAAATGTGGGGGTATGCATAGTATGAATAGGAATGCTCTTCTCTAAGTTATTTCAAATACTGACTTGACTGGAAGGTATAACATGTCTGTCGTGCTAGCAAAATTCTAGGACACTTCTGTATCTGTCATACTGCAACTTACTAAATTTCTTCTCAGTTTTCTGTGGAACTTTTCCAACTTTGGCTGAAAGTTATTCTGAAGAACACTCATTTGGCTTTAAAAATGTACTCAGTGGCACTTACATTTGCATCTGTTAACATTCTCAGTGTGCTGAGTGCCATTCCTAAAATACCACAAATGAATAAATTCATGGGAGAATCTTGGGGATTTTAGAGACCTAAATTTTAGATCGTCTTCTACATTGTGATATGCAGACTTTTCAAATTAGCCATCCTAGCATGGGGACTGTTAAAAGCTCAACTTGGTGCTGCAATTTCCTTGAAGAGGAATTTTGATAGTCAGTGTGGTAGATAACTCTGAAAGAGAGGGTAATTTAAGCTGCATTTCTTGTTAGTATCCTAATGTTCTCAAAGATGCTCAACACCAAGCTCTTCTTCCAAATGTCAGGAAACCATCAAGTTTTTTTGAATAAAAGAGGAGATGATAGGCAATAGTTTGGCACTGGGATTACCCCCCACTAGTGTGGGAGCTGAATGCTGCAATGTCAGCTGAACAGCAACCTGGCTTGGGGAATTTTTTACTCACTCCTTTCAGAGGTATTCCGCTTCAACCAGAACACAGACTCAGGGCTCTCCAGAAAGGCAGAGATGCAGCAATGGCTTCCACAGAGTATCTTCCTCCTTTAAAATGCTGACACCTCACAGGTCTACACCTTCACCTTCTACACTTTCCCCTTGCCAGCCAGTTAGCCCTCCTTCATTATAGTAAATGTAAATAATCCAAATAGCCCACCTTCACCATCACAAATGGAAATAATATATTTTCTTCATCTGCACCTTTTCCCTTCCTGCCTCTACCCTCCGGATATTCCCCACCAGTTTGGAAAGTGATTCAGTGATTAGAACATTTATTGGCACAGAGGCAGGAAGCCAGCCCTTGCACCTCCAAGTGATTATCCTGAACTGCAAGCAATAGATTCATGTGAATTTTCATTTTCTTGTTCTGGGCCAATGCACTGTTAATTATTTCATGCCTGAGCACATCTGTTGGTTGAAGACTTCCAGGTAAAGTAGGTGAAAATTTTGTGAACCTTGGCAGGGCTAAGGCCTTAATCACCTGCCAAGTATCTCGATGCTGTGAAGACTTTGCTGGCTATAGCAGTGCACCAACACCTTTCTCAGGGGAAAGCTGATGCAGAAGAAGTTTTAGACACCTGTAGGGTTAGGAACAGATTTTGCTCATGACAGTGGGTGTCTGCAAATTTAACTAGATCCACTGTCAATCTGGCTCCCAAGATCTCAATCAAGTACTTACAAATGAGACAGTAGGACACCACTATTGCAATTTGTGCACATGAAAGGTTCAGCTTCATTTAAATACAGAAACATAACTGAGGAATGTTATTGTTCTACTTTTTTCCTGAAAATCCACATAATCACATTCTTCATCTGCATAATCTGCCTGCCTTTCCCCAGTGACTGATGCAGGAGCTGTCCACACCAGAGGAGCACTCCTCAGAGCTGAGTAATGCTCTTTGGCAGTGATTGAGACATCCGGAATAAGAAAATGGACTGTCAGCAATACAATACTCATGATATGTTCCATCTTCTGAACTTTTCCCCCCAATGTCTTGCAGTGAATGATGCAATTATAATTTTGGAATCTCAGGCATAGTGATTGAGTGCTCAGCTTCTCATTTTCTCTGGCAGCTACTCAACTCCTTTGTCCAATTATGGCAGAAACCAAATGAATTGCAAGTGAAATAAATTTTCCTCAGAGCATTTCCATATTGTCAGTATATGTTTCATGTTCTGAGGACATATTAGCACCATTGTGTCTTTCAAAGACATTATTTCAAATTGCTATTTTCTTCTGAAAACCAAGGAGTATGTAATTACATCCGAAGAAACACAAAAGAAAGTAGCCTTGGATACAGTGTTCTTATGTCTTGAATATAAAAACTCAGAAAGATTGACTGAATTGTGTTTACATCACTTCAAAAAATTTGGATATTAAATTTACAATTTTAATAAATGTTTTTGTGATATGACTCATACTCACTGCTAATTCTCATTGTTTTGAAAACAGGCTTTTTTACTTCTTTTTGACAAAATATGTCCGATATCATAGCCACTGAAGAATATGACAACCATTTTCTCAAGCTGGTAATTTATTCTAGTAGCATCAGCTATGTTTTTTTCCAGAATTTGAAGGAATTATGTTAGTGTAAATTTAGTGTACAGGCACAGGAGAAGCTGGCATCAAAACTTCACTGTAAGTTCTGTTGAAAAGGGTTTGAAATGAATTAGACATAAACAAGCATCACAAAGTAACAATCTTATGGTCTTTGCTGAACAAAAAGGTATTTCCAGGGATGTGAGAGATTGAGGTGTTAAGAGTTAATGACTGAAACAATAACCCGTTTGCAAAAGCAGAAGTAGTTTGCTGAGACCAGGTTTGAACCCCTCAAAGGAGAGGAGGAGAGTTTTTGGAGGTGTGGTGGTGAAATCTCTAATCTGCACAGCAGCAGCAGCAGAGAGTGTGTGCGCCCATCCCATCACCAGAGCATGACCACAACAAACCAACTCAAACCTGGAGTTTGAGCCAGATAAGGGAGAAGACTGATAAGAAACAGATCCTGTAGAGGAGGAATAATGGTTTTTATCATGCCAATGTCCTCCCTTACACAACTGGCTTAGGTATAAAACTCCCCTCCAGGTGAGATATCCAGACATTCACAGGTATTCATCCCTCCTGAAGGGGCATAACTGGCTCAACCACATGGAAACAGCTGTCATGTGTTAGGAGGTCTTATAAACTGTCAAAGACCCCTGAAGTGCCCCCAGACTCATTTTTGAGCCTTCGTACAGAGGACTACCTGTGATCCACAGTGTTGCATCAGAGAGTGTCAAACTTACCTGCAGGGGAGTTCTTTGGGTGCTCCCACCTGAACCTGAACATTTATTAACCCATTTGTGTTTTGGGGGCCTCCCCCTCCCGCAACGGATCGAGACCATGACCATTGCTTTGATCAATGGACACTGCTATTGCAACAATCAAGTCTCCCTGCTGGATCCATGGGTGGTAATATTTTTCCTCTCCACTCTCTACTCTTATCCTTTCTCTTTCCTTCTTTTCCTTATATATTTTCTTAAGTGATATCTTTATACTTTTTTACTGTTGCATTTCTATAGATAACAACCAAAATGGCTACATACCTCCTTTCAGTTGCAACCAAATTTTTCTAAAATAAACCTACATAAATAAATATATGTATATATATACACATACATATATGTCGCTGTTGTCCGCAGGGATGGTGTGAAGAACAGCACAGAATCCAAGTCCAGGATAAAATGGGATCATTTAATTAATTACAGACTCATTTATATAGCTTGATTCGCAATAGAGAAATGACACGATTAGCCCATCAGTCAACCACCTCTCAGAGTGATCGGCTGAATGCTACAACACCATTTCAAAATATTATTCTCAATGAACCAAAACAATATCTACAGTATTCCCACAACAGCCTGCACCTGCAAAGTAGTTTACAAAATAGCAGATAGTTTCTCAGCTAGTTTGAGTGAGAATGGAGACTTTCACAAGAGGCTGAAAAAAGCTGGGAAAATTTCTCTGCCATCTTTTTTAGCATCTGCACATATATATCGAAACACTGCTCATTCAGTGTAATTTCACTCTAATCTGCCCCAAACAAAAACCTGAGCTACCCTCTCCCTTCACAGGTGGGTTGTAACATGTGTACACATGACTAAATTCAGTGGACCTGGAGAAAAAGCAGCACATATAGATTAGTCAGAATATCTGTGTACACAAGGAGAAGTGGTTTCCTGGGTCATCAAATTCAGTCCACCATGGTTAATTGTAATTCTAATATAATCTGTTATAAAGTTTCAAAGGTCTAACCTTAAGTGATTTAGGATTTTTGTACACAGTTTTTATTAAAAAGGTGTTCAATAATTTCTATGGAATGATGATAGGAAACCATTTTATAATTTTCACAATAAATACATGATGGTAAATTAAATTCTGTTAGGTTTTGTACTTATATGTCCTCTTTTCAAATATCCTTTCTCCTCTTGCTTTTTTCTCCTAAACCTGTTATCAAGAACAGCTTTATAATTTCTGGTATATTATGCTAAGGGAGTTAACTTAGATAATTAACTAATGTTGTTAGTAGTTGATTAGATAGTAACTAATGACAGTTATTCCCCAGAGTTCTCTAGTAATCATTCCCAGTATTTGTTTCAGTCTAGTGCCTATATCTCTGTCTGTAAAGAGTAAAAAGTATTATAGATGTAATCCCCAAGACCTCATACACTGAATATTTTACCTAATATTTTACAACATCAAATCTCTTTTTGTGTCCGTAGAGCATTAAAAAACTACCTGTATCCATTTAACTAATAAAGAAAGGCTCTTTTTCTCTATCTTAGGTGAGTCAGGAACCCTCAGTTTATATTACAAACTGCTCTCACAATACTTTGTTTTACAATTCTGGTCTAAATTTCTCATCTTTACCATCATCAATAGTCCACTCCTCTTTGTAGCTTAGATGTGTTTCTGAACACCAACTTTAATTAAATGTACTTCTTGTATGAATTTAGACCAAAAAAAAATAGTGCATAGAAAATATTGCATCAGATCAGCACCAAAAATGAACTTCAGAGAACTCTGGGAGCTTAATTGTTCTTCAGTGTCACAATTAGTTGTCCTTGTTTGCCAGCTAATTTTTATTCCTGTGCTGTCCTTAATATTTCTTTCCTATTACTGTAAGAAGTTCAGGCTTAGGTTCAGATCAGGATTTCTGTAAAGGAGAAATCATTTTTAGTAAGGATAATCTATCAGCTTAAACTGGTAAATCTATAATGCATTTTATCTCAATTTTGTTTAATTTGTATCTATATCTTAAAAGATTCTTTAATGCAAATTGTAGCCTGGATTTACTGATTTTAGACTAATGGGTCTGTAGTGCCTTGATGGCTTCCTTACCTTGCTTTTAACACAAATGCTCTATTTGTTACACTTCAGTCATCTGGTATCAATTTAAACAAATACTAGAGTTATTTAAAACATTTGGAGCCTAATCTGTAGTTTCACGTGCTAAAGCTTTTGGTCTTCTCAGATGGAGATATCGGATCATCACATCTCTGTTTAAGCTCTGCACCTTAGATCCACTTCAAATTTATTATTTCCATCTCCTGTTTCCAGCAGCCATTCTGTCTTTGCACCATGTCTATCATCATCTTTAATTTGCAAAGAAGGACCTGAGGGTCCTGGTGGGCACAAGCTGTCCCTGAGCCAGCAGTGCCCTCGTGGCCAACAGGGCCAATGGAGTCCTGGGGTACATTAGGAAGAGCATTGCCAGTGGGTTGAGGGAGGGGATCCTGCCCCTCTGCTCAGCCCTATTGAGGCCACATCTGGAGTGCTGTGTCCAGTTCTGGGCTCCTCAGGACAAGAGAGACATGGAGCTCCTGGAGCTGGTCCAGGGGAGGGCTACAAAGAAGACTAGAGTATCTCACCTAAGATAAAAGGCTGAGGAATTTGAGCCTGTTCAGATTCAAGAAAAGATGACTGAGAAGGGACCTCTTCAATGTCTATCAGTATCTGATGGGAGGGTGTCAGGAGGATGGAGCTAGGCTTTTCTCTGTGGTGCCAAGCAACAGAACAACAACAAAAAAAAATGCATAAAATAATGCACAGGAAGAAACATGCTACTAAACAGGCTTAAATTTGGATTAATAGCAGAAATCAGTGTGCTAATGATGTTAATTAGAGTATCATAGTGCTTCACAACTGTGAAAGGTTATTTGCTATTTATTGCATACAATATAAAAAGGCCATACTTTAATGCTTAGATAAATGCTTAGTCTTACTTACATAAACACACTAACTTCAGTATAAATGTGTTGAACTATCTAAATACTACTGACCAGACTGTCTAATCAGAAACCATACTGCTTTTTTCAACTAATGAACACAGATATAGAAACAGAAGAGATATATGAAGATATAATCTAAATTTTTGAAAGGAAACATTTGGAGCAACATTTTCTATTATTACAGTCATGCTGCCAGCACAAGGCTTGAACTTTACAACATACTCTTTTTTTCTTTTAGATCATTTCACTTATTTTCAAAAGGTTGAATCTTTAAATATATGAAAGACATTCAAAATATGTTTTATAAATCCATTGCTGACATTCTAAATCTCTTTTCCATCGACTGATTATAATCTTAAAAAAAAGAAGGTCTTTTTTCTGTTTTTAAAGCAAATTATAAACTGGTCATTTTATGCTCTTCTGCATTACAGCATACAAAGTGCCAAGAAATGTTTTGCATATGTCAAGAAGCTTTTTCCTGGATTCTCTGAAATAGCAAGAAGTTAGTGCCATCTATAGACAGAATTTAATATTGAAAAATAATAGGAAAAAAAATACAGGGTCAACAAACCAATCATATCAAACAAAGTAAAGGTCACTCTATAGTATAAAAATCAAGAGAAAAAAATGCCTCAGATCTGCTCATTTTTTTCAGTTTTTCTAAAAACGTTTTAGCACAAATGATGACTTGAATCTATAACAAAGCAATTTAATATTCTTTTAAGTAATCCTGTGAACTCACTTTAGTACACCCTTGTTTAAAGTAACCCAGCATTGGTTACACCATTCCTGAGTCATTTTGCTTTTTATTGTTTCACTTCTCAGTTGAGCTACCTTCCATTGTTATTATAATAACTATTACCACTTTCAAATCTTATCTTGCAAAGCTTAAGCACCTAAGTCACTTTAATTATACGAATAAGCCAATTAACTTCAGAAGTTATTCACATGGTTTGTCTTGCAGGAACATGCTCATAGATCATAAAATTGTCTGTTCTATGCATCTTGTTTCCTTTAGCTGCAAAGCTTCTCTCCTGGTTTTCCATGAGAAGCAAAATGAAATATATTTAATGTAAAAATAGCATTGTAAAAAAAATAAAAAGGTACGCTGGTAACCAACATCCACCTAAATACCTGATGAGAATTAGAATATTGCCAGCAGAACTTTACTTTATAAGCTGTATTAAGTAACCTAGTCTGTAATTTAGTTGGTGTAAATGTACATGTAAATCTGTCTTCTCTTATTTTCCATCTCCATTAAAAAAAAAAAGTTTGCAAGTCCAATCCATTTTTCCAAGAAACACCTTTTTAATTAAATTAGGTTTCAAATCTAAAGCAATGTCAGATTGCCAGAAATAAAACCGTGATACAATTTGTTGAAGTTTTACAGAGGAAAAAGCATTGCTGTTATTGACCATAAAAGATCAATATTTTCATTATTGTCAAAGGACCAGCCCTCCTCCAAGCCCTTTTGGGCAGCCTCCTTTCATTAAATCTCTATTTCTGTCCTGAGAATGAAGAGGAGTGTAGGGCTGGAAATACCCGGCAGAGGATTCTGCGCTCATGTCACAGATGTGCAGAGCAGCAACAGGGCAAACAGGAGCAGAGGGTGCAAAATATTCTGTGGTGTTTGCAAAGCAATAACTGCAAGCTCCCTAGCTGCATAAAATGTATCACATGAAAAGAACATACCACATGGAATAGCTAAATGGCTTGTTTGGAGCTGAAAGGTGAACATATTTGGACAGGAAACTGCATGTTGTAGGTGGAAAGCTCAAATATCTCAAAGTAGCTAAAAAATAGATACTTTCTTTTTAATAAATTATCATATAATTGACATTAATATGCCAAAATTGTATGGTACATCTGAACTAACTTTGATGCCTTCAAAGGGCATGCCTCTTTATTATTGCATTCAATTCCATAGCTGGTGTCTTAGCAGCATTTCAAGAATTGAATACACACATTCATATACATACATAAAATGTATAAACATATATAAAATGGCAGGGATGCAATTGCTTTAAAATGTCCACATTTTTGCTGTGATAACAAAAATGAGTATGATAGTAAAATATGAAGCATTACAGCAGACATTTAAATTATTTAGTAGAAGGAAAACAGTTTCACAAAGAGTTTTCGTTCTGTCCAGTTCAGCACAATTGCGACCTGTGGCAAATAGTTTCTAAAAGGAATTAGGTTGCTTGAACTTGTTTCAATGTCAAGCTTATATATTATCTCTTTCCTTCCATTTTGTCCAAGTGCATGGACAAATTTCTTTCTTTACTAACCTATTCAAAAGGCAGATTTGTCTCTAATAGTGCAAAGCTTTGAATTTTCTTCATCTCATGTGAGTCAAAGAAAATGTCATAGTGTCTCCTCGGATGCTAGCACAGACACGTGTGGCAGAGCCATACATCTACTGTGACTCAGCTCAGCAAGCTGGAGTTTGGCAAAGAGGCATGAATGAACAAATAACTACAGGCAAAGCTAAAGGCAGTGCCAGAAAGAAACACAATCTCCTGAGAATCTGATGGTTTTATTTATTATTGTGTCTAAAGCTTTTATGATGTTCACCTGCATCTGCAGCTTCTTTTTGGAAAACTCATGATCAACCTTTATTTTCCATCTGCTTCAGAAAACAAAGATGGTGGGTTTGAAATGGAGAGGCCTAGGTGTAATTCGGGGCAGTCTGATGAGAAAATTAAAACAATGGACTTGATACATTTTTTGATTCCAGACAAAGAAAAGTCTCTTTTTATCCCTCACTTAACAGTTCTGTTTTCAGAAAAATTCAGAAAAAATGGCTGAAGTCCTGGGACTCTTACAAACCTTCTGCTGCCTGGATAGTATAGGTAGACAGTTCCATACATTTCATCTTCCTCTCCTGTATTCAAGCCTGGGAGATTCACAGATAAATATTTGTCAAAGAATTTTAATATATTTTCAACAGATCTAGAAATCTGAAGTAAGTAACTTCCATCCCCTTTTTTTTATGTACGGCATTGATTCCCAGTAAGAGTACTGCTCACAAGTGTGAACTTTAATTTCCTTTCAAATGAAAAATTATAAATAGATAATTTTTCAGTATGCTTTTGTTAAAAAAAAAAAAATTCTTACTGTAAGTATTTATCTAGAAAGAAACAAATTATCAAATTACACACATGGGATCTGGAAGAAAAGAAAGAATATCAGAAAGCTTATCAGTTTTTAAATGGCTCAGTCAAGTAAAATTGCAGTTTGACTTCAGGCTGCTTTATGAAGTATAAAACCAAGGAACTGAAGACCATGATCCAACATTTGTTGAGACTGATGAGACTTTAGGCATGGGAGCAGGCCACAAAATGTCACATCTTTTTATGTACAGTTTTGAAGTGAGACAGTAAGATAAAAATCTCATATTTAGGAGGCATTTTCTAAGATCACAGTCACTTGGAATGCTATGAATAGCAGAAGAGCCAAGCTGAACACAAAAAGAGGACGTATCTTAAATGAACCGGCTTTTTGATGAGGGTTGTGAAAAAATATTCAGGAAAAACAAATCAGTAAAATATTTTCAATTGAATTTGCATTTTTATATTTTTTAAACAGAGGTTGTAACAAAGAGACCAAAATACATCTTATTGGCAATTGGGCCATCAAAGATAAACATTAAGATAATCCAGAAATAATTCAGTAATATATACCTATAATAAATATGTTCATGGGACAAAGATTTCCTCTCAGTACCACTTGAATTACATTAATTAAGTTTGAATATTTCCCCACAAATTGCTCACATACCAGCATGTTGGAGTGAAAGCTTCTCTGGACTCAGGCCCAGAGGAAAGCCAAAGCACAAGGGTTGAATTAAAACCTTTGGATAAGCTGAGATCCATGAAGTCACACCAAAGTGAAACAGAAATACAGATTTTTTAACTTTTAGTAGAAATATGTGCTAAGTGCCGTAAACATTAAAAAGCTGCAGCAGAGACCTTAAACACAGTTCTTACTGCAGCAGTGTTACCTTTTCACAGAATTCTTTACTTTAGACAAAATATAGATAGAATTATACTGTTCACATTTTTTAGATAGAGTGTTCACATAAACAATAAGAGCTGATAGAAACTGTATATGCAAATCTGTGTAATACCTATGTAACACTTGTGTAAGACTTAAGACTGTTAGAATTAGACCAGGATAGGTTAAGAAAAGAAAAACTAGAATCATGTGTTAATCTTATTAGTCAATTAACAAATATAATCCACACTTTTTCTGTAAGAAAAAAATTGTAGAGAAACTAGAACTAGAAGAAGCAGCTGTTTTGTGCCTGCTGTTGGCTGTTGCTGCTTGGCTTTATCATGTAACCCCCTTGAACTCTGCCTTCAAGAAAGCTGTGAGACTATGAAACAAAGAACTTAGCAGAACAGCAGCCTCCTCTGCTCTTCTACCCTGGTCTGAGAAGGAAGGGTATCCCATCAAAAGCCCAACACCAGTAGAGCAAAAGCTTATACCCCCTCCTAAATTATAGGCTTTATTGCATATCTGTTGCCCTGTAAAAGCAATTTCAGATCTGTGTGGATATATGTATGTTTATAAGTAATAGTGCTAAATGAGGGGATAAAATAATTTGATGAAGATATTAAAAAAGAAAAGCTAGGAAAAACATTTGGTGAATAAATTGAATATAACCAAATTTCAGGGGGTTTCAGCTTTTTTTTTTTTTTAAAGAGGAAAAAATGAACCAATTTTGAAAGACTCAGATATTTCCCTTCTGTGGTCTGGAGTTCTTGCAATATAAGTTTATTTACTCTTGTGCTGTTTTGAATTTGTATGAGGCCATTTATACCATTTATGAAATCTCATATATTACTGTGAAGCACATAATGTGGTTATGTAAAATGTGTTTTAGTTGCCAAGGAAAATAGAGAAAAAAAAAAAACCAACAGAAAACCTTGGTGTCTTTGGGAGATTTTAGTATGCACTGAGCTTTAGAGGATGAATACAAAGCCAAATTCCAACCTGAATGTTTTGGGTTTGCCCTGAGGCCTAGAAAGAACTTTTTTCTTTATGTACTCTGCCTCCACTTGGAGCTAGATGCTTACAGAATATTGAGAAGGTATACAAAAAAAAGTCATCAACAACAGCCTTGTCTAACCTCAAAAACACTGATTATTTCTACAGTCTATCTATAAAAGCTTTGGTTTCTTCTTACTAGAAATTAAAGGAACTGATAGAACAATATAATGTGGAATAATGTGCTGCTGGATCATCCTTTCCCATGGAAATGGATTTAGTCAATCTTTTACAGCAAAAGCTGTAGACTTTTACTCAATAAGAAAGTATCCTACCTTCAAGGTCTGCAAATTCATGTAAAGAGAAGTTTCAGAGAATTTGAAAAGGTAAAGTTATGGAAGGACATTGAGGATTATTCTGTGTCCCTTGCATGAAAAAGCTTTGCTGGAGTTGCAGGAAGGAAAGCAAATATGTCTGGAAATACTATATTATCTAGAGGCAAATTGGATATTAACTGGGTCAAGCTCCACACAGCTGTAATTCTGCTGTAGGAACATCCAGGACACTGTGTCAGCACAGCAGCAACTCTAAAACACTGACTCTCTCACCTGTACCAGAGAGCAGCAGCCTCCCTGTGGGGCATGAGAAATGCAATCCTGCAAGAAACTGCCTCATCAGCCCATTTTAAAATACAAACAATGGAATAACTAACCAATTTGGAGTCCAAATAATTAAAATACTGCTCACTGTTGTGGAACTCTGTGAAGGTAACCACC
>NW_008236769.1:6143085-6173917 GCF_000691975.1 Corvus brachyrhynchos | reverse complement strand
GAATGCCAGTATTTACTGATGTTTCTCTTAAAAGTACAGACAGAGTAGTAGCTCTCTTCTCATTTTAAATATTAAGAAAATAGTCCATGTGATGGCTAATAGTAGGAGAGGACATTTTTTCTTCTTATATCAAGACATAAGATAAAGCATGAATACTTACCAGACAGAATGTTATGCTCAGGGGCTTACTGAAGTGAATGGAAACAACTATTTTTCTGCTTTTATTATGTAGGAATACTGCATAATTTATAATAGAGTTGTTTTGATGTGCCATTTCCAGTATTAAGCCTAACAAAGATTGCCTGCAATTTTCTCTCAAAATCATAGAATATCACAGAATATTTCATGTTGGAAGAGACCCATAAGGATCATCTCCCTTCTCCTCAGAGGACAACTTAAAACTAAACTGTATGATGAAGAACATTCTCCAGATGCTCCCTGAACTCTGAAACGTTTGGTTCTTCATAATGCACCACAAGATGGTCCATGTTTTAAAGATCAGCCATGTCCTGGGCAGTGCATATAACTACTCTTCACCAGGGCACAGTCTGCAGAACTGGCAGGGTCAAACCCAGGGCCAATGGAAAGTCCTCGTCCCGTTTTACTAGTGGTAAATACTCCACTGGGTTTGGTTGCTGAAGTCAGTTCTACTGCTGGAAATTGAGACTAATCCTACCAAATATGATCTCTTGTAAAGCAATGCTATGAAGCCAAAAAGGGTTCATAAGTACTTTGGAGAATTCACTTCATGAGGAAAAAAGATCACAGGAGGCTCAAGTAGCAGTAATGTCTTTTGTTATCAAAAGACACTTCTTTTATCTGTGAGAGACGACTGCTTAAGAAAATGGAACTCAATAAACAATTTGGGGCAAAGTCAAAAGATGGATAATATGTTTGCAACTCATGCAGTTACTGTTTTGAAGTTATCATCAAGTTCAAGATTGTGAATTAAACAGAAAAAGAGGGGTTTTCTTTGAATGATTAAATCCAGCTTAGATGACCCACTGTCTGTACCAAATAGCTTACAATTTCTAATGTAGTGAAGATAGACTGAAAACAAAACCCACAGCCTTAAACACAAACATTGTAGTGTAACAGAAGAGAGAGGGCTCAATCTGATCAACGTCAGTTAATAAAACATGAATCACACTATACATAACAGTTGCAAATTTCTGTATAGTACTTTGTAGGATACTGTAACATACTGTACTCTGAAGACATTTGATTCTACACAAAGAATAAAAATAAGCATGCTAAAGCTTTTGAAGCATTGATAACCAAACCCATATTTTTTATTTATATGTTAGCAATGTTGATTATTAAAAACATTGAGTTCTGTGGGTCATTTCAAAAATCAACCAAAGGCAGTGCTGCTTTCTATTTCTGAAAGTCATTTTATTTAGATTATCTCTGTAATCATTTAAGGATCTGCATTGACACTGTAATACAGACACTTAGGCTATATTCACTATTGAGTGCATCATTCTCATATAAAACAGAATACGCCATGTATTCCAATGAACCTAACCTATATATCTACCTGACTGAAGGCAGGGACACACCCCTTTGCATTTCAGATACAGGATGAATTCTTGACGCAGTAGCACCAATGCAACTTCCCCCTCCTCTCTTCTCAGTAGTCTCTTAGCCGTTTTGTCCTTCCCTGTTCTCGTCCAGGCATTCAGCTATTTTGTTTATGGCTGCAACAATCCCTGGCTGTCTTGCTTTACGCTAGTAAAATTTCCTTGTCTGGTTTATATATATTTTCAAGGCTCCTAAGAAACTTGATGAAGGACAGATAGCAAAAGAGGCCAGACCACCAGTCAGTGTAAACTGGATAGCTCTGTGGATTTGCATGAATTAAGATCAAACTGTACTGATTCACAAAATATGTTTTTCACGCTGGGACACTGTTCTTTGAAATTCTATTGTGGCTGCCCAGACTCTCCATTTTTTGCATGCGTATTTAAAACCAGTCATTTCTGTTTGCTGTGCATATTCATTTTGATATGCATTTAGAGCCAAGGAGACCATCTGGATCCCCAAATAAAATGCCTGGAGTCATTCATGTCCACTCAAAAGTACTATTGGTGTGAACAAAGGTGGAACCTATAATTTAGTTGTCAGGTTTTGTTAATAGGTCTATAAAGTAAAAATTATAGGCTGATAGCATCCTCTGTTGGGAAAATTGCCACTGAGATATTCTGAAGTCTCTTTAAAAAAACTGAGGGAGAAAAGTCCTGTTAATACAGTGGTGCTTTGCGGTAGATAGATTTCTTCCCAAATACTGCTCTTGAAGGGCAAATGCAGATGTTAATATCCCGTCTCCAGAAGAGATGTGTAAGCTTTTGGGGGAAGAAAAATGGTAGTTAAACATAGACACCACTTACATAGGGATCTTATTTATTCTCCATCATGAAGAACCTTGACATGAAATTTGAAGTCTTCCTAGAAGACATGCTACACTCTGTCTCTGGTTATGGGAGGGAAGCACCTGGCAAATCACAGAGGCAGTGCCATGGAAAAGGTCAACAAAATCCTTCCTCACCTTAAAAATCTACCAAAATGTGCTTTAAACCAAAACAAATATTTACTAAAAATACCGTCAGGTTGCAGCAGCATGGTCCAAGGCTGAGCCCTGCCAGCCCAGTACCAAGACCTGCTCCCCTGCTGCACACATCATTCCTTGGGGGGAGCAAAAGTTGCCTCCTGTAGTGCAGGAGTTCATGGGCTTCCCTCTACTCTGGTAAAAGAACAGAGGGAAATGGTTGTTCTTATAGAAATATTAGGTATTTACAAAAACCTTTACATTACAGCTATCTATAACTCCACTTAAGTATTCTCTTCAATATGTCACTAGGAACATTTAATGTTACACACATACATATTGTTTACGTCTAAATGTGTAAAATTATCAAAAGTGATTTTTTTTTCCCCAAAATCAAATGAAAAGGAGAGGGAAATTAACTTTACAAAGTTCAGTGCTGTGAAGTGCTAAAGACTTGCAGTTTATAATTAAAACTCGAGTCTTTGGCAATAGACCCTTCTGTGTAGTCTCACAGGTAAGATACAGGGCCTGAAGGGGATGGCACAGCTCTGAACATGTGATGGAGTAAATTCCTGTAGTCTTTAAAGTCTGTAGTAGCTATCTCATCTTTTTTAAACTGAAGTTGAGGGTAAGAATATTCTTCAATCCATTTTTATCTTTACCACTTCTTTTCTCAACAACCCTAGTCTTCTTATAAGTTTTAAAATCAAATGAAAGATTCCATATGGGATGAGTGGTACTATGACCTCTCCGCAAATGCAAATAACCTCCTCAAAGCTACAGCAGTGAGAGGGACAGGACAATAGCAAATACCTTGTATTATTATACCCTTTTCTCACTCATCTTTAGATATTCTGCTTTTTCATTTTCCTCCTTCTTTTTCATTCTTCAATTCCCAATTCTTTTTTTCTCCAGCCATCTGCTACTTCTCTGTGGTTCTTATGTACATGAGAAACTGCATCACTGTTCTCAGTAAAACAAGAGAAGTGTTACAAGCAAATTACGCTACAGAAGCATGCTCACCTGGGGCCATTGAGGAATAGAGAAGCTTCATATATTACTTAGTGGTATTTAAGTACCTAAACACTTACCACAACAGAAGTCTACATGGTTTATTCATACACAGATTTTTCTAGGCAGTTCACTATAACTACTATCCAAGCCACCCACAACTATGCAGCAAAACTCCACATCATTGTACAAACAAGTGTTCCATGAAAAGCAATTTCTCTCTGAATCCTCAGGGCTTTGTGGGTTTTTCATTATTTATTTATTTAAATGGTTTAACAAATGTACTCAGATGCCACACTGAAAGGCAAGATATGCGAAACAAAGTAGAGTGTACTTTGCTGGAGAAAATACAAGTTTAAGATCAGATGCAAATATTAGCAACAGATCATCCTCTTCTTTCCATTTTATCTAGACTGAAATTGATGTGATCAAACAGTAGCAGTTACACGGAAGAAATTTTTTTCTGGACTGCAGGCAGAATGATAGAAAACTGCTTTTTCTATTTTCTTTTTGGGGTTGATACCTCTTAAGATGCACTTCTCTAAACTTTCAACTGGAGCATCTCTGAGTTGGTCCATTTTTCCTGATGTCTGGAGAGGACGTTTCAAGAGATAAACAGTTGAGAAAACAACTTTAATATGATCTCACAAGCCTAGCAAAAGGTAGGAATGCTATACTGTACTGCTTTCAAGTGTTCAATTTTAAAATTTGCAAGATTTCAGTTTGATAATGTCTGTCTTTGAGGAAAGAAGGGACAACTTACCCAGAATTTTCTTAAATTTTCCTTTAAACACATTCTTAGAAAATTAGTGTTGTTTATCCAAATTGCAAAGTGAAACTGAATACAACTACAGAAAAATAAAGACTGCACATTTTCTCATAGTGATTAGGAAAAAAAAGTGGATACAAATAAACAAATTATATAGAATTTGAGATCAGTCTTTAAGAAAAATAATGATCACCACTTACTGATTCTTAATGTCTTGACTCATTTTGTGTCCCCTAAATGCCAACTTTGCAATAGATAGGAGGATTTCATAGCACTCTTGCTTCTGTGTAAGACTGCTGTGTTTTATTTGTAGCTGGGTGAGCTGCACCCCATTTACCCAAAGCCCTGCAATTTAAAGCCCTCATATGTTCTGTGGGCACCAGCTTCAATCTCTGCACCACACATGGTCTTGGAACCCATTAGTTGTAACAGAGAGCATTTCATAGGTTCCAATTTACTCATGCAAACACAGAAGGAAAAGACTATGAAGGGAGCTTTATCAAGCTGAGTCTCACACTGTTCTGCTCCCTTGACACTATCAACACATCTAAATGCACCAGTCCATATCTAGTTATATATACAGTGTATAAATGTGACCATATTCTGCCCAAAATTTATCCCACTGCCAACATAGGTGTCTACACCTTGGTTCAAGAGTTTCTAAGTTCACCCATTTTTTGTTATCTGTAGGACTCCAGCACGGGCAAGGAGAACACTCCCTGTGGTCATGGCTAAGACCAAGGCTTGTGTGGTCAAATGGGTCTAAGCCAAAAAGTTTTTGAGCATCAAGGGTCTTTCACAAAAAGGGAAGCAGCAAGATACGTCACTCCTATCCTGGAGGCTGGTGAAATGTCTGAGCAAAGAGGGAAGTGAGATTTCTTTTTCTGCCTTGGGCCATCCAGGTTAGTCAAGAGCAGGCACCAGGAGAAAACAGAAAGAAAAGGGATGAAAGAGTACATCAGTTGAAGTCCTGAAGAAAATGGAGACTAGGCATGCAAATTCAGACTGGCATTGATGGATAAACAAGCAGGCAGCACACGAATGAAAATGATGGAGCAGAAATGAGTTGGGTTTTATAGCAAGCCATCATGTGCACTCTCTAGGAGCTGACTTCTAGGGCATCTGTAGCCTCCATGACTTAGGGAACGTAATGGTTCCTCTCTTGAAGTATTTAAAACAACGTGCCTGGTACAACTCAGCCTTCAGTCTCAAAAGAAATCTTTTTAGTTGGGTGCTAGAGGTAACAGATGCTGTAGGAGATTAGAAAGGTGTCCCCTCCCACCTGCAGTGACTCCACTGGCTTCACCAGTAGGGGCATCTACAGAATAGAGGCGACCCCAGTGGTGACTGACACCTATGACTCCTTTCTCACTGTGAGGCTGCCCTTCATGTCCAGAGTAGGCAGGGGAAGGCCACCACGCTATCTCAGGAGAAATATGAGAGAGCTGGGGTGGTGGAGGAAGGAGAATAGTCTTAACAGAAAGCCTACAATAATCCCATCACCTAGGGGTTTAGGATACTCTTAGCATCCTAAATCCACCAACATGGGTTGTGAACACCATTCATGAGAGGGGAGATAACCCAGAGATATGCTTTATCAGTCTGAAAGAAAATCTCTGTAGGAACCAGTGGCAATTCCTATCCCTGGTCTAAAACTTTGCCTTCCCATCTTCCTGTTTCCTTCAACAGACAGTCAACTCAAAAGAATTAGTACCTGAGCAGAGACTAAAAAATTAAGTCAAGAATTACGCTTCTGTTCCTAATCCCACCATTTGACTTAATCTGTGGCTTTTGCTAAATCACCAAGTCCCTCAGCTTTATCCATCTATGAAATGGAGATAACACTAGTTTAATGACTGTAATGCACTTTGAAAAACAGTGAACAAAATATGCAAAATAAACCTGATTTTTTTTCTTTCTTAGCCTTTATACTCAAAAGAATAATTCACGATAAATAATTTATGCAGTGACATTAACTCCTTTGCCTTTGAATGTTATTCACTCACGATGTATTTCTTTTTCTGAGTAATTTGTTATTCTACACTGCTAAAATAATTTCCATAAATATTTATTGGTTTATGGGCTGTTCATGAAAAGTTTATTCAGAATATTTATTACATGAAGTGTAATGAATTGGATATATTTGGTATATCCAGTCTCTGCTTCCTGACTAGAGTAATGTAATTTGTTGAATCAGGTCTTTTATGTAAATTATTTTGCTTGTACATCAATTATATTTTCTGTACATATTCTTGCTTATAATGTAAGTTTGAGAACATCCCTAGCCCTCAACTTATTCACCCAAAAACAAATGTAGTTTTAAATCACAAATGCAGATAAAGAAAACCTCCATTTGCATCTGATCTTACACTACCTTATTCTTCATGTACAGAAGATGAATACAAAGTTAAAATATATCCTGGTCTTTTTTTTAAATTTAAATTAAATTACCATTAACTTCTTTCACGTAAAAGTAATTTAACGTGATTAAAGAGAATACTCTGTGGATTTATATTTTCCAAATGGATTAGCAATAGATCTCTTGGAATTCATCAGGTATAAGAACGAAGCTGTAAAACAGTGATTTAAGTAAATGCAGGGAATACCAAGAGGATTAAAATGAGATCTCTACGGTCAATAACATTGCAGTGTAGATTTTATTGTAACATTAAATCTTTTGAAATATTTACAGAGAAAAAACATACTTCAGCTCTGAGACAAATTATAGAACACAGAAGTTTGAGTAAGCTATGATTTACATTTTCACTTACCTGAGGGAATCACTAATTGCTAGAAACTGTTCATTATTTAAGAGGTCTTCAAGTAAAATGAGAAACAGGGAAAAATTCTGGGTGACAAGTAAGGCCAGTTTTAAATATAGCTTTTTATTTCTGTTTTTGTTTTCTAAAACAACTCCTGTAATAATATTTCAATGATAAAATAAATGCATTAAAATATTTTTATGTTGCAGTTTCATCTTAGTTTAAAACTATAGAATAGCTAGCAAAGTAATTAACTGTAAGGACATTTATATTTTTAATGCTCACAGTATTTTGTAAGATTTTTTATTTTCTTTTACAAGACTTTAGAGCACATCAAGGAATAAGAATATCTCATAGGTCAAAATCTCCAGAGTATCATCTTTCTGCATAGCTGCTTTTCTAACATCAGCACAGTTCTTTGAGGACAAATTTTATTTTTAGTCTGGTGAAAATCTCAGTTAGCATCTTTCAGGGTAATGGACAAACGGATAAGCTCTTTGGAGTCTTACTCTAAAGTTTTTGTGAAGCATTCACACATTTGTATGCCTGTCGACCTAAGGGTCTTTCTGCCCTCTTCCTCCAAAACAGGCCTTAATTCCTGAAATTGCTACATTTGTACAGACACAGAAATTCACACACAAACACAGAATTTCAGGTATGGGAAACTAGCGAGTATCAGGGTGAAAGTCCGAGACCTGCTAAATATTTTAGCTTTAAAATATTTGTCTGAATATAAAAGCTACTGCAAAAATGTTGTTTTCCCTGATAAATTTTAGGCTCAGCTATATTTGGATGAGACCTTACAGTAATTGTATTGTCAAAGATGAAGTATGCTAATTTAATTTAGTACAAAGAAAGCTCTAAACATAAATTCCCATTTCAAGTGTTCATAACTTTTATCAAATATATTATCTCAAAGTAAAATTAGTTTTCTCATCTCTCCAATTAAATCTTAAACAAATCTGCATTCTTAGGCATTTTAAAATGACAAAGAAAGCTAAAAGACTCTTAATAGAAAGTATGGCTGTGGATTAAGGTCCAAGTATAACCTGTCCCACTAATTCTAAAATATACCAGACTTGAAAGGCATATTCTCTTGACTATTTTTTGCTGCTTTATATTCACTGACACAAGGGTACTCTTTAGCAAGATGATGTTTCCTGAGGCATAATAAGTGCTGGAAAACTCAAAAGAAACAATGACTACAAAAAACACATATATTGATTGTTTCAGACAATAACACAAGCAAGCATTGTCTAATCTTTCTGCACTCTCATCCTCTCACACAAAGCAACATGGGCTAAAAAAATCACTGGAAAATACAGAAACAAAATCTGCCACAGACACCTCAATAGCTATGCATTTACTGACTCTTTCACAGATAGGAACAAAGATCAGAAATTTCAGAAAGTTCCTAAATATAGCATTGACTAGCTATGAGACTACTGAAATAGTGTGTAAAGGCCACTGAGTTTAAAAGCTACTGAAGTGCTGTCTGTAATAACTATGCCTATGGGACATCCTTAGATAGAGATAAATCACAAAATCACATTCTAGCACTATGCAATGTTTTGTTTCTATTTGAGGTACAGCTCTTTGGTACCAAACAGAAGACACTACATCATGAAAGTATATCCTGGCACTGTGATTAGCTTATGAAAGAATTGCATCATGAAAAGCAAAAAGAATTTTCCCTGAGTTCAGTCTCCTGTGTTTAAAAACAAAGCTGGTAAATCCAACTGTATCTGGCAGCTCCCAGAGCAGTTGCTACATGATAGTTGTAACTAGAGCATGAGACAGTGATGGATACATAGCCTGCTGTGGATGATTTTGGAGAAAAAAAAATTGAACTGTTAAGAGGGTTTTACAAGGCTCAGAAGGTTTGGGATTTTAAAAGCATAAAACCTTCCCAGCTGCACTCAGTGGAATTCCACAGCTCCTCCTGCTGCTCACAGCAATACATTATTTAACACATGCAGGGGAGAAGCTTTTTGAGAAAAACAGGTTTTACATACCAGATGCACAGTTTCCTCACATGTATTTTTCCTCAGATTGCCACAGACAGCTTCTCACTAGCAAGGAATGACAGCACTGTCAAATTGAAAAGACTTTGCAGAGAGCCTATTTGGCTGGTCTCAGACTTCACTGCTTTCTGGTCTTCAGTATACTCGAGCTTTTTATTTTTGTCTTTAGGTTGCCTGTATGGGTACTCATTCTATTCTTAATTACTGTGTTCTGCTGTATCTTCTGTGCTCCCTTTGTCTCCTCTTTTTTAAGGCACCTATTTTAACCTACAGCCCCTTGGGGACTTATTGTGGGTTGATTAGAGCTTCTGATTTACAGTTCTGGCTTTTTTTTGCCTTTAAAAACGCTCCCAAAGTTGATTTTCTTACTAGGCAACTGTTTTTTTCTGTCATCACATTTAGTGGGCTGCTTTTTTTTTTTTTTTTTTTTTTTTTTAATTCAGTCAGCTCTCAACAGGATATTAACAGGTTATGACAGAGAACTTAAGCATTCAAAAATCATAGCTGTTGATAACAAAGGTCACAAGTTTGGCTGGGTGCATTTAAAACTGTAGTAAGTCGACTTTTGCAAATAGCACCTCTAAAGAGCCACAAGAAACTGGCAAGCAGCATTTACTCTGCCAAGCTCTGCAGGGCACTGTGTTGCAGCAGGAAACCTCAGCAACAGTGATTCACAGCTTGGATAATCCACCCCAGGCTGCAGGGGATTAGGCTTTGGACTGTTCAGTCCATGGAGCTTGTTGATAGAAGCTGGTTTTTCAAAGTACTGGACACAAATGAAGTCAAAGCAACCATGAAGAAACAGAAAGATTGGATTCTTGGACGTGTGGTGGGAGATTAGTGGGCACACATGATTTCTCAAAAGAGAAAAACAAAAAGAAAACCATTTTCCAGCAATGACTTTTATCATTACTTAAAAAACAAACCAAAGCAATATTTTCGAGCGAGGAACTGAATCGACATCTATCTATCTATCTATATTCTATTTCATTGCTTTGCTGTAGTGCTTTAGCCAATAGCCACTAGGCAAATATGAAATTACGTCTGAATTGCATTTGTGCAGCCATGTTTGAGCCATTTCTGTAAGATCAGTCCTGTGCAATGGCAGAACCACTTAAATACTGGGGTTAACTTTTTGTCTGGACCTGCCACTGAGAATGTCTCTGCCACCACTGAGGATTGTGAGTTAGATAGGGAGAGAACAGAGGAACAAAGAAAAAAAGTGTAGACCTCATCCACAGCCACTGGCTCAAAGGGAGCTATACCTGCTTGAAGAGGATGGTGAGGACAGCAGTGGCACAGGGCCCAAAGCTGGAGATACAGACTGGCACCTTGTTAGGTAGCAGACATACATCAGCTCCCTCTTACTACCGTCAAAGGGTGAGGAGGTGGTTGGACTCATGGATGCGCAAGAAGAAAGGCAAAAAATTAGGAATTAATCCAACCCCCCGCCTTCAAAAGCCCAGGGCCGTCCTCCAACTCCACCTCTGCTAATTTTTCCCAAATCACATTCCCATCAACCTTTCCCATCCCTATACCATCTTTTGCTGAGATCTCACTCTGCAACAACACTGAGCTTTCCTTTCATGGGACTTTTTACTCATCTTGGCCATAACCAAGAATTAATTTGGATCCATATTTGCTTACAACACAGAAAAGGCTTGATCCAACTTTTATGTAGCCACAGAAATGAACCACCAACCTCTGTTGGTTCCCAAATATTACTACAGTGTGTACTGTAAGAAATCCTAGGGAGATCAGACATAGATGGCTCATGCAGTACAAACCACCTAATTGCTAAGCAACTAGAGGAGCTGGGTAAGCAGTATCCCTGGTCAGCACCTCCTCACTGCTAAGCTGAAAAACTACTTGTGGTAAGGAGCCATTCCTTTTGTTTAATTTTTGGCTTTTATCTTGAGCCCAAGCTTTCATCACCGTTTTTTTCAGTCACAGCCTCTGGATTTCCAAATCTGTGGCTGTAAAACTATATGAAACAGAATACTGGAGACAGGCTACAGAAAAAATGGGAATCCTTGATAACCAGCATTCCCTAGAGTTATTACAGAAGTTATATGCACTGCTTGCTTTTTAGTAAGAATATAATTTTTTTAATATATAGGAAAACTAGAGAGAAAGATGCAGGGAGAAGCCAGACAGACTGGTAATCTTGTAGTTTCTTATTGCTGGTAAACTAGGCATATTCTGAAAGCCAACAGGTTAAATCAGAGCTAGAGGTGTCATTAAGGACCAGTGATTAGTGCTGGATCATTTATCTAAATGAATGGCTGAAAAAAATTAATGGACTCAGAGGTAGCTCTTTGGCTCGAGCCTTCATGACCATCACTGTAAAAGTCATACTGAGCATTACTGCATGCTCAGGTTATTTTAAAGGGACAAAAGCACAGAAAACTATATAGGAAGCAAGCAGAGTTTCCCTCAAGCTCTATCATTTTTAATTTTTCAGACAGGATCATAGTGGTTGGCATCTCTTTGCAAGAGTTTACAAAGGCTATTCCTGACAACAAAATGCATGCACAAGCACCTCTCGTGTCAAACCAAGCATGTTTGGGGAGCAACCAGGAGAGGACAGAACCTCAGAAACTGGCAATTGATATTTCATCAAGTGCAATATGCCATGGTGGCTTCAGTAGAAGTTGCACTGTTGTTAATGATAGCAAAATTACGTTGCAGGCAAGTACTTTTGACCTAAACACATAATATGGAATTGAAGCAATTCCTGCAAAAACACTGAGTATGTCAGTGCTTAGTGGGTAGAGTCTGTGGAAATTTCTTCAATGTCAATTTTCAGAAAGAAAACAGATACTCTGAAACATTCACTCAAACAGGCCTTCTCAGCTCATTTAAACTACAACATTTTTTACTTCCACAAGTCAAGATATCGTTTCATTGCAAGAAATTTCTGTTACTTCACATGCTTTACAATACACTTGGTGCAACCAGAGAGATGTCCTATACAGTGTTGTGCCATATTCCAGGGTTGGGCTTTTTTCTTCTTCCATGAATATGAGACAGACAGCTTAATGCATCATGAAATCAATTGAGTCAGACCACAGCTGAGAGCTGGACCACACAGACACAGAAACTGGCTAAGTTTTTTTGTTCTGTACATCACCCTGTAAAATAATAAGGCCAAAGCCACACCATATTCCCTAACTCCCCATCATTTTATTATTTTCCTCATTTTATTTACAGGCAGAGATCAATGGCTTTCTGTACATTCTTCAATGGCAACGTTCTCCATATACTGTAGTCTTGCAATCCACCACATGGTAAAAAAATACTAGGGATCTATTTGCCAGCTTTTAAGAGTATTTTGAGTACTTTGAAGGGCATTCAAAATAAATTTAATAGGCTTTCTAAGCCAAAAAATAAATTATCACTTTAAGAACATTCATAATTTTCAAGGTGTTTTGCCATTTTACATCCTGTTTCGTTTTAAACTAAGTCTCATTCACAGTTATATTTACTAGTCTACTGGACTTTTTTGTCTGTAATTTGCATAGATCATCCTTTAAAAGATGGTCTGTCACATAACTTACGTTTTTCCTTATACATAAAGAAGATATTCCAAGGATGTTATTTCCTTAAAAAGTATATGGAAGTTCTTTTAATTCACCCTTGAAAACAACAATTAAATGAGTAATAGACATTTATCTATTACAATGTATTCATTTTCTGTCTTGTGCCTAAAGGACATTTTTGCTATGAAGGTTCCTATGTAGTTATAAGATAGAGCACCACCTTTATAATATATAGCTTTAATATTTTTTGATTTTGTTATTTTAATCTAAATTTTTAATCATTAACATAATCTAATTAATAATCTAAAGTTCAAAATGCCACAAAAGAAAAGAAACAACTTATCTCAACAAACGGTGTCTACATAATTGCAAGTGCTAATCTAAAACCAAGATGAAACAGAAATGTTTTCTAAATATTTGCCTCAAATGCCTTTTTGGCAAGGAAAATGATCATCTGATGTTATCTTCACGTACTTTGACCCATTTAATTTTCCAGTCCTTTGAATTATCATAGTCTTTCCTTGTCTGAAGATAGCTTGTTTGTTGTGGGTAATTACTCTGAGTGTTAACAAGTTTTCCTGATAAAAAAATCTATACTGTCAAAGAAAATAATTCTAAGGTATCCTGATCTAGTGGATTTGGAATGACAATACAATAATTTATGAACTGCTATCATGATGAAGTTATAGGGTCAACTTGGCAGGAGTTTGTATGGAAAAAGAGAGAAGAAAGAAAAGATATTGCTAATTTGCCCCTTCTCAGAATACTCTTCTGAGGTTCACTTGTTAAAACTCTGAACTCTCCATTTTAACAGTTATGCCAACATCACCGGGCAACCTAAAATCTGTCTTCCAATTACCAGAACAGTAAAAATTTTGAGCAGAATCAAACAACTGCAGGAAAACTGAAAAACAGGGGGAGGCCCCCAGGAGTCACCAGTTGCCTGGGATAAGCAAGCTGAGGTGCTGTTATGGCCCAGTTTAAACCCAGAAAAGCAAAGAAAGCTAAGTCTAAGTGCATAAACTGGAAAGAACTTAGAAGGTTCAAAATATTCCCAGAAATGAGATTAAAACCAAACAAGGTTAGATGTTGATGCCAAAAAATGGATGTATTGTATTTAATAGTAAAAGAGGCAAAGAGAAGGGAAGAGAAAAGAAAGAAAGAAATGAAAAAAACAAGTGTGCATGGGGGATGGGGGAACAGGGAGAGGTGACAGGGGTTAGGTGGAAGCATCCGAGGGTCCCAACGACGTCTCGTTGCTCCCCTCCATCTGCTCTGCTGGGGTGAGGGTCCCCCGTCGCTGCCGTTGCCACACCGCCACAGGCTCCGCCCCCGCGCCACCCCGCAGCCCACCACTGTTGCATCATCTCTGGTGCTCTGGTGCAGGGTCTGGGGACCCCTTTGAGGGGGGCCCCTGTGATGGGCCATGTCACCCCCTTCTGCTGTGGATGAGCTTCCCCCCCCAGTGAGGACCCCTCAGCTGGGCTCCCCTGCACAGGGGAGGATGGGCAGTCACTGCACCTCTGACCACAGGCTTTTCCCAGATACCCAAAGCCTCTCCTCCTCCCACCCTTTGGTGGAGGGTCTATGTGAGCCTGGCAGCTGATAGCCCTGGGGCTGTGGTCTCCACCTTGGAGGTGTTAAGCCTGTGCTTTGTGAATGTCCCCAGCCCCTGTTACTTTATCTTATCTTCATCAGTGAGCAGTGTAAGGCCTCAGTCAGGGTGTGGTAGTCTTCTTTGCAGCTTTTGTAATAAAGTTTTAAAAGTCCTTTAAGAAAATATTTAAGTCACAAAATATAATATTTCATTCTCTGACAGGTGCGCCAAGCTACTCTGGCTAGATGAAAAAGAGCAAGCCCACCCCAACACAGGCAACACTTCCTTCATTACTTTCTTTAAACAAACAAGATGGAAAAAACATGCTTTTCTATATCTCTGAAGCAGTTTTAGTAGGGGATGAGAAAATGAGGCAGATCTTGTGGAGGGCTGTGAGCCCTTGGCACAAGAGTGCTCTGCACTCCCTTGGAGAACAGAGGCCTGAAGGCAAAAAGACTTTCCCCAAAGATAAGCAACCTTCCTCTGGGTCATGGTGACAAAGTGAACCGCCCCCAGCATGTGTTGTTTCTATATGGTAATAGCCTGTACCCAGTTGGCTAGTTGGTTTCTACCCCACTCCCTGCCTTTCCCATAAAAAGCCCCTGTTCCGCCCCCTACCCCAGGGAGCCTTTGTCCCTGGCCTTTCCTTCACAGGGGCTGCTGGACAATAAAAGCCACCTCTGTGGAACAGCCAGACGAGGTTCCTGTCTCTCTGTCCCCGAGCTCGCCTTGGGTGATTTCACAAAGAGCTGAATCAGGAGAGCTGGTATCACTTGTAGCAGAGAAGTTGCTACACTTGCTGAATTCCCCTGCTGCCCAGAGAGGCCTGCCACCACCCTTGGAAGAGTTGTTCGGGGCAGGACGCTCTCTCTAGGAAGGTCACGGCACCAGCATCAGACCCCCTGCGATGAGATCTGGAGCTGTCACTTGAGAAGAGCTGCTTTCCAGTGTTGAAAAGAAATCAGAAATGACAAGATTAAACTCAATTGTTCCACTATTTCTAGTCAAGCAAGATTTCATTAGCGATCTCTATACTCCTCTGCAGACACTAACTCTGAGAAATCCTGATAATTTTAGCAGATCTACTTCCTAGAACACCAGCTACATCTTGCCAGGTGTACCAGATCAATATACGCATTCCACTGTCATTCAGAGAAAAATCAATACTTCCCAGTGTGTGAAGTGGGGAGTCAACAGAAGCAGAGTCAACCACATGTACTTTATTTGTTGAGAATCGAGGTCAGAATTCAGTCTGAAGAAGAAAAAAAGTTACTCTCTTTCATAAGTGAAAGACTTCAAAAATGTGATCTGGGGCACCTTGCATGGAATATAGAAAGGTTTCACACACAACAGTAGGACTTTTGTTTTGCTTCTGTGAAAGAAAAAATAAAAATGAGGACCATTGCATAAGCAGGCTTTTTGGAAGCATTTTTTAAAATGGTAAGTGAGAAGTACCAAAGCAAGAGCAAAAGTATCTGTGTATTTTATTTTTTAAGAGGAGCTACACTTTTGGAGGCAAAACTGAATTTATAAAATTTGAGGGGAGAGAGTGAAATATTTCATTATCATAAATTGCAGACTGTCAAAAAAAATAGTAAAAAAGGTGTCTGGAGCTGTAAAGTGAAATGGGTAACAGAAGCTTGTAAGGGACAACAAAGTACAGCTGGAACCACCTAAGAAGCAAGTATCCAAAAGCGCCTGAAGGGGAACAGAATAGCCTCCAGCTTCCTTCTCTGAAAAATCCAACTTGGTGTTATATCATCCATGCTGACCTTACTGCCAACTGCCATTAAACGCTAAACGTTGCGGTGACCCAGCCCACTGCGGGGCTGGGGGAGCGTGATGCCAGTCAATCCCAGCCCATCCCCTGGATCGAGTTTCCCGAAGAGGCAGACTCAGAGGGTGGGTTGAGGGGTGGCTCAGAAGCCTAAGATGCACCCCCTGGGCGGAGCCCAGGTCCAAGCCACCTCCCCCGGTTCGGGAAAATTCCTGGTTACTCCGTCGTTCATTGGTTCTCTGTTATAACTCCCGCCTCTCAGTTCCCCCCAGTGGTTCTTATTACATTGTATCCTCCCCCTGGCTTGTAACTCATTGGTTGGTTTTCCCCTTTCACCGTGGTTTTCAAACTCTCTATAAACTGAGGACAAGCCGCCTTCCACCATGCCATGTTCTGGTTGCTAAACTTCTGACAATAAACCTGTTGGAAGCCAGACCAGAACCCTCTCTCTCTTCCTTTATCTCCGATCTAACGTGAGCCGATATCATCAGCTCCTGCCGTGTTCCCTCTGCAAAGAAGCCAGCGAGCTCAGCCAGCAGCTCTTTTCCTGATGCCGAAGTCGCTTCTGCGACGCACAGAAGTAACGCAGTTGGACTCTCTCTGACCTGGGGCATGCCAGAGCTCGTGCCTCAAGCACAAGTACTGGCGTTAACTAAAGCTGAAAGTGATCCTTCTGCTCTTTTTCCATTCTTTCTAACTATTGTTTTCTTGTCCCATTTCCAACATGCCACAGAGAAGCATTTTTCAGGGCCAATCCTTAATGCCAGTTCAAATTAAGGATTTTTCATTCTTTCAGGATTAACCCAGAAATCTGTGCTGCCAGTCTTGCCCTGACTGGATGTGAACAAGGATTTAAGACAATACATCTTGATGGAGCTATGCAAGTTTAATGTACAGTGCTCATTTGGGTGTTGTCTTTAATTTGTTTTGGATCAGGACAGGGTATTTTGATTGGCAGGGTGCATTTTGATTGTCTTGTTTCCCTTGAAAGGATCGTATTTTCACAACCTTCTTTCATCCGTTCCAAACCCCCAGCATTTAGATCAGCTTGGCTTGCATTTTTAAGGGTAGTTCACTTGGGTTGGGTTACTCTGAACACACATTTGGTTATAGTCTACTGAGAAATAATGTGAGTAATTTACTGCTTCTAAGTTATCATTTGTTAAAGAGGATCCAAGCCTGGAAGTGTTTTAACTTGAAAACATTGTAGATAGCTGTGGAACGGACAGCACTCTCTTTTCCAATGGTCACTGGGTGTGGGTTGTGTTGTGTGCTAGACGCCCACGTCAGTAACTTTTCCATCTAGGAGAGGTCATTCTTGCCTGTGTGTATTTTACAGTAATGGAGGAATATGAACCACAAGAGAGTTCATGAAGTGTATGTCAGCAAGTAAGAATGGGAATATTTTTATGGAAGTGGAACCTAATATTGTTCTCTTATGATGTGAAAAATGTAAAAGCTTTCAAGGCAGGATTTGTCTTGGCATGACCTTGATCTTAAAACATCTATATACTACATACACATCAGTAAGGCATTCAGTCTGTACTTTCCAAAATTCCCCTTAGCATTATTTTATATTTACTCAACTTTTTATCTTTCTAGACTACCAAAAAACTTTCAATTATTTATTGCAAGTTCTCACCACTATTTCTTTTCCTTGGCACTACATTTCATCCAAAATCCTCAAAATAGAGTTGCTGGTTCCTGGCGATTTATGTAATTTGACTTTCTCAAATTATTCTGTGCCTTTCTCACCTTTAAAAACAAAACAAAACAAAACAAAACAAACAAAAAAAAAAGAGGGCAACAGCTTTAATGTTTGTTGACACATTCTGGTACTTCCATACCTGACAACAAAAATATTTCTCACTCTTTCAACAATAACAACTATGGTAAAACTCTCATTGACTTCTCCATTACCCTGAACTTTTGCTTTAATTTTTTTGTGAAGGTTACAAAAATAACAAACAAACAAATAAACAGCCTGGTCTTTAATATTTTTGAGCAATTTGTTATTCTTGTGTATTTTGGAGCTGTGGTCTTTCACTTAGATTTATCAAACACAGCCCTTTCCCTAAGCCTTTAATTTAATAAATTATACTTGGTATAATGGATTGTAGACAATAGGTTTTGGCCTTAAGTGATTGTTTTCAACAACAACCATCTTGCACCATGATTAAACAGAAGCACTTATTTGTTTTGTGTTAATTTGGGTGAAGACTTCTCTGTCCTTTGAACTGCCACCTGGAGGTAACTGTTCCTTTGAACTGCATGGGCAGCACTGGGGAAATGGATACTTCAGCTAAGGGGCTGAACTTGGAGAGGGTGAACACAGGCTGTGGGTGAACACTGAGTCCAGAATTCCTCCTTTCCCTTTATTATTTAATAGTGACCCATAAGGTTTTTCTGGCATTCTCACATGTTGCAACAGGAGTGACTGATGCACCAGGACAGGCCCCTTAGTGAGCAGTCCTTCCTTTCCCCAAAACATCTGTAAGATGAATTACACATCTTCCCCTACAAGTGTCTTCATCTGTAGAGTTCCCACATAGATTCTCATTGAACCTTTTGGTCTTTAATACTTAAGGAGACTAATGGGAAAGGGTATGAGAGAAAATGATTTTAGGTGCCAAACATGTCTTCTGCACTCAATTACATATTTTATTCTCAGTTAATGCAGCTGTGAAATCTTCAAATGTCAGCATTGACATACACCTCTGGATGACAAATCCCCAGTAGCTGGAAATGTGTGCTTATCAGGATGAAAAAGAATTTCACATTTAACTTGCTGAGAAATGTTCATCATCATTTCCAAGAGAGGACAAGTCAATCTAACTGTTATATTTGTCACTGCCAGGCTTGGTTGCAGTTATTCACACTAGCTGATTTGGAACACGAAGAGAAGCTGCATGTTCTAGCTAATATGCAATACATCTGCTTCCCTTTGCCATAGCTTAAACAACCACAGTCAGGAACCATGAACAGGTTTTTTTAGGTTTTTTTCCTAAGTTTCAAGTCCAGTAATGGACCAAGCCCCAACAACACTAGAAACTGAACACCAAGTTAGTTTCATCTAGAATAATGCAGAAAATTAAATTTATTCTCATAATCAGTCTCCAGAAGGAAATAAAATTAGCTGAGAATCTAGATGTATTTGGGAAATATTTCAGTGTTCTTTTTTGGAAAAGTTTTCCATTGTAACTGATGTATACCATGTGAATTGACATGATACAGACATTGACAAATGCCTTTCAGACCTTTATCCCTCCCCTCCCAAGCATGATCTTAGTTCTACTTGCCTGTTAAAGAAACATTATCCCACTGATTTTTACCTAGAAATTAATGGATAAAGTGGGACTAAACAGCATAATAAAAATGCAAGCTATGTAGTTTTTGATCTCTATGACATTAAATTTACAACCACCATCACAGAGCAAAGCCAAATTACTGAAGGCACTAACTGGGAATCTCCATATGGTTTCAGGATAAGTTTCAGTATGGAATATTTTCCATTAAGATGTTAGCTATATCTTCCACCTAATCAGTACATATGACTACTACTCTTCCTTAAGAATAATTTTGAGGTTTTATCTGTGTAGCTTTATGTTCAACAGCTAACATGAAAATGCATTCAAGACTTAATATTTTCTGCCAGCAAATTGAGGTGGTCAGCAGGGAAAAATATCCTCATATCAGGTGCTAATTACCTTCTAGTCTTTGTTTAATGCCATGAAAGGTCCTTATACCCATAATTTTTTGATCTTTTATGGATTTTGATTGAACAAAAGGCTATAGGCAATATTTTCTCAACATCTTTTCATGGCAACTACATCATTGGTATTTTGTTACCAACATTATTTTAGGTTTATAATATGCAACAGGCAAAAGCAAAATAAAATAATTTTTTTTTTTTTTAAACCTGGGAAAATAGTGGTAATGTCAAATGCTAAAATGTTTATTGTGTGAGAATCCTGGATAAATATTAAATCTCTGCTGGTATATCAGTGGAAAATCTGACACTTTCAACAAAACCAACCAAATTGCATGGCAAACAAATGCATATACGGCTGTTTTCTAAATTGTACTCCTCAAATGCACAGCCTAGAGTTCACGCTTCACAGGCACAGAAGAAGGGAAAAAAATAACAGGTTCATTTGACTTTTCTCCTCATAGACGCCATTCAGAACATAACAATGATAAAGTATACTGTGGAAAAAATGTCTTTTTTTGCAACAATGGCTTAATAAAGATGTGAGGAAAAAGTGAGCAGGATATATTTCCCTGCTTCGTATCTCCAAGTCAATACCTTTTGAGGTCGCATAGTTCCTTGTGGTACCACTCCAGCACTCTCCATCTGTATTACCTTGTCCTTCAGAGTCTGTGTGGCAGATGGTGCACTCCCACTTTGGGAATCTGCAGCTCAAAGCAGAGACATAACAAGATCAAAAGTCTGCATGCAGCACACTATAACGTGGCTATGAGCAGAACTGAGAGAAAAGGCTGTGAAAACAACCATCCCTCACATATTTATAGTAATTAAAACCACACAGCAGTACTTAGTTACATGATGTGAAGGGACCAATCTTCATGGTGTATTCACTTTGGAGTGTTAATTAGAAACATGGTAAATTTTAAAAAATAACTTTTTTTTTTCTGGCCTTTATCCTAATAAAATCATCATGGAAATGATTGGTTCACAGTGAAAACTTTTTCATCATTAAAAAAATTTGTACGCATTATAGAGAGCAGAAATATTTTTATAAGCCCTGTTTATTGAATTTCTTTAAATGCTTTTAACCAAAAGAAGCAAGCTTCAGATGTGTCTCACACCATGACAGAAGCACTTGTTAGATCTTTTTCAAAAGCCCCCTAATTTTAATATGACAATTTTATTGATTAATTGACATAGCCAAAAAGTGACTATATTTTCATTTTGGGTCTAACAGTGTAGTAGTTCTCAGTATCTGCTCTCCATCACACTAGCTAATCAGTAAAGGCTTCGATACCACCAAAACGATGAGTAAATCTTCCACTGCTTAGTGCAGAGATACACATTACATATGTTTTCTGAAGAAAGAAACAGAATCTGCGTCTACAGCTTCTTAAAACAAAAACTGGAAAAACAATCTAAAGCATGAATTTAATCTCTTGAGCACCATCTAATGACCAAATTGTAAAATCACAATGACCAAGAAGTACATTGGCAGCTGTGTTAAAAAAGGATGAACTTTTTGACTCAAGCTGGTCAAGAATTTCCATCAGAGGTTTTAATGGAAAGGTGCTTTTTGATGAAGTGTAAAACTCCATGAATAGCATTCATTCTGACAAAATTACTGAGGAAGTTCTTTATGAAAATAATGCCTATAAACGCTAACATTTTCTTTTCAGGAGATTTTTTTTCCAACATAACCAAAGAAATACTTAGATGATTAAAAAGCCTTATTGTTTTTAACTCTCCCCAAAGAGAAAAAAAACCTATTTCCTGACCAGTTGCAAGTTAGTGTCTTCCCTCAATATTTCCAATCCTTCTCTTGAACTACACTTGCAAAGTTAGTTTCAGGTATGTTACTGCCAGCATAGTATTTTACATTTATAAACAGTCAAAGTACATAAATAAATAAATAAATAAGCAAATGAAATTACAAGTCTGTCCAAAAATCAATTATTTCAGCATAAGGTAAAAAAAAAATCAGCATATCAAAAAGCAGCTATGATGAGTAGTAGGAAGTTAGTATTAAGATTACTTATATTGGGCATGTATAAATTCTTTACTTAGAAAGGTCAGTCCTAAACAAAAGATTAGATTGAAGATCAGGAAGAACAAGGAAAAAAAGGGGTGAGAAAGGGTGAAATAAGGAAAATATGAAAGGGCAGAAATGGATGTACATCAGAAAAAAAAAAGGGAAGAAGGATAGAGCAGCAAAGTCATTCCACTGAAGAAGGACAGCAAAGGAGGCACTGCCACTGACGCTGGATAAAGGGCACATCATACATATTTTAGAATTTTTAGGCTACAGTGGAAAGTCTAAGGTGTTCAAAGCCCGAAAAGGCCAAACTGAGGCACAGATGGGGTACTCAACATGGTCTAAATATAGAAAGATAATCTTCCTAATAGCCTTAGAGATGTTTCAAAGGGTGGTTTAGTTCAGGTCAGGAATGAACATTTCTCAAGGCAATCTTTTGGTGGTGCCCACTTAACTGCACTTTGATTCACATTGTGGAGTATCTCAGAGCACACAAACTGCATTTCTTTTGGATGAACTAGCTGAACAGATGCTGTAATGCTTTGAAGTCAAAGGCATAGAAGCCTCTGGGTCTGATTCTGCAAGAGCTATACCAGCTTGGACTCCACCTCAGCAGAGGGGTGCCAAGAAATTCAGGCTTTTCAGAAGACTATCACAGGCTCAGAAAACCCTGCAGAAACAGCCTTTCACACCACTGTCATCAGGAATCAGCGCTCCAGGCACAGCTGCACCTGGGGACTCGCTGTTACAAAAAAGCTCAGAGCTAACTCCTGGAAAAGTCCTCGTCCTGAAAACGTGGATATTTTCCAGTCAGTATTGGTGGCAGATCTCTAAAAAAAACCCACCTGTCACATTTTCACAAAAAAAACCCCGACACTCCAAAAGCAAATAGTTGCAGAGCAGCTCTGGATTGCAGCTCTTGTTTGAGCCCAGCACACCCTGGCAGGAGGCAGCATTCCCCTTGCAGCAGCCGGCTGCAATGCTGAGCCGTCTTTCCCAGCCAGGAGCTCAGCTTTATGAATACCACTTTCAGTCCAAATATTGGCGGCCATCAGCCCAGTTCTCATGCCAATGCAAAAGTTGTTATTCAGCGAGTGGGATGAAACTAGGTAAAATAAGGGCTTGATTTACAATCAGCTTTCGACCTAGCTTCACCCACTGCCTGTGTGTGGCACGCAGGGCTCGCCTCGGCAGGTGTGAGCAGCCAGGAGCACTTGCGTGGGTACGTTTGGGCAGTGGGAGAGGCCGCCCTGAAAAGCAGGTGCTAATTGATGGGTGTTAGTGCAGGCACTTGGGGCAGAATGGCTCAGTGTTCTGCTCTCCTGGCGTACAGCAAGTGGGAACAGGCGGCAGCCGCCATCAAGCACTTCATAAAAACACCACTCCGTCCATCACGAGGGCCCTGAGACCACAACCAGCCTGGACTAAGGGGCACTGGCTGAGCTGCGGTGGGAAGTTTGCACAGCACCTGCCTGTGTTTTATCTGGCAGAAGTCCCCATGGGCAGGCCCCATCCTTCATAAACAAACAACAAAGAAAGTTCATGTAGACTTTTATATTTTTTAATATATATAGGTTGTGTCCAAGGAGAAGTGAGTGTTTGGGCTAAGTCTGATTTCCCACTTCTGGCTGTCTCAAAGTGTCTCCTGTCTCCTGCAAGCACACAGGGCTCTACCACTCGCCCAGCAAACCTGTCCCAGTGGGAGCAGTGGCAGGTGCTGCTGCCACCGACTCAGAGGCTTCCAGCCAGGAGCACACAGGGGGCCCTGCTCCCGCAACTGAGGGGTCAGGAAGTCTGGGAAGGCTGCACCGCCAGGCATGCTTAGCCAGGGCCCCTCGAGTCTTCCCCGGAGCACTCCAAATCTGATGTCAGTGCCAGAAAGGAACAATAAAAGAGGAGAGACACACGTGAAGATGATTTCTTTCAAGCCAAGGTTTTGTATGAGATCTGTTTCTTTTCCTTTCCCTTCTTTCAAACATTTTCTAAATATTTGTCAAAAGGTATGGGGAGGGTTTGAGACGACCTGCAGAGAGGAGAGGGTTTGCATTCACTTCTGAAAGTGTTGACATGCTGCAATTCAGAAGGGAGATGTCCCACTGTGAAAACTTTTCCTCCTTAACTTCAAAGCTTTCCTGGCAGTGGAAACCCTGATTCCAAATATGACCAGTTTGCTACTGGCCAGGGTAAGGGGGGTTTGGGACCACACAGAGAAAAATCTCCAATGATTCTACTGCCTCCAGATCCTGGTTGACTCCTAATGTCCCTGGATAGGCTTTGCAGCTCTACTGCACAAGAGTCAGAGTGCCACAGCAGTTCCCATTGCATCCAGGGTCCCAACTGCTCAAGCAGATGAGTTCCCTGGGCTTACACAGCTCCGATGCATCAGCACTGGTCTAACCTAGTTATTCACCACAGAGAAATGGGAACCTGGGAGGCTCTCAGACTCCACTGTCGTTAATACTTTAAAAAGTTTTTGAGCAGCTCAGAAGACTGAGTTTCTCAGAAAAACTGCTCCTGACAGTTGGGTTCCTTTTGCATTATATTTAGGTCAGTTTAGCCCTGAAAGCATCCTCCTAAGGCATGAATATAGAGGGAGACTAAGTGAACAAGAAAAATGTATTTATCAGAGGTTGTGCTCTAGGAATAGGGATTTGGGTATCTCAGTCAAATCTGTTGCTTAATTTAGAATTTCTGTCCAGAACACTACTAGAGAAAGTACATAACCAAACATACCAGTTCTACCATCCTTTCAGTATTTAATCATAAGAAAAATGAAATCTGTTTGTCCTTCAGGCATCTCCTGAAGAAAATGAATGCTAAGAAAAAATGCTATCTTTAACTGTGCCATTAGTTTACTTAAAGTCATCGTGTGAAACATATAATGGAGTAAAGCATCACACAGGTATTTTTTGATGCAACTCTCAAAGATTTACCGAGCCATTACTTCGACAATTAAAAAAAAGCTCTGAGAGAGTAGAAGTAAATCTTGCAGCATGGTGCATATTTTCCACGGTGGATGGCAGCGGTGTTCCTGTACATCCAGGGGTTATGCCAGGACTTCTTCCTCCATGTTTCAGTTAGGTCACATACAATATCAGGGGAGCGATATGAGAATGTCTTAGCAAGATAATCACAGAACCCAAGCAGTTCAGCAGCTTGTGTCATTAAGTATTAAAGTGATGTCTTGAAATCCTTCTAAAAATTTGATACTATTTGGCATGACTTCTTTTCCCCTGTATTGCAACATGAACTACACAGCAGTTAAATGAGATGGTCCCTGACGACTGCAGCTAAAAGTTTCATGTCAAAAGCTGACCTGTGTTTTTTGAATCTGACACAAAAAAGAAAAAGAATTAAAATATTTTAAAAGTACCCATACAACAAGTAAGGGACCAAAGGGAGTGTTCAGCTGTTAAAGAGCCGACTTGCACAAAAGGCCAGTGTATAAACCAAGACTAATCTCCTCATGCAACATACACTGTATTTTCAAAAGTCAAGTGCTCAGGTCTCTACACTGCCATGTGCATTAGAATGAGTATTTGTAAGGTGTTGTAAAGCTCACAAGCTTAGTTAAGCAGAGGTGTGTGGTCTTTCAAAGTGTATTCCCAGGATATAACCGCCCTCCTCAAGAAACTCATTTATCATTGTGATGGTTTCACCTCATTTGAAGCCAAGTTATTGTCACCCTTAAAATAATGTACCTTGACAGGAAAAAATGAAATTCATGTGAAATGTTATACAGTCATCACACTCTGGAGTCAAAATATAGACTATCGTATCAAAACATATAGCAGATGAAAATGTTTTCTGTGAATATATTTAGGTGGTATTTGCTTGTACCACAGACTTCTCTTATTTTCTCCTTTCCTTTCCTTTCCTTTCCTTTCCTTTCCTTTCCTTTCCTTTCCTTTCCTTTCCTTTCCTTTCCTTTCCTTTCCTTTCCTTTCCTTTCCTTTCCTTTCCATTTTTAAATATATGTAAGTACTTAGGTCATGTGCATGTGGAATAATACATGTCCTATGGTTCAGTGTCATTAAAGGGAAGTGTACATGCTTCATAGCTGCCTCAGTATGGCAGCCCAGGCTTTTAAAAGGTTAAGGAAGGCTGAGAATGTGCAGATGTATTTAATAGGTAGTGACCTTTTAAATGATTTGTCACTCCCTAGCGCACAGTTATATTTCAGGTGTTGTGAGTGTGCCTAATCTTGTCCTGTCCTATTCCACAACTGATGTTTGCACTCTGGAGTCTCTTAAATCTTTCTGTTCAATCCCACATCCTCAAAAGTCATTGAGGAACCAGGGTGGACTAGACTAATGAAGTTCCATGTGGAGATGTTTCCAAGCTAAAGCACAGTCTCTCTTAAGAAAAGCAGGTTTCAGATATGCCTTTTCAAAACAGTGCAACATACATGGTGTGCTCTGAAGGAGCTGCGTAGGAGTTTTTTTTTTTGGCTTTTGCTGTTTTGCTGTCATCCTTTGGCCCCAGGGTCTTCAGAATTTATTATGAAGGTTTTGGATTGTTGTAATTTTCCTAGCTGTTTGAGCTCTTGCATTTATTATTTACTAAACAATTAAAATCAATTCCAGTGGGAAAAGATGTTGTCTTTTTATACAACTATTTTCACCCTTTACTATTTTTCAAAGCATTCTTGAACTTCATCTGACTTGACTGGGAACATGCCATAAGGCATAAGCCCTCCGTGGGCCTGTACCTGTCAGAGTCAGCAAGTACTTCCTAAACTCTACATGACTTCTGTGTTTCCCCTTGTTGCAGTCTGTGTAGCTTAAAGACAAACCTTCATATCTGTATTTAGGCTTACATTTAAGCAGCCTGAATATTGTAACCTTGTAGGTCTTAGTGAAGTCAGAAGAAAAATCTGGCCATCTTTAGGTGACTGGAAATGAGCTTGGATAGGGTATGAAAGTGGCAGGTGACATCAATAATGACAAGTGAGATACACATAAACAAATAGGAAAAGGCTCAGGTGGATATTAAAAAACACAAACAATAACGTTTCTCCTGCCTTCCTAACCAAAATATTTCTTTTTATATGTCTTTATCTTACCCAGTCTGTTTTATGGAATTGTCAAGCACAGGGAAAAACAACTTGGTCATTTTTTAAATTTGGATACTAACACAATCAGAAGAAATAATTATGCAAGGGAGGCAATGGAGGGTGTTGTGTTTAGGGTCTGTCTCAAAAACTAGACCATTCTTCTTTGCCTAATGTTCAGTAAAAAATAAAGTTATTTAAAATTTGCAAAGTTTATTAGCAAAAACTGCTGCAAATCCTGTGTATGTAATATACAATTTTGACAGAAACAGTTTGTTTTGCTGGAATTTCATTCCGAGAAAGAGAACAGTACTTTTGACAATTTCAAAATATGCCTTGAGGCTATATTCACAATTTAATATTTCCAATTTTATTCTGACATAACTTTTCATTTATTTTTTCTTAGTTTACCTCATACTTGTATAATATATGATCAAAATCCTGCCCACACAAACCATAACAAAATTAAATGTTTCCATTCTGTCAAGTGAAGAACCATCAATCCAAAACTAGAAGACATTTGGGAAGCCTGGTTTCTAGAAAATGTTAATGCTCCAGGTTTTGTGCCAGTTTAATACACAGCTGAATGTCAAACCCCTTTGCAAAACAAAATTCTGTTTCTATGCAACAAAATTATGTAACTGAAGATCACAAAATCATAAGGCCTGGTTAATAGAGAAATGATGTTTTTCTAAATATTGAGTTTAATACTGATCAAGGAGTCCATTTTCAAAACTGGGCACTATTCATATTTAAGGTCCATCCTAAGCTGAATATGTGCATTTTTCTTCCTCCTTTAGTCCAATTTCTCCTCCAGCTTCTAAGGCATGCACTAAACTTCTGATTTCATTAAGGAAAAAGTCCAACAGAAAAAATTTAGGATCGTTCATTTACCATGTGATCAATTCTAATTTATTACTTTCCACGTAACAAGTAAGATGACCAAGACACATACATACTATGCTAGATAAATGTCTGTTACAATTTTCCACCTGCCTCCCACAAACAGTTTTCTCTCACAGAGGAAATATTGTCCCCTTGTGAACAGTTCTTGTATTTACTGAAGGACATTCAAATTGGTCCCAAACTGTTAATCCATGCAAAATTTAATTACTAAAGAACTGGAAGCAGATGTAATGAGCAACTTTAGGTGTGTCTTGAAGCCTCCTGACATCTCATCAAACCTTGTATTTCCCCAGCTCCACACAAATTAAACCCTTTTTTCTCAGATGCCTTTTCTCTAGCCCTGTATAGATCTCACCTGAAGCTATTTTCCTTTGCTAATCCCGTTACTTAAGAGCAAGAGATAACAAAGCTCTAAATATGCCGAAGGTGATTTCATACATTTGATTGCACAGCAAAAGTAGTACCAGCAGGCATAGAAATATTCCACTCTGGAGGGTTGTTGAAAACAGCATTGATAAGATGAAGGTTATTTGTATAATATTTACTGACACTGAATTTTAATGTTAAGCCTACACTGTATGTCCTAAAATGAAGAACAGAAGAACTAGTGGGCATACAAGAAAGCTATGAGACAGGAAGGGCTGCTTCTACCCTTGAGAAGAAGATGAATCAAATCTGGAATGAAAGGCAGGCACGGATAGAGGAGATTACTAGGCTGTTAAATAAACAGTAAATAACAAGAGGAGTGTTGACATAAACAGTAGAAAGTATGTTCCCCAGTCACAGCCTGCAAAACACTGATCAGGGAAAGGATTTGGTGATGACTGTTGACAGACACTTAAAACCAGCAACCTGATGTCTGGTAGCAGTTTGGAAAGCAAGCAAACATGGGGAAGTGTAAACAGAGGAACAGAGCACAGATTTCAATGGATAACTGCATCCTGGTACAAAGGGCTGCTGTGCCGCTCTGGGCAACACATAACAGGAACCAAGGGGAGGTACAAATGAAGCAATCAAAACCATGAGCTTCAGAGCAGGCCCCTACAACTGAGAACTTCACTGATTAGGGACAACCCACAGTAAGGAAGAGCTCCCTTGCACAAAGCAATTAAGGGAAAATACCAACTCGAATAGCTTTAAATTGAGGGAAATTTAAGGCAATTCAGCAGAGGCAACATGGTGTTGTCTGGTCATAACTTACAGAACATATACTGAAAATCCCTGAACTGCTTTCTGCAGAGCTGCAGCTCTTCCTGTACAGCACAGCATAAATGGGAGCACAGCATAAATTCCTGCGAGCATTTTGGTATTACTCTGTGACTCATGGATATGGAATTATACAGCGTGCCTGGGGAGCCACAGTGTGTAGGCCACACCTTTGCTCAGAGCTGTACCCTGCTCTCATGGAGCAGATTTGCCCTTGCTGAGCAAATTTGGATGCTCTGTGGTGTTTGAAGGCATGTCTTCTCAGTCATGCACCCCTAGTTGCAGAATGGAGATTTTAAAATTTATGCGTAGAATATCGAAATTGAAAAGCAGTATCTCAGGAGGGAACTCTGCTTCAGTTCTGTTACATGCTGGCTATGCTTATATTAATGTTATGGTTTAGATCAGGAGAATTTTCTTTTAAGAGACTCATCTAACAGCCTGGCCCCACTTACCACGCGAGTCACATTGTGGAGCAAACTCAGGGCACACAAACTGAATTCCTTTCAGGTGAAATTAAACCCTGAGACCTCTATCAAACCTCTAACTGCTCACAGGATTTTGTTCCAGGGGTCAGAGCCTTTACTGAAGCTGAAGGAAACCCCTGAAATTAGAACCTGAAACACCCTGAAATGGGTGTCAGGTCGTAAGCACTGATTCTTTTGCCCACCAGATTTGCTCCTGCTGGGCTAAAACTGCTATGGTAGCTGTAACCTGTCTCTATTTTGTAACAGCAGCTCCTCACCGCAATTCCTGAGCACACTTCGGTGTTTTGCCCAGCAGTGTTTTTCTCCTGGAATGGCCCTAACTAGTTGGGTGGGTCGGTTGACCTATGAAAGACATATCCATCCCACTGCAAGGGGACATTAGGGAAGAATTATTATCTTCATTATCCTTTGTCTTTTGAAGAAAAAATAAAAAGCCACAAATGTGGATTGACAAGAAAATGTCAAAGTACTAGCCACACAGGTCAAAGGAAACTGATAAGCCACTGAGCTTCTTTTCCTCCCCAAAGTATTATTACTGTGTAAATACGAACCATGCAGATGGTTTGGCTATTTGCCAGTTCCACTTGGGTGTGAAAAGCAGCTTTCATGGTTGAAAAGCTGTTTTTCTGAACCACAAATGCCCATGGCCATGCAAGAAACATCTATTTAAGATCTGGCCCAAGCAGAACCAGACATAAAAGAAGAAATAGCTGGTGGGGTTCTGTGCCACCCTGAAGCTACCTTGTTTTTTATTAGTCCCTCATAGACATGCTAGGAAACCCTCTGAGACAAGCTCAACCCCTTAGCTGGCAGCTACCGTCTGCCTACAAAATACGATTACTCAAAGATGTATTTTATTATGATGCATTTTCATAACTTCCTGTGCTTAAAAGAGCTTATTTTCAGCAGACTTTTTAGAGAGGTCCTATTCATTAATCAAAAAGAAAAAATGCCCTGGAGTGGACTGTGTTCCTCCAAAGGAGCTGTAAGAGCAGGTTATTCAAGAACTAATTTGCGGTTATAAATACTCTGAAGTGCAGGGCAGGAGTATCTGCGGTGCAGAGCACATTAGGGGCTGATGGTGCAGCTGTGTGGATATATTTCCCTTGACTTGTGTGGCACGGGGCTTAGAAAGTATAAAGGGTAGGAAGTGAGGTGGAACTGGAATTCAGAGTGATCAGGGTCTCTCTGCACTGAGAGCACGTTGAAGAAACAGCTGAGTACATAAAACCTCATAAAGAAAACCAAAACAATGATATTCCCTATTGTGACTGTTTAGTCTTTCTGTAGAGACTCATGAGGTCTGGGCTATCATCTATTTTTAATATCACTTGACCTGAAAATTTATGCTACCATCTGGAGAATGTGAGGATTTCTGTGTTACAGACTTAATACTGTCAGGGAA
>NW_008236769.1:6093687-6143045 GCF_000691975.1 Corvus brachyrhynchos | reverse complement strand
GAGGGGGGGTGGTAAAGGAGGTACATTACAAAAATGTTTAAATGTTATTCAGCAAATGCCACTCATTACCTTTTTGTCTAAAGAGAATCAAACACAAATATATATCTTAAATTGCAAAACTTTATAATATAGGTTGAGATGTGAATTCATTTGTATTATCTCAGATAATATTTGCTTTACATTTCTTTGTATTTCAAGGCATTTATTACCTTAGAAGACTAAAGTAAACCTTCCAGAGGTCTGCTGCTAATTTTTCTTTTCCATAATGAACTGGAAATTCTAAATGCAAGAGGGAAAACAAAACGCTATTTTAAAACTTTGTAATATTCCTCATGTTAGTACATTTATAATGCTTTGTTTCTGGAGTCATCTTTGAATTGGGAGATTGGTTTTTAAATCATGGGATTTAAGCATCAAAATAAATAAACTTCACTTTTTATTTTTTCATCTTCAAGAATTAAATGCTCATGCTTCAAAACTTCTCTGAAAACCTGACAGCTAGGAAGCCTGTAATAATTGCAATTGCTGCAATATTAACAAAACAAACTATATCATTAGATTTGCAATAAAGGCACCAAAATTACCAGATAGTGAAGGATAGTGAAGCAGAGTCCCACACCAGAGCATGTTTAGTGTGGGAGGGGAGGATGCTGGACCTTGTCCACTGTAAGGGCCGCTCCTGGCCCTGGGGTCCCCAGCAGTGGTCACTGGCCCATGAGGCAGCATCCCTGTCTGTATGCACAGGTGCTGAGGGAGGGATCCTCACCCCCTGCCACGGGTGGCATGAGTCACCTGTGCCCTCTTTGCTTTGTGCAGGATCCCTCCAGTGCTGGGCACAGCCTCGCACTAGTTGGACCCTGGGTTCCTCTGGGCCCACACACTGAGCTGATTTTTTGGCAGGATGGGGAAGGAGGTACTGTTTCAGTGCCCCTGAGATAATGTGAGGGTCTGGCTGCATCCCACCAGTGCGATGACAAATCTGAAGGTGTGTTCCCTATCCTGAAGTGCGAGGCTGTCCAGGGTACACAGCCTGCTGCTATTACCTCAAAACTGTGTGAGATGGAGGAGAGTAATCGTGATGCACTGTCGTTGGTACTTCTGATTGGGAACTATCTTAAGGTGAAGCATCCCCTGAATCATTCTGAGGGTTTTCCTTGGGGCTGGTACACTGAAGCGCCCCAGGGAAGAGTTGCCTGTAAAACATAGTTCTAAAAAGGCTACAATAATATCAATCTTAAATTAATGCATTGGGACACAACAATAATATTTTCTATATTTGCCTATTTAATATTAATGGAAGCTTGATCTGAGCTTCCAACCAGGGTAAAGCAAATGATTTAAAAAATGTGCATTTTTGCATGTTGGCTTTCATGATGTGTGAAGCTGAAGAAAGGGATATAGAGAAGCTGACCTCCAGAATCAAGTCTAAACCAAAATTAATTCAGACTTTTTTGATAGAAATTAGAAGAGAAACATTAAGATCCTGGGCAGGAGTCAGAGAAGCACATTTGATTTTCAACAGTCAGGTTGTTTAAATCCTCCTCTACACACACATATGACTGAAAATTGGCTTGATTTTTAGAGCTCATGGTAGCACCCTGCAAACATGCAAGAGATGTATTTCAGTACTTCTGGAAGTCAGAAAATATATTTAAAGGTTGGCATTTGGAGCTAATAATTGGAAGACCAACTAACTCAAATTCTTCAACACCAAGCCTTAAAACAGTCATGAAATAATTCTGTTAAAACATGGTTACTGTATAGCTTTTAAAAACTGTTTCAAGATGCCAGTAAAATGTTCACTGATACTTGAAAAATCTCAGCTGAAGTTCAGCTCAGCACCTACAATTTAATTTCCTCCCTGTCTACAAACAGGCAGCTTTAAAAGTCCCATTTTCTCCATACATAGGTTTTAATTGGCCACAAACTAATCAGAAGCTATATTGTTATCAATGGAGGCCCATGGGGTAAGAGACAGGCATTTTGAAACCCAAAGTGATCTTTTCCGTGGTTCTTTCTCAGATTCCTCCCAACTGTGACTGCTTCCTGCCTGTCCACTCCTGTTAGCCTGCAGCTTCTCTTTCTTCACAGCAGCTGGTAGGATTTAGGCATATTTTCTCCCTTTTGCCATGCCCCTTTCACCCTGCCTTTGCTGCAGCTTTAACTCTTACACATAGATTAAAGGGTGAGAGAGTAGTGGCAAAGTGCAGTAATTGAGCAAGGGGCCGTGCACTGTGAAACTCTCTGCTGACACAATCTAACCATGAGAGTTAAACGGCTGATCCTCCTTATCTAAATAAATATGCTGGCTGGGTGAATGAGATCTTACTTTTTTGCAGACATTTGGTGCTCTGGAATACTGGCAAATATGGTATTAAAACAATCCTGATGCCTGAATAGAAGAAAGGTTTTTAATATTTTCTTTAACCTGGAGAAGCAAATCTGTTTTGCTCTGACTGCTCATCCAGCAAACACTGTAAACACCGCATCTGCCACCTTCCTGTTAGTCCTAAGGTCATGCTTCATACAGCATAATTCTTAGTATCATTCTGTTGATGCACATCTGACTCGTAAGCTGTACAGGTTCTGGAAATTTGTAGCTAGATAGCCCCAAAGAATTAAAAAATATATATTAAAATTTCTTACTGCTCTTTTCAAAATAGGAAGAGTTATTTACAACAGAATGTAACACTCCTGTTTATAATTTTCCCTATATTCTATGTTTCCTACTGCAAAGTAATGACACAGGACAGTACTATTTTGTTATTTCTCTAGGTAGCAGAATGAAGACAGTTTAGAGTAGAGCTGCAATATACACAACTGTATAGCAAGTTTGCATGTCTATTTGGTTTTTTTTCCCTTAACTATACTCTTACAAAATATTGCAGAAGGGCTGGCAGTACAGGATACGCAAATCAGGTTCTCCTGTTGCCCATGCCAAGGTCTCTGCCAGCATACACCAGAAGCATTATTTCTTATTTCCGCTCATAAAAAGTGAGAAGAAAATAATAACTTCATTATCTAAAGACTGCACACATCATAGTGCTCTTGGAATATCAAGACACATTCCCAAGAGACCTTACTGGGAGTTATTAATGTGACTAATGTGTTTCTATATCAGCTGTTTGTTTAACTGAGCATTGCCACTGCGTTTTGCACTAGCTGCTCACTGCATACATAGATGTTCATTGTTCTGACTCCAGGCTTTGTTCCCTTCTTTCACACATTGAGAAAGTTTTCCACAAACTGAGTGTTTATGTGTTGAGTGCAGTACTCCATGGACTTTAGGGTCTAATGGAGTGTGAGACGGGGCCTGTGGTTTTTCATCTTGTTTTCAGCTGTACAAACATCATGTACTTTTCCCTTCCTTTTAGAGGCCAGTCCATGGCCTGCTAAAACACCAGCACACAGCAACACAGTTGCTGAGACTTTACAAGTCAAACTGGGTGGACCTGATGCCATTCACCTTAACACCAAACATATTGACAATGTTTATTTTCTCTGCTCCAGCCTCAGCTCCCAAATAAACATATCAGTGGCTGATTTTCAGTACTCCTATGAAGAAAATCCTAAAAGAGTATCTCTCTCATTGTCAATAACAAGTATGAACTGCTCTCTCACTAAAAGTAGGGGTGGGGGGAACAGGGGGCAGACGCACACAGTGAAGGTGTAAACAAAGGAAAAGATTAGTTCCTCCCTTATAAGCCTTTTCAAAAACCAGTATTTATTTCAAGACAGTTTTTGATACAAGCAGGGTCCTTGCTTTGCCTTTACACTTTACACTTTGTGAAATCCCAAAGGGACTTGTACTGGGTTGGTTGGTACTTCGTATATTTTTTAGCATGCACACCTTGCCTCTGGGGAAAGCCATTCATTAAATTGCTATTCTGGGATGATGACATACAGATTTACTTTTCTCTTCATCAAGAAAATTCTGTAGCTGTCTAGAAAAAATTCTCTCTTTAATAGGACAACTCCTAGATGTGCTTGAACCTTTAAATTATCAGGGGAAAATGACTACCAGAAGTCAGCATAGATGCAGCAATACAGCAATGTACAATTCTAGCTAGAAAAAGGAACATCCAATCACAAGTCTGTACTTTTGGCACAAAGACATCCAAAATCCATCACTGTTTTACAACACAAGCAGCAGGCAATTTCAAGCCTTTTTAAATGGAAATTTTTACGTAGGTGTTCAGAGATAGCTTAGTGAATGCAAAGGGAGTTCACATTCTTAATTGCTAGAGACCAAACATCTGTTTTAAGGAATGCTAATTTTAGTGCCTGTCCACACCATTTTCTATCTCCAGATTCCTTCAGCAGTATCTTTCCATCCTTTCAAACACATCCATATAGTTATCAAGAATGGTTAATATGAATTACATACACAAGCCTTTTGACTGATTATGACATAGTTGTGTAATTACATGTGCAGATTGAAAATGACAAAATGCAAAACAAGTGTCTGAAGTTTTCTGTTTAATAATAGTTTCTGTATTCATGGTTCTCTTTTTTATATATTTTTGGGGCTATGATGTGGAAGCTCTTCAGAGAGATGACTGACTGTCACCACTACCTATTCTGTCTTGATAAATATTTTCCAAATTCTCACTAGACATATGTTATAGTTCTGTTATCCCTTTTGAAACAAATTCATTCTAAAATTAATTAATTTATTTAAAAACTTAGATCTCAGTGTATTTCTACATGGTTGTATTGGCCAAAAAAAATGTATTGAAGAAGCAGGATCACACCATACTTAATATCTGCATCAATATAAGATTTTTTGTGCCCACAAAACCACTAAGGATTTGGAAAATGGAGCTACCAGCCACAGAGACAGATTTCATAGCACTGTACCACCCTATTTAGTCAGAATTAGAGTAACTCAGAGAGCCTGGTTCTACAATTCAGAAATTTTAAAAATAACTACAGCAAGTTTAAAAAATAACTCTGTAAAAGAAGTTCCTTCCTTGGGTCATGTGTGGTGCATTTGTGACACTGCAGATGCAGTACTGAAAAACTACTTTAACCCTTGCTTGTGGTATTTTGTCTCTTAGGTTCTTTACCCCACTAGTCACGAGAAACATATTTTTGGGACTGGATTTGTGGCAAGTACTTTTCAAATGCTTCAGGAAGCCTGGCCTTCCTCTGCAGGGAACACAAACTGAGAACAGGCAACCAGATGATAGGAGAAAACTAAATGAAAATATAAAAAAGTCATCACAAAAGAGGTCATCTTCTTCTCCTTCAGGCATTTATTTTAAAAAATGTACGTAAAAGCATAAACATGTTCATCTCTCTTCCTTTTCCCATAATCTCTCTTTCTATTTTAGTGCCTTCCTCTTCCTTTTTTCCATTTTTAAAAATAGGAAAGCTAATAATAATAATTGTATTCAGCCCAAAATCTTTCAAACTCACTGAGTATTGGCATGTTGGTAATTAAGGTCTCAGCTCTCCCGTTGTGACTTTTATTAAAGTCAATTTATATCTGTCAAATCTTGGCAGCCCATGAAAATTCCCAGTGGGAATACTAGGAGCAGATTTCTCCCATCATCATTAGTTGTGTGTCATTAATTTGATAATGTATCGCAAGCATTTGATAGCCCTAGAGACTGGCACTTTCAATCCAGGGCTTCTGTAATTGGCAGGAGCTGTTTAAGAGCAAACACATTCATCTAGACCCCAGGTGCACACATACAGCCCCACTGAGCCACAGCCTTGCTTGAGGATTTACTCTCATGCCAGGTGCATGTTTTTACTCTGTCTGAACTCAGGTATGTTTTGAGGATTACCACGAAATTTGTCTGGAATTTCTACTTGAATGTTTTGGGGTACTTTAGGTAAGAATTCCAAAACTGGAGAAGTACTGAAAAAGGTGTAGCTGTGATACTAATACACTCCAAAACAGTATTAGAAAGCAAAGATTTCCACAGATAAGTAAGGCAATGTTTTCCAAAAGCTTAGCTTTTTCCTGCTTCACAGAGGAACAAAGATGGAGCCTCTGTAACACCCTTCAATCGGCAGAAGTACCATGAAAAACCATGAAACAACTGTAAAGCTAAACTGTTTTAATCTTTTGTTGAAATTTTCATCCCTAATGTTCAAGGCTGAGTGACTAAATATAATGTTTGTATGCAGGAAAAATAGTTACTGATTAACAGCACCACAAGGGCTTCTTAATTTCAGAAGGCACATACTCTGCCCTCTTCCTAGTTAAGCCCCATGCTGTGGGAAACTGATTTCACAAACTGGAACAGCTCTCAGCAAGACAAGTTATGGGAGACAGATTAAGATCTTCCTCCACTACTGACCTTCAGTATAGTATGAGATTATTTTATAATGAAGGTATCTAATCTCAAAAGGAAGACAGCATAGGAAATGACTGCTTACTGAAACTAAGAAGGAGGCAGAGAGTTTCAGTTTTCATACCCCTTTTAAATTCTTATGTATGGTGTCCTTTGGAGATATTTTACTGTGTCCTCATTTCCCTAACTGGGAGTGAGGAGAGAAGAGAAACTGTTTCCCGGTGTTTCTTTCTCCAGTGCCTTCAAGGCCTCACAGCAACTCTGAGCTTGAGCTTATCCTCAGCTCAAGATCATTAAAAAGCTGAGCCTGGCCCAGGATCTAAAGGGCCACTATGCCCATTATAGGCAGAAATCAGACTTTATTATACTCCTTATTCCAAGAAAGTAACTACTAATTTCCATTAATAAATTAAAGGTGTGCCTGATGGAGAAACTTCCTGAAGTACATCTGTCCCTGCATTAAACTTTCTGTGTCCTAACAAAATCAATGGCAAGTACCGGACAAAGTGTTTGGATAATTTTGTTTCAAAAGGCAACTGTAGTACTAGCAGGGCTATTGACTTTAAAGTTAATTAGGGATTTTGAGTGTCCTTTTGATTCTTGAAAAGCTCTACTCACCAGCAACTTCCCGCTCTTTTCCCCAAGGCCACTCAGAAAACAAATTTACTGGTTTCCCTCCCACTTGTTCTACATTTTCTTACTGTGGACATAACTAATTTTCAGCTCCTCTGATGCCAGTGTGAATTGGTCTGCAGCTGAAAGATTTTTGAACCTGGATGCAAAGGAAGGGACCAATCCTACTGAAGGCAATATAACTCCGCAAAAGTGATTCTCCTTTGCCTTCAAATCCTGCTGTGAAGCAGCAATCTGCAACGACAGACATCTACTATTTTTCCAAGAAGTGCCTCATGCTCTTGGTCTGGGGAGAATAGGGGCTGAGCAGGGAGAACTGTAGGCTGGGAGATCTGGGCATCACCACCCTGTCCAGGGGCTTCTGCAACAGAACTCCCATCTCTACCATGTGTGTAACAAAATCCCACCACTTCCCCAACCCAAGGATCTGTGTAGCCACAGGACTGAGGTGCAGGTGGCTTTCCCAGGCATATATGGAGTATTCTGATAGGAAAAGACACAGAGGCCATTTGGCAGCTTTCACCCTTCTTGTGTCTCACTCCACTGCCTGCATCTGACCTTTCACTGGTGACTCCCTGCCGCATCTGGACTCCACCACGCAGCAGAGGGCCATTGTGCCAGCAGTCCTCTGTCCCACAGATGTTCTCTGTCTCATTAGGAACACGTCCTTATACCTTGTCACACTGATTTTCTTCCTGGATCACAGAAGCTTAAACCATCACATTTTATAGAAATTCAGTTGTTTTTACTAGTGACATTGAGGAGCAGCGTGAGTTTCTGTTACAGTTAACTCGTTTCAGAGATTTTAAATCATTTCTTAGGATGAAGAAAAGTGAAAGGATTTTTAATGTGAGAGCTGGAATTCAGGCACTCAAAGAAAAACAATTTATTTTTGATTTGTGTAACACCATAATCGTGAATGACTTCATTGCAGGAAGAAAAAAAGAGTTTATTTTTTTGATGTGTTGATTTTCCTGCCCCTGCAGTTAATAGATACATTTGTTTAATAAAGGACAAGACTAGTCATTTTTTGAAAGGAAAAATGGTTGATAAGTTTTTCTGGGGCTACAAAAACAGCCATCATCCACAGGTACCTGCTACTCTTTTGCTGAAGTGTTTAACATCCATTTACTAAGGATTGATAGTAGGACCTCCTAATGGATACGCTGACAGTTTCTTGACTACATTTCTGGCCAAGCATCTTTTTTATACCTTGGCCTTAAATATAATGAATCATAATTCTTACACATTGAAATGCTGATTCCCATCTAGTGGGTTTGTTTTGGCCAGCTTATGGGCTTTTATAAGTACTGCAAAATCACACTGGGTATATAACTTTCACTGTGACAATAGGAGGCTTTAATTCTGGAGAGTGCAGATCCGGAGTTATTCCACTGTACCCAGTGGAGTAGCCGGAGGTGAGGGCAGCAGATATTATTAAAATTTGAGAGGGTACTAAATTAATTTCTGATTTGGTAGACCCCCTAAGATGAGTGTTGTTTTTGAAAGAAGTAGTCTGGGACATTATGAACAATGTGTTATACAGCAGAGCACTTACACTATATGGCTGTTACACTTTGCATTTCATGTGAAACCACTGGATATAGCAAGAAGTGAGCTGCATCATGTAGTTCAATGAGAAATTATCTTATAAGATGCTTATCTCATGTTCAGACTTATTTGAACAACTTATTTTCTCTTATAAAGAGACTGAGAGATTTAGTTGCAGCTTGAAATAATGCCTTACTCTATAATATCCCTCCATCTCTGTTTTCCACAGACCTAAAAGTATATTTTTAAAATGCAAACTACATAGGTTTTGCCTTTTGCTCTTGCATGTAATGCAGGGTCAAACATATCACTGGCACTAAAGTAAACATTCATAATGCTAACCAGACAGTGGGTAAAATGCTAACTCTTCGGTGGGACAAACAGGCATACTTTCATCTCTTGTTATACAGGGGATGCTCTATTGCTATTCTTTAAGTCATGGCATCAAAGGAAGCCTGTAGGTCTTAGGAGGCTGCTTCATATTTCTAGATTATAATCCTCTTTGCCGCTTTGTGATTTGCTCAGAGCTCCCAAGAGAACTTCATAGGAAAACATATTTTTTAAGCTTTTTATTAGAATATTTTGCCTATCTCATTTACATAGTTCCCTCTCATTTCTTGTCATTTGGGTGTAGGAGTTTCCCTATTCATCATTTCAACATGAAGAATTTCAAAGTAGGTTTCAAGAGCATAGTTCACATCACTAATTACTATAAAGACCTAACCTTTTAACTTGCCTGTTACTTTCCACTGTCAAATATTTGACAGTGTTTTTCAAAAGGTATCATCATCTTTCTTCTTGCTATTTGCCAGAAATTAAACTTTGAGATTAAATTTAGATTAAAGTTGTCTTCTCTTAACCAGAAAAAAATTTATTCTAATCCTGTGTGCAGTGAAAGATCTTTTTTAAAAAAATATAATTGTCCTGCTCTTATTTTGAATTTTCAGGAGACAAAAAAAGCATAGCTATCCCATTTCCAGCCCCTCTCAAACTGTACAAACCCTCAACAGAGGATTTCCACTCAAAGGATAATGATCACGTGTTGCAAGCTGATGTGCCAATATCCTTTGTAGTGCAAATGGCGTAAATCTGTGTTGTAGCTGAAGGTCATAACATAATTGTAGCTCTGTGTTTTCATCTTTAAAAAAAGTCTCAAATACCACAAACCTAGGAAATTAAAGGGAAAAAAATAACAAAACAAACAAACAAACAAAAAACACCAGAAAACACACAAAAATTACCCACCAAGATGAAACCTATGCTAGAAGGTGCAAAAATTTTAGCTGGAAAAATCAAGTACTACTTGAAAGTCAGGAAATGGCAGCTCACAGTTACCCTGTGGCATATCAGCACATAATCACAGACTGCTTCTCCAGGAGATCCCTCCACATTCTCTAGGAGGGACTGACATGCAGCAGAGCAGAGTCAAAGCTTCTTGAATTATATTGAAGAGCTTGATTTTACGAACAAAACAGCATCCATACCTGGATGTTTCTTTGTTACTTTATTAGGTTATACAAGATAAAAAACAAACCCAAATGTTGTTCAAGAACACATGGTTGATGGTTTGTTCTGCAGGACAAAATTTGAGATGAACACTTTACAAGTGTGGGTTAGATGACAAAGTATCAACCCATTCAGGAACTGTGTCTGACCACCCAGTTACAGCAGAGGAACGGGAAGGGTGTTGCAGATGAGCATCCAGGAAGTAGGATCAAAAGAGATGTATAAAAATAGGGCTGCATGTGTGTTGCAGATGTTACTGGAGTTTTGGGTTCCTGATCCCCTTGTTTGTTTGCTTTTAAAATATCAATGACTTTTGTAGGGCATGAGCAAGGTGATAGTAGTGGAGATACACACAACAGTTGCACCAATTTCACCAAAACCAGAAAAATCCTGAGATTGCATTTCAGATTAACAAAGAAAACTCACAAAGTACAAGGATGAAACAACTTTAAGAGGGACAGAGATTTCTTTTTCCCTGTATAACATCTTTAAGGAAACACTAGGCAGCCTTATCCTTTAGTTGCTGTATATCAGCAGTAGAAACCTGCAGGCAGGGAGTTATGTAGAAAAATTTTAACTGTAGTTGCTATAAATTTGGACATTTTGAGAGAGGTTTAACTTATGTATGTTGAAAGGAAATTAAACTAGAACATTATAAATTGGTTTTCTCATCTAGAAAAAAATGTGCTTTTGGGTATAAGAGCATGGATGCAGCCATTTCGAAGCACAATTTGCAGTATGCTGCTTCTACACATGGATAGGAACACAGAAATAAGGAGAGTGTAATAAATGTGATTATAAATACAAATTATTGTTTCCTACATCTGTCCCTCAAATTCAGCGTGGTTTTGGGTAACGCATATCAGATCATTGTGTTTAATAACCTAAAACAAAACTTTGCTGTCCAAGCCAAACTAAAAAGACATGTTAGAAGACTTTCTTCATTCCTCATCTATACTCATTTTAAAGTCTGAAATCCTGTTATATTATATTATTCACCTTGAAATATTATTTAACTTGAAATACTATTCCATGATTTTGATTCAGCATCTGTAAGAAATTGTCCTTGCTGGCAAATTTAAATCTGTTAGCATCATTCATTTATTTTTCTTAGCAATGTCATGTAGAACACATATATTTGGTCATGTGTGGTGCAATTGTATCTCCTCAAATGCCCTTTATGGCCTCATAATGTTTGTGCAAGTCACACTAGAATATACATGACTACTTCAGCAGTTACTGGCTCCTGAGTACATGCAACACACCAGTTCTCACTTCAAACTATAGCCATTATAAATGCAAATACAGTGGGTTTGTGCTCCAATGTGCCATCACTAGGCAGAAATGAAGGTTTTCTACAGTTGTATCATGCCAAAGAATAAGAGAATTGGTATGCAAATCTAATGACTTGTCAGATTTGATACCTGAGGTAGGCAATAGGTGTATCAAAGGAAAGCACTAATCCCCCAAAAAAGAATTAAGTTATGATAACAAACTATATTTCTGCCACAGCAATGATTTTACTAAGAAACGATCTCCTTTCTACCTTATTCAAAGCACTGCCAAGCAAAAACAGGATCCACACTTACTTCACTTGTAGAGCTGTTTTGGGAGTGATGCTCAGTACTGCTGGCATTGATATCCCTTGTTTAGCAGTGCTGTTCCACTGCAGGGCTGTGGCTTGTGCTTTGTATTGAGATCAGAAAGAGCACCTCTCTCACAGGATTGTCATCTTCCATGGCCAGACTCACCCTGCCTGGTACATGCCCATGGCTGACTGTACCGTGGTCAGTAAAAGACAAAGCAAGTAATTGGAAATTTCCTGCTAAAGAGACTGATGAGAAAAAAATTAACAGGAGATGTGCAAATGCTTCCTTTTTGAACTTAGTGTTGTGGCTGAGCCTATTGATTCCTCAGCTTGTTTCTGTTCTCCTGCTTCTAATAAGCATTTTCTGTGCAGTTGAAGCAAGTTTGACAGATAGTTTGTTCATCCAGGATGGTTTCATGAATCTCTTCTACATGACAAGTTTGTTTGGTGAGTTCAGTTAATTTGAGTACAGAGTTTTCAGGAAGAAATATCAGCCTAGGACCATGCAACAGGCAAACACTTAACCGTGTGTTTAAATTCCATTCAGCAAAACACTAAGCCTATTTCTTTTGTTGGAATGTAACCACATTTTTATAAGTTCATGAGACTTTTTTTCTGAATAGGTACACATTCTTTAAATTACAATAATTTAAATTTTGGAATTTCATGTTTAGATCCCCAAAATAAAAGGAGGGGGTGAGGGAAAGACAAGTTAATTTTTGTCTACTCTTTCTTTTTAGCTTGAATCAAGTAGTTTAACATCAGTCACTACAGAAAATGATCTCCCTCAGATCATTTCACAAGAAATCTTCTAACTTGAGTCATGACTGAATCTTCATAGTAAAATGAAAAGGGAAATCTTAGAAAAGATAAGAAAGAAACAGTATCAAGATGGTACATCTATGTGAATCAAAGCAAAATTTCTCAGGACAAGCTAAGGGGATTTATTTAGCTTGTCCAGCTGACAGACAAAAGTGCGGCACTGCAGCAATTCCTATGTATTTCTCTCTTTTTGATTTTTTTATCAGTCTTCTTGATTGATATAAATCACATAAATTATGCTTTGCCAGATATCAAACATCATGTCATACAGACAGCCCTTAGCTGAGGAAAACTGGCATCCGCTTGTCCGACTCCACAAGTAAGAGAAAGTATAAATAAAGCATAAATGATTAATTTAACCTTCTCTCCCTGCCTCCCGTTAACAGCTCAAGGACCCACAGCACACTGTGCTCCTGTGATGTACCAGTGCGGTAGAGCCTTCAAGACTGTGGCTAACCCCTTTCCAAGTACAAACACCTGTAAAAACAAAATTAGCCCTGCCAATATGTCTAAGAAGAAATGCTTTCCAGTAGGTTATAGATATAATATTCACCCCATTCAGGGGAATCCAAACAAAACACAAATGTCTTATTGGGGCAAGAGGATATTAAGAATAATAGACAGATTATATGATAGTTTATTGAAGGCAAAGGAAGAGACATTAGTCATAGTTTTGTTATAAAATGAGACTTAATCAAAGAGGAATGGGTTAGAGGTCATGTGTTCTATTTGTGCTATTATTATTTTTAAATCATTGAGACTTCCATGAGTGGCAAAAGAAATGATCCTGAACAGTAAAAAACAAGCCAGACCTTACTGGAGCACTTCAAGATGAGCCAAGAGAATCCACTGCACGAGCCCTGCTGGCTGTATGCTAATCTTCTTTTTATGTCTTTTTAACAAGGGGTGATTGCTATCTAAGATCACCTTTGCCAGAGAAGTTTGTCTCAACAAACCGCTAAGCTGTCTGTGGTATTCTTAGTGACGTGCAGCAACCTGAGCAGGATATAACTTATCACAGAAATAACAGTGTTCTTTTATGCTCTTTCTTTTCATTTCATTATAAATTTTTTAAGTCAAACAAGATAACTGTAGTGCATGTGTTCAATTTTTCTTCTAATGTATTATGCATATTAACTTCCAGATACCTGGTTTTATGCTGAATGGCATGGGAGAGAAGCTGAAGCCATTCTGTAACACTGAACACAATGTGATTTACTGTAATAACTGTGCATTGACATGGACAATAAATTTCAGAAATTGCAACCATAGCTGCACCTACATATTTTGTATGCAGAACTAAAGTTTTGCATGTTTAGGCCTTAGAGATATAGGTCAGGATAAAATTTTCAATGTGTTTGTTTATAGACGAAAAGTTGCTTCCTGTAATAACAGTATTAGAATTTTATTTTAAATCTAAACCTATACACAAAGTTACAACAGAAAATTGTTTAGAGCATTTGGATGAACTTAGTATATAATGCTCTTGAGAATCACATTAACACTTAGAACAGAAGGAAAAAAACCCTTTTTTTCCTTTCACACTTATGAAGCCTCAATGACTTAAATGTAAGAATTATACAAAGATCTCAAAATACCTGATAGACATCAATTTTCATATCAAAACTAAATTTAAAGAGCAGGTACTTCCTTGTATACAGTGAAAAAATATCTTGACATTTACCTTAAGTCCTCTGTGAGGTCTATATGAGATCACAGTGGTGACAATGTAAAACTGGGAAAACCTTTGGGAAACCTTTGCGTTCATATGGGCAGCATCTCCCATTCTCTTATTTCCATAATTGCTTCCCTACCACTCAAATGAATCTAAGGAATTAGAGTTCAAGGAGTTACGTAGTTATAAATGCTTTTTCTCAGCCCTCCAGGTAATTGTTTTGTCCTTCATTTGGGCTATCAACCTTTAGGAACTGGATTTCCAGTTTGAGGGTAAGGCTCTTTAAACTACTTCTGCATCTCTGATAAGTGCTTGCAGAAGCACTCGCAATCCAAATCAAGCATGAGGTTTGTACCTGTCCTGCTGTGCTGTCCTTTTCCTGCTTTCATCAGCTGCAGTCAGATTATCCCTGCACTGTACACATTTTTTATGCTCTTCACTTCATCATGACTTCAAAATTTTTAAGAATTTATTCCCCCAATTGGTACTAACTTGCCCTTCATACAGGAGATGTTAGTGAGGCAAGAAAGCCTCTGACAGGTATTTATTTCCCCAAGCCACAGATTATCAGGAGGGGACAGGAACCATTTAACCTGTTACTGGGGGGAAGAGCATTTGGAAGCAGCTAGAAGTTTCCTTTGGTTTGTCACCAGCTCCAGCGTTTGAAGATGTAACACACCTCTGAGTGTATTCACCTCTGTCCTGTGGGGACCAGCTGAAGTGTTTCCTGTCAGGGTCCAGTATCAATAGCACTCTGAGGGGTCTCAGTGACCCCTATAGCCGGTGCTCAAGTGGACAAGCAGCCAGATGGTCACACATTTCTGCATTCTTTCACTGTGTTTTTCCAGCATTAGATATACATGGTATCATCTTTGTCTTGCAGATCTAGGGGGAATCAAAGCCCTTGAAGAGCAACTTATTTACATGGCAGGAATCAACAATGGTAAATCTGAAAAAATTAAATGGATTATCAAGGGGAAGAAAAATCTGGAGAGGTTTCAGGAATTTTCTAAGTTTCAAACTCTTGTAAACAATAAGCACATAAACTGCTTAAATCCATTGTCTTCACAGGGATAGAAACATTCACATTTATATGATATGCACTCCAAATAGTCATCTTAGAGCAAGCAATCAGTATAATCCTAATAATTTGCAAACAAAATAAGTGCTATATTCTGCAGATCTTCAACATAACCAACATTTGTTCAAAAAGCTTGAATTTTGAGGACAAACTGTGAACTCCATTTAATGACTCATAGGTCTTCAAAAGATTGAAATGCCAAAAGGAAAGAAAAAAAGGAGAGGAGAGGAGAGGAGAGGAGAGGAACTCAGACCACAGACACTGTCTGCAGGCCAAATCTTTCCTTTATGGACTGCAGGCTACCATGGTTAACCCTTCAAAAAATGCAGTAGATTTCCCAGTGCTTACAGAGGGCAGAGCAGGCACGCTCTGATGCTGGTCAGAAATTATTCTCATAACCTCCCCATCATAGTGCTGAAAACAGTTCAAAAACATGGAAAAGCACATGTGCTACATGGCACTAGGTGCTACAAGTTCTGATTGCATGGAAGATGACAGATTTATGGTGTCTTACATTTGAGTAAGAGGAATAGATGGAGAAAAAACAGTTTAGGATCCTCCAACTAGCCAGTGCTCTATGAAACAAATATATAGCAGTATTTAACAGAAGGTAGTTTTTAATTACAGTGTCTAACAGAAAGTATACAAAAATGTCAGTGTGAGTAAGAAAATCATAGTTATCTGCTCTCTCCCATGACCAACTGTATATAAAAAACCCACCCAAAACCCAGTGATGGGTAGATCCACTGGTGAACTTCAGAGACCCCACCTGGCTTAGCTCTAAAATTGGCTCAACCAACTCCCCTACAGGATCTGGAACCGGCTTTTGAGGCTAGGATTTGTCTATCTGGGAACTGCAGATATTTAAGAAATAATTACTCATCTTTGATTTTCAGTTTTTCAATAAATGTTGCTTTTTTCTTCCCAGGGAGGATTCAGTTTAAATAGATATTGCTTAACTTCTCCTAATGACAACACATATTATTTCCAGTGCCAAGGTCTACAACAAGAGGACAGATTGTAGTCTAACTTGTTCACTCTTGTATATCTGTTCATTCATAAATAGTTAAAAGTCTGAAAAAATATTTGTAAAACTATGTCTGATAAAATGTATTTGCAATTTCTCATTTTCTCATGTCATGTTACATGCACTCTGCCTTTGTTCACAACTGCTGAATGTATTTTATTAGCTGGAGGTGTGTCCAGATATCAGTTTTGGAGAGTCTGAAAAGCTTCACTAAAACCCTGGCATAGCACATTTGCCAAATATTGTAGATTCATTACAAAGTTGAAGATATCCAAGCTTGAGACATTTCTCTCCTTTTTCTATCATCATCTATGGGCTCCTTTCATCTCCTTCCTCCTCCTCTGTGCTCCTCTACTCCTTTAATCTCTCCCCTGCTCTTTCTTTCCCCATCAGAACAGGAATGTGTGGACATTTATCTGTGTCTTTGCTAACATGCACATTCTTCCATTCTCTCTCCAACCATTTCCTACCTCTTTGTGAACAAAGGAAACCCTCAGAAAAAAAACACTCAGAATCTTCTCAGCATAAAATTCAGAGCTGAGTAAAACTCAGCATTCTGAACGCTGTATAGAGCCCAAGGTTCAGAAGTGCAACAGTTTTCTAAATGAAATGGAGAACTGGAGAGAAATAAGTTAAAAGAACACAAGAAACCTCCCTACTTTGGCACAGCCCCTCCTTGACCTGGCTGTCTGGTATTTGTAAATGTTTTCAATCAATTTCCCTTTTTATCATGACCGCCCACATTAACTAGCTGCAATTTTGCTGTGAGCAGCAGTACATCTGTGCACCACAGCATGCTGAGGCCTGAATCTCTCTAATTAGGAACTTAACACCTCTAAAACGTTCCATATGGGCTCATCACAATTAGAACTTGCTGCTATTTCCACCATGGCTGCGTTGGACTGAGATGGCTTCACTGCGTGACCTGTGACTTCCAGGTGCCTGTCTTGGTTTTCAGCTTCCTCATGCTCCTGAGTGCTTCTTATAACATGATTATGTCCTTTTCTGCCCCTTCTAGTCTGTTCAGAAATGTTTCAAAGCAGAATATTTTCTCTTCAATGGCTCGAACAACAATTGAAAAAGAAAAATTATTACTTTGATTATGGAGATATAGCTAGATAGACAGATAGACAGCTAGACAGACAGACAGACAGATAGATAGATATAATGAAAAATAAAGACAGGATATATGAGCTCCTGGGCTCTTCCATCCTGGGGGGCTGCAAAGCTGCCAAGCAGGGCTGCCTGCAGGTCTCTAGGAAAACTGGCTGTACACCTTAATTCCGGGATAGAAACTTGGGAAAACTTGTCTGCCTTTGGGTGACCACTAGAGGGAAATGTTGCTCTGTTAACGAGACCACTTTGGAGGAATTTTACTGCATTTTTATCTTTTTTTTATTTTTTTAGAGGAAATATGTAAAACATATACTCTACCTTTTCTAATTTGTTCACTGCTTTATACAAGAGAACAGTTTGGACTTAAATATTAATTTTCTTTAGACAGATTTATACATTTAACACAGTCCAATTAGTGGAACAAGTTAAGCTTACTGTCCTAAGTGCATGAATCTGTCCCTTCCCTAACTGAACACCTTTTGCTATCTGATTCGTTTTTCTTGCTGAAGGTTTACAAAAGGAATATAGATTGAGTTTCCACTCTCTTCTAAATACAAAGTTTTAAACCTATGAAATACTTTTCTTTCTCATTTTCACAGTTAAAGTGCTGTGGTCTCAGACTGAGAAAATTTCCATTAATAAAGTTACGGGGTTTTTTGATTAAGGATTACAGCCCTTGTTTCTAATTCATTAAGCAATTCATTGAATCATACTGCAATGATAAATCATAGTGTGATGTTCCAGTGTATACAGTCATTAAGCACTTTGGAGTGTGTGACTTCCTGATATGATGTGTCTGCATTTTTAAATAAACACATGCCTATATTCTCCTGTTGCTTGTGTACTGCAAGCACCTCCTGTTTGAGTGCCCAGCACAGTGAGATGAATTGGCTAAACTCTAACAAACAGCATGGTCGGCAATAAAATGTCCAGAGAAAAGCAATAAGATCAGGGATCCCCAAAAAGTTGAAGACATTAACAAAAGAGTTTCTTCACATGAAACATGAAATACAATCAAGAGATTGTATTGCAGTGCCTATATAAGCATTTTTTTTTAAGTGCAAGAGCTAAGAGTCAAGTATGTGGTAATACTTTGGTCTTTTTTAAAAGTATTTTTTGAAAATTATTCAAGGTGTTTCATAATGAGAAGTAGTTTTTACAAACACTAGTATTCTTAAAACATGTTCACATGCATTGAATTGCTTGAATCATGACAAAAAGAACAAGTAAATATAACTCAAGGGTGCATAATTTCAAAGGACTTATGGTTTATTGTTGGAGGAGTTAATACTTTTTTTTTTAAGTTTGATCTTAAAACTAAGAATTTGTGTTCATTTTTTTTTGTTTGTTTTTTCCATTCTGTAAGTGATTAATATATTTTCTGATCTCACTCAGACAGCAGCCCTAAATCATCCTTCCACAAACTGTTTCTGAGCTTGCCTAATGCTACAATAAAGCCATCTTAGTTGTGTTATGCCAAGCTACTGCCAGGTATAATGAGAAGCTTTGGAAGTAACATCCACAACTTATGAAAGCCCAGATTTTGTTTGTTGCAGTATTTTGTGCCAGAATCATCCAATATGCAATTGAATAAAATTTATGAAACTTGATGTTTACCATCACTAAGTAAATATTAAAACACACAGTAGTAAGTGTTGATCACTCAGTAACAACTAATGTTAAATGATGGAAGCTGTTAATTGTTGGTTGTAATGAAAGAAGGTGGAGGAATTTTTTTTCATATGATGAATAGTTCGTCTTTGTTATTGGCTGAATACACATGCAAATCATGTGTATTTCCATTGCTTCTCACCTTGAAAATATTACTCCTAATGTCTATGATAAATACTTCAGTTTTAAGAATATGCAGGATTAGCCAGTGTTCTAGGAGAGATGGAGTGAAAAGGTAAATGTTAGCACAGGAATTCACCCCATTGATCAAAATTGCTTTTTGAATGGTGCCTCCTCTACTACCTTGTGTGAGCCCCTGCCTTGTTTCCATCAGGCTGCCAGGTCCAGAGGACAGTCAGACCACACTGGTCTTTTTAAAAAGATGAAATAAATCTTTTCTGCAGCATATTTGAGGAGTGTCAATATCTTGATTTTCATAGGCTTATTATTCACATTGCAGGTAGTTTCTGGAGAAAATCATACCGAAATAAGTGGCTCCATCACAGTGGGGGAGTTTGGTCTTTCATTTCCTGAGTTTGGATCTTAAATGCTTTTAGGCACTTACGTACCCTGGAGACACTTTTTACACTGTTCTGATGGGCACAGTACAAGCACTAAAACCAACAGATTAAAAAGCAGTACTCCTAGTGTGTGTAATTTAAATTGCTATAAGGATAAAAACTTCAATTTGTTCCACAACAAAACTATATTGTTGCTAATCTTTTCTTCTGATCAGTGTCATTTATTGCTTATATTGGTCTGGTATATTAACATCTCTGTTAAAAAGAAAGCATAATTTTAAGTGCAAAATTGGTAAGGATTGTTTCTGATCTACAGCTCAGCTATAGAGAGTGTACTTTCTGTAGCATGAAATCTAAATGTAGAAATTGATATTCAACAATTTCTGTGAATAAAGTTATCTAACAATCTTTATGCATCTTTATACAGTGGGAACTCTGGACCACAGGATGAATTTTGCTTATTCTTGGAACAGAAAAAGGTCAACAAAATATTACTTGATGCACAAGTAAAATCTTATAAACAGCAATGATAGTGGGGGGGAAATGACTCTTGCAGTTCATACAGGTAGTATGATGCAATATGCATCACCAGAAGTTGATGCGTTCAAATGTGTTCAAACATTCATCCAGGCTGGTCCTTCCTACACATAATTCAGGACAATATTTCAAAATGTTTGTTTTAACTCTAATTCAAAATGACCTTTCTATGACAGGTTGACCAAGACAGTCCATCATGCCACTTATGGTTTGGTCTCCATTAAGTCCATATCTGCATAAGCAGAAGAGATTGCATTTTAATTATTGCTGCGAATTAAGTTAAACAATGGAAAATAAGTTGCAAATAGGTTCTGTCTACAAAAAAATATTCAGAATTTGACCAGGGGAGGTTTTTTCCTAACTTGGTATATCTGAGATAACAAAAATGCACTATGCACAGCATTAAATTATGCTACTTCTTTCCTACTGAAGATTTTCAATTTAAGTTTGATCCATTCAATTATTTTCCTGCAAGACAACCATCTAAATTATGTTAGACAACTGGAAATAAACTGAAAATAATATTATTGAAAGGAATATTTGGCTAGGTTTTCAGTGGGCTGTTCATATTAGAAAAACCCCACATTTTTCATTTTAGTTATAAAACAAGCTACTCCCAGATCTTTTCCCTGGACATTGCAAAGCAACCATCTACAACATGCTCTGAGACTGACAACTTTCTTCCATATATGGGTAACATTTTAATTTTCCCTAGACCGCATTTGAAGTCTTGTTATAAAATGTGTAGGGATCAAAATCCCTCCTTCTGAGCCAAAACATTAAAAGCCAAGTGTTTTAAAACTTAAGATGACCGAATGCCAGGCAGATTACACACCTAAAGTTCTATGCAGATGTACTCCACAGGCAACATTTAATCTCTGTTTGGGTACGTCTGAGAGGTCGGAAGGAAATCTTTTGCCTGGAAGGAGAAACATACAAAGTGCACCTACCTTCTGTACATCCATTCATAAGCTCTGTACCTGGATATAAAGAAATAGGAATACATAAATTGATTATAGAGTCTAGTAGAAAAAAAAAAAACCTGCCTTAATTTCCCAAACCAAGGGGAAAAGTTAACATCTCAGGTTATTTCCATCTTCTCCAATGAAAACCACTGTAGCATAAATTACATTGGTACTAAAGTATAGTTTATATGTAGGAGTAGCTGAAAAATTCAGCAATTGCACAAATTGCAAAAGAGGCCTTCCTTTCATGACAACACAAAATAGTATTAATTCACATCAAGTTAGAGAGCCCACATTCAAGTCAGTTGGTGTGGCAGATGGTATATTCATGAAGATGGTATATTCTTATATATATTTGTGGTGTATTCATGGGGGGGAAAGACATACCCGATTCAAAATGAGTTGTAATGCTCTATGATGGATGGACTTCATTCAAAATAAACATTTCTCAAACACATATTCTTTAAACATTGTCTGTGTAAGTGTAATGTACAATGGTTTCCAGAAGATTTGTCTCAAATGTACTGAACAGATGCCCTTCATGAATTAAATGCACAACCATGAAGGAACTCAAGGCTGGCATAATGTGAACCTAGCACTTCAAGAATGGACTTCCCGTACCTCCACAAACAGGATGAGCTGTTGGGATGGAGAAACTAATCTAAAATCTCTGGGGAAAAGGGAATTACGATCAATAAACATCATGGTCCTGGAAGCATTGAAAGTGATATCAGCATTCTCCACTTGAAAACTTCCAGATTCAAGTTTCTTCATTTCACTAGGATTGAAAGACTAAATTGAAAGTTTCCTCCTAATTTCAGTCCCTACATGAAATTTGCTTCAGGTAATTTGTTTCAGGAATTAAGAACAGGATCAGAGGAGGTGACTATTGTGTCCCAGCTCCTGAGTGAACACTCCTAAGGATGTTATCTAATAATGATATAAATAGGTCTTATGTATTGCATTGGAAATCTAACATTTCTTTCTCCTTGCACCCAAAATGTTGTAGTGATAACTGAAATACCATTAATGTAACAAAAAGATGTCTCTCCCACAATGTGGCAGCTGGTCAAGAAACACAGCTGCTAGGAAGACTGGCTAAAGAACTTAAATAAAAAGGTCTATAGCTTCAGGAAACCCTCATTATTATGGAGGCTCTGGAGCTGTCAGCTGAAGGACAATTCAACTTACAAACACAACTTGACAGAGAGAAGAAGAAATTTCCTCTGAGTCATGCCGAGCTCGGGACAATGCAGCCATACTACAGCGAACCTCAGGAACGTATCTGTCACAGAAATGTCAGGTTACTTCTTCCTGTTCCCATGGACCAAGAGCTCCTGAAGGAGACATGTGTCCAACCTTTCTGCTCTCAAAGAAATTGAATACCAAAATCCTAAATAACCTTTACCTTTCTCAGTATTTATGAATGAGAAGTGTATGTTTGCATTTCTCCACTTCTGTTACACTTTAATATCTATGGAACAATAAATATCCACTTAAGGACTACCATACTGCATCTAATCTCTCCATTTTGACAATTCATGGAGTGAAAGCGAAGTATTAAGAGCTTATTTGTGTAAGTCAGTCCTCTCCACCATTTCTTTTCCTGGCTCCCATAGCTCTGGATCTTACTGGGCACCAATTTCTTGATGGTTCAATGCATACACCAGTAACAAATAATCCCCTCTACCATAATGCTCTAACCTCTTACACTCTTCACCACTAAAATGTCTTGTGGCTGGCTGTACTCCTGTGTGAAAAGGACACTTTTTCCTGATTTTGGATTTATAAATGGTATTTCTCCTGCAATTCTGCTGAACTCTGTCATATCTCTCCATTGCTGTATCTTACAGATGAGAGATATGGAAGTCATTCCATGTGGATGCTATCTTGAATTGACCATACTTTACCATCATCAAAACCATTACTCTATGACATATGCACTTTTTTAGTCCTGACTGAGCCAAAGCAAACTTGCTGGTTTTCAGATTTTTGCATGAGCTTCTAGGACCAGCAATTTAAAAAGACCTCTTTGAACATATTCAATAAGTAGAATCAAGACGAAACAAGTGTGAGACCATAATCTTAGTTTTATAAAGTATACACTAGAGTTTAATCTTAAATATAGAGTTAGATTTATGGCAAAATTTTTAAAAGTGCAAAAGAATTTTAGATGCAAAATACTCTGACTTTCAGTGAATGCATGATCCAAAATCACCCAGACACCTTTGAATAACTTATGCATAGGTCCTCCAACTTATATTGTAAAAAATTTAGGACCTTTTCAGCTGCAGGAAATTCCTCAACTCTTTTCCTAAAAATGGACTTGGCCTGGTGCAGAAAGAACTTTGCTCCAATAGAGTCTTCTAAAACATATCTAAAGTTAACATATATTAGCAAGAATGTTCAGAGAATCAAGAGGTCCACTTTATATGCATTCCATTATTTGCATATTACTGTTAACTGTCAATGACCATTATATTAATCTCTTTCTCTGTGCATATATACATGTACATGAAATATATCACTCTTATGAATATTCCATAATATCTGCAGTTTTTCCATTTTACCAAAATATTCCTCTCAGGGGTTTATGGCCATTGGGAATATAAGCATATACATAACACTGTCCATCTGCCCCTGTAAAACAGCACAGGCAGAGTGCCAAACATGGATTTTGGAGTTGTTCTCCTCAAAACGTTTCTGGAGACCCATTGTAACAATGAACCCTCAAAATTAAACCTGCCCTTGAGGCTCCAGGGAGTGACACAGCTGCTAGCACACTTTACACTGCCTGAGCACCCTCACCTGAGTGTGGCCCAGCAATTTTCTGGTCTGCAGCAGCAAGGACAGATATGTGGGACTTCATGATGCTCATAGAGAATTTGCCTTGTTTGACTGAACACTGCACTTCTTGATCAGTATAAAGAACACCACTGAAGTTTCTGTTAGTTATGACTATTGACAAAATGCAGTTAAAAGAAAGAAATCAAATGATCTACATAACTGACTTTGATGTGTGGACCATACAAGGAACACAAGAATACTGACATCATTTCATGGGATACCTCGTCTAGACTGTCAAGGGAGAAGTCACATAAAAAAACAAGCCTTTTTAAGTTTGGACAGAACCACGCTTGGGATGACCCAGAAAAGTCATCATGTTGCTTTCTTTCAAACGATACCTCTGGTCTTTTATGAGATTACATTTAAATTCCATGGCCATCCTAGCAGAAGCACTCTAATTTTTACAAAGTCCTGAGTGGCAGCGATTGCGGTTACCACTCACTGCTCTGTGTTTCCAGGACAGTTTGCACCAAGCTGGCTGTGCAGCACAAGCAGCAATGGGTAATGCCTTGTGTCTCAGGGCAGGCACAGACTGAAGACCCTACTTTGTCATTTGATCTCAAGGAATGCAAACTTTTCCAGGAGAGAAGCTCACGAATGCTCCATAAAATGGTGTCACAACTGGCCAAAATGCTGGATAGCTCTGAAGCAGTCTCTCTTGTGACGCTGCTTTCATACTGTCTCACAAACAGCCGTACCCTGTCAGCAATAAGATCTGCTGCATGTTTCCAACCATAACACTTAACCATTGTGAAAGTGTAAGCTAGCTGCAGACATCTATCAGCTCAGACAAACAAAATAACACTTCAGTGATCTGCTGAGCTGTGCTGATTAGTTGTAAACTTTTTTTTAACCTTTCAAATAATTCTTCTACAAACTACTGTAAGCAACTTCCTCTCAAATCATGCTTTCAACACATCACTTTAATGGAATTCACCCACATCAATAAAATTATCTTCTCTTCAGTAACCAAGGATATTAAGGATTAAGAAGAGAGAGAAAAATTCAAGAACTAGACAGATGCATATGGAACAAAAAGCTCCTACCCACACATCTTTCCAGCAAGAAATAAAGATATTTACTTTGGGTGAAATCCCACTGGGGACCATCACATCCCACTTACACCTGCCTTTTGCTATCTCTACTCTTCAGGAAGATGCCTCAGTGCCGCAAGACACACAACAGCTCAACCCATGGTACTTACTGCTAAGTGAGTTGGGACTGGAACTAAGAGCAGAGGAGACCAAATTGTCATAAGGTATGATTAATGTGCTCTAGCCTCAATTACTGGTGGAAATGCAATGTAGAAGCTGCAGAGGAAAATGCTGATGTCTTCTGCATTATTTTGAAACTACATCCTTCTGGTAGCTGACACTAGGCAAAATGTCCCCCAAAGAACGAGGGCCTGGGAAACAGTGCCTGAACATGCTCATACCAGTAAATGGCAACTTCTATCTGCCTGCCTAGAATCCATAGCAGAAATATGTGGTAGATAACTTTTCTTCAATGCTTTCAAACATACAGGACGTTCTGCAAAGGTAAAAATCTCCAGAGGAAAGATGATCTTAGAAGCGTGAATCCTTATGTTCACTGAAAAATGTGAAATTGTTCCAAATGTTCCTGTAGCTTAAATGGACATAATCCATGTACTTCTAGCATGTACTTTCTATGTAAGGCTGCAGTTCTGCAAGTTAGTGAAACAAGTCTGCAATTCAAGCATGTTGGTGGCTCTACAGAAGTCAATGGGCCACAGAGCTACACTGAATTAGATGTACCTTGTTAAACAGACTGCTGCATGGGCTGAAGACATGAGTAATAACCTATCTTTCAGAGGCATTTCAGTGCAATAATCAGCTTGAGCAGCAGCCATGGCCCCTGGCTCTACAGAAACAGTGAACAAGAGATGAGCCCCAAATATCTAGGTCAGCACTGAACAATATAGTTTCAGATACTCTAATAGGGACTTTCATTTTCATTCTTACTATCATAGTTTGTGATATTAAATTATTTTGGTTTCCTAAACATATGAGGTTTATGTGGTATTGCTGCTGCTGGGCTCCTTCTAGCAACATTTGAATGCAACAGCCATATAAATACATCAGAGGGGTTCTCTTCTACAAGCTTTCCAGTTCCTGAAAGTTTTGTTAAAACAAGCTTCTGAATAGAAGAGAGAGCATATTGATCCCACTCACACAGTGCAATGTTATCCCCACCATTTGCTAGACACCAGTGAATCCGCACGGGATCTCAGCCTTCAGCATTAACTCTGCAGGAAACCAGGCTTCATTGCCCCTGCCACTCACACAACTATTTATACTTCAGCTCTTTCATTCACACGTCGCAATAAACAGTTTTGCCATGACTCCTTCTTTCACATGGCTGTACTTGACCCTGTTCAAACACATGCACACACAAACACACACAGTTTGTGTGGAGAGTCCAGATCCCTTTTTCAAAAAATAAATAGCTATATAGATATATAAATGAAAACAACAAAAGAATCAGTGATACAGGACAAGAGCTGAAGATCTGCGTTGTGGACTGGATGTCTCAGCACACACCTCGTGGTGAACTGTGTTGAAAACAGACTTCTCACAAGCTCTTCCCACATAAGTTACTGAGATTTAGATCCCTCAGTCTGATATGGCTTACTGTACTTGTGTTTATTTGTGCAGTGAGAAGTCTACAGAGGTATTATAAAGAGTTGTCAGCTTCATGGAATGCTTTAAGTTGTCGCCCTCTTAAAAAGCACATTCCTACCTGGACTGCCGCCCCAGAGCCAGCATCCCTGGAGGCCCCTTCTATTGTTGCAGCGTTAGTGTCATCACTCCATTAGGAGCCCACCGGAGGCTGTGTGCCTAATTCAGAGAGTGCACCTGTACAAGCATAGGAAGAATGACAATTCCTGGCTCTGCTTTGGTGTGAAGTGCTTTTTTGTAAAACAAAACAAACTATTCATGCCATGATGAAAAATAACTTCTGCTGTACCTGTCAAAGGATCAGTGGATGTTTTCTAGTGAGTGAATGAGAATTGGCTGGTCTTTCTTAAGCCAGTGGAAAAAAGAAAACAGTTCATGCAAGTAAATATATATAACCCAGGACTATACTTTGCTGTCCTTATGCCAGCTAAACAGTATTTTACAGAAGATATAAGCCATGGTGCTTCTATGGAATATTTACAGGGAACATGCAGAGGACACCATGAAATTATCTGTGCACAGAGAACTGAAGGCACTTTTGCACATTTCCATCTCCATGGAGCTGAGCTCCCCACACCTACTCAGGGCTCATGGCTTTTGCACTAGCCTTTCACGGCTTGGGGGCCACACACATGCCACACTCCTGCTTTGTTTTAGATAAAAAGCAGTGTGTTTGAAATTGTCTGAATTACGTTTCAATCCCTGGTGTCCTACAGGGAAGGGCAATTCCATGTTCCCTTGCAAACACTTAGCAGGAAGTTGATGCTACTGAAAACAGAGTCCAGGCTAGTCAGTCCATTGGAGTTAGCTGTCAATAGGGCTGATAACATTTCTAATCCTCAGCCAAATGTACAAGGTGATTCAGCTTGTTTCCAGTTACAAAAAAAAAAAAAAAAAATAGGAGGCAATGAAATCAGGTGTCTCTTTAATGCAACTTGGTTTACAAAGATGTTAAATCGTTTCTTCTCCAGGCTTTTCTCCTTGCTCTAGGTAATTGTGCTGGATAGGCATGGTACTCTCCCTATGCCCTCATCAGTTTCTCCCACAGATTCACAAAAAATATCTAGTAAAATGCCATTCACCTGCACATATATTATATGAGCCTTTGTTCTGTAAAATGAGGTGGTGTGAACGGATATTGCTAATTCAGCAGTATTGGGGGGGGTCACTATTTCAAGAAAAAAAGTCTTTTTAGTTCTACCTATGCAGTTATCCATAGTTTCAGACAGAATTCTCAACCAGGTAACACCTTAGAGACTCAAGTTAACATTGAGCAGACACTAAAATCTGGATTTCCTTTTAGATACCACATCTTATGGTGTCATCCAGAGTGTTATCTCATTTATTACAAAAAGGTTACAATATGGATAGCAAAAGCCCTTTTCTAATAATTAGGAAACTTGTTTGACTGTATTTTAGATGCAGTGCTATATAATCTCCTTATTTCCATACAGTAGGAAACCCAAGTAAAATGTTGGAATTCTAACTTATGGTCAAAGATCTTGCAGCAGCTTCTCAAAAGGTGCAAATATTTGCCTAGATTATTGTATTTACAATTCCAAAAATATTTCTTCTGTTGAAGGTCTGTGTACAAGACACTACTCCAAACCATTTTTAAGGGAGTTTTGACATAAATGAAACTTTATGCTGGCATGGCAAGTGAAGTACTTGATTAATAAATAGTTTCACTGTTTTCAAACACATATTCCATGCAGGCTCATTTGAAGAAAACCGCAAGTGGAGAATGCTTTACTGCTTCCAGTCACAAGGGGGTTGTGTATTTCAATCCTGCTTACACAGTCAGCTTACTTTGGAGCTCTGGTAGGAAAGAAACATGACCAGGAGAAATAATGCTACATTCAGTGACCCTGCCCTTAGAATCAATTGGCCTGATGGGAGAACTTTTTTTCTCTCTTTTGCTACTGTTTTCTTAGTTTTTAACCTTTTAATACTTAATATTTCTTGAAAGACCATCTTTAGAGAAATGTCTACTGTTCAGAGACTAGAAGTACTGACTGAAATGGCCTTCTGACACTGTAAATGGGAAGGCGAGACGTATCACAGTTGATGTATACGTAATGTACATGTTCATAGTCTTTTAGAGATGTTTGGGGATGATTTATTATTTTCTGATTTAAATATTGGTGTTTAAGCATACCGTTGATATATTTATGTTACAAAGGGATTGGTCTTCAGCCACTATAAAAAGTGAAAGAGGACAAACAGGTCTAATGAAATCTGCAGAGAATTCAAAAAGTCTTGAAAATCTAGAAAATAAAACAATATTAATTTCTAATAGGCTGTGGAGTAGCCACCCACTAGGCTTGGATTTCTGGTTGTAGCCCTATCTCTAGGGTATTTCAAAATCTGATTGAACAAAGCAATAAATTTCATTTAACTGCAGTTAAAACGAAATGCAAAGATCATTACTTATTTTTTCTGCATCCCATAAGCCCTTACTGTCAGGCAAGGAAGGAGTGGAACTGCTTCAGTCATTGGTGCTGCTTCCTGGACGGCTGACATGTAGACAAGATGGATTAGCTGGTGATGATCACTGACTGCTGGTGAAGCTGCCATTACCTATAGGGTATATTTAAAATGACAATTTGAGCAGTGTTTTATAAAACAGCTTTTAACTTTGTACACACACAGTAGCACTGATAACCTTTCTGTCCAAAGACAAACATTGAGCATAGTTTATTATGGCAAGGTAAGCAACTCACTGCCTGTCCAAGCTTCATGCACAAAATGAGTCTGCCCTTACAAGTGCTCCTGCTTTTACTTCAGCCTCCCAGCCATACACTGGAAGTCTGGGTAACTGTGCTCTTTGCTACATACATGAAAACAGGACAGATTAACATAATCATGTCTCGTCCTGTCATACAGCTGCTTCACCCTTCTTTCAGCAAGGGCTAAATCTCTTAAGATTCAAAAGCAGAGAGCCTTCCCCTCTTAAACTAAGCAACCACTTGATATGACCGAATCACGGTAAGTATGCTGAAGCAAACTGGTTACAAGCAATGACTAATTTCTGCTTCCAACTTCCTCTCTTTCTCAATGTTCTCAAGTATTTACTGTTCCCCACAGTGATAACTTGTTTCTTTAGAAATGAATCATTACCACTGAATTTGTCTCAAAAGACCATAATTATAATGCACATTCTTTCCACTTGCAGGTGTTCTTCTGAACCACAGTGCTCCAGAGACAGGTCCATAATAAAATAAAAAGTAAAAAGAAAAGGAAAAAAAAAGATTGTTTTTTTGTCTGAATATGTAGATATATTTTCACAATTTCTATGATCTAAGTTGTAAAATAAAAATGTCTGACCAAGTACTGGATAAATTTTGCTATTTCATGTTTTGATGGACTCACTAGAGCTTTAACTGATTGGTTCTTGGGAATGGTTCAAGACTTCTAGCTAAAATACATACCAGTAACATCAGTTTTGACTTCAAACATCCCTTCTAACCTCCACATGGCAGTATTTCAGAAGACAAGGTATTATCATCATCATTAAAACATACCAGCTAAATGAAAGAAACAGCTCATATCCAGCCTGTCAAAAAGCAAATCAAACCTGCACTGGGATGTTTCTCTACTCTCATTTTGCTTGAACACACACCATTACCTCACCTAGTCAGTGGTAGGTGCTTTATTTCAATGACAAAAGATTTTTCTTCCTGTTTTGTCTACCTGTTACCACTACTGGGTTTACCCTGTCAAAAATCTTTTCACTCAGCACTCGTGGGGTTGCATCTGGATGCTGCATGCAGTTTTGAGCCTCCTCGTACAAGACAGAAGTCAATAGCCTAGGAAACATTCAGCAGAAGAGAGCCATGATGGTGGACACTTGTTCCAGGAGGAGATGCTGGAGAGCCAATGTTGTTCAGCCTGGACAAGGGGCAGTATCAGGGAGTCCCAGCAGCAGCCCCTACCAGTGCCATAGGGAGGCTTCAAGGAGAAGGCGCTGTCTGGAGAGCAAGTAGAGGTCATAAACTGAAAGAGGACAGGTTCAGGCTTGATGAAAGGAAAAAGATTTCCACATGAGTGCAGCAAGGTAGTGGAGAAGGTTGCTCGGAGAAGCTCTGTAGTCCCTACCCTTAGGGGCTTTCAAGACCTATCTGATGCAGCCCTGAGCAGTCTGCCTGAGCATGAGCTGACCCTACTTGGAGCAGAAGGCTGGCCTGAGCACCTGCCAAAGTCCCTTCCTTTGACTCGGTGTCTGAGTCAGCCCTGCAGGTTTAACTCTCTGGTTTGAGGCTAAATTCACAGTTATCTGCCAAGTGAAACTCAGCACATTTGATAGAGAAATCATGAGACTACAATAAACACAAAATCTCATCATGCTCTTGTTACTGAGACACTTTTCAGACTACTATCATTTTTGAAATGTGGACTTTGGAAAATCTGAATATTTCTGAAATAATGTGCATAAGCTCATATGCATTCTTATTTAAGGGACAGTTCTTTCTTGGAAGGTTTCCCATGAAAATAATATTTCATTCTAGTATTTTACATAAATGAAATTCCCTCTTTATAAGAAAAAATATTCAGGATAGAACAGGAAAATGTTTATCTTCCTTTTTTTCCTCTTTTTGGTGTCATCAAAATACTTCTGAATCACTCTCCTGTGAATATTAGGAAAATCAAAGTAAATGTCATTCAAAAGATTAGGGATCTTAGGGTTGTAATCAGCTTACATGACTTTGCATGCCCTAAGATGGATTGTTATGTGGTCAGTTTGTTTTGCATGAGTACATTAAAACCAGATGTGAGTTGCTGAGTCACCTTTGATACAGTAGCAGAATTATGCTTTCCAGGAAACAAATGATCAGCATCCATAATTATATTTTCTAAAGCCTAAGATAAGCAGCCGAAACCAGAAAAGGAAAACTTATATAGTTTCTGCTAGACATAGGAGGTTAGCCTCATGCTTGATTCAAGCATATAACTCTCTGCTTAGCAAAGCACAGGCTCTTATAAAAGCAAAAATATCAGTTGAGGTCACATAGTCAATATTAACTGTATAATCTGAAATCATAAAATATGAAATTTATGTCATTGCAGAGATTGAAAACATACCCTGGTTTCTTTTAGTTTGTTCTTGCTTGTGTGAATTTTCATCCAAGAGAACAGGGATAGCAAATTATTTTTTATGTTTAATATAAAGTATAGATATATATGTATATATATAGTATTAAATATATATATATATATATACACAAATATATATTTATGTTTGTATCTAGTAATGAATAAGAAACTGTTGAGGAAGGACAAAAATTAAGGCTCAGAAGAACAAAATAAGTGAACTGACAAGTCTGTGAAGTCAGGTCTTCATTTTTTCACGGATCAGGTGTCAACTTAGACCAGGATTTAGCCAAAAATAATTTCCAAGCATAACTCCACCTCTTCAGAAGCAGAGCTGTGCAAATAATTACTACTGACCTGCTGATATTTCAGCTGTGGAGTCCTAACTAAAGTTTTGGCTTAAAAGTTAAATACCACATCAATATCCAAGTTGATATATGACATTTTCTATACCTTCCTCCAGACAACCCAGGTATAGCTAGAATGATGAGTAAAGTGTGCATAGCTCATAGATGGACAGAAACAACCCCCTCAGAATAACCATTATCTCACAGATTAAGGCTCAACTCAAGGAGGAATTCCACTTTTAAAATCTGACATTTCAAATGAGTGGATAGAGGCTTGTTCCTAAGGCATTTGTTCTATCATGGGTGCAGCTCACAGGTCTGAGAAAGAAATGCTTTGCTGACTAACCTGGAGAAATAATTGTAGGCAGAGGCTCCTCAGTCAGGATAACAGCTACCATTCATGAACATGCATTTTCCACTGGAAATTGTTTGGTTTGTGTAGTCTGAGATAGAACCACCACCAAGTCACTTCCTTGAACCTGGAGGACATTATTAAGGAGGGTAAGTATGCCTGCACAAAATAAACCATTGTTTCTCAATTTATGGCAAGATTTAGCCTCCAATCACAAAGCAGCAGGGCAATTGCTAGAATGGCCACAGAATTTTCCTTATCTTAGGAAAGGAAACCTTTTTAGAACACCTAGTATCTTCTCCAAGCAGACTGTATTTCCTCCTTTGTCTTTCTGCTTATCCGCTTTTAATTGTCTGTAAGAAGATGAGTTGAACCAGGGTTTTTGGATGACTGCAGTTGCACAGCTGGTGAGCAAACAGATGTTCTTGATCAAACAGAACGTCCTTCTCTAACAGCTTGGAAACTACTACTACTGCTTAAACTATGCCACATACAATAAAAATCTCTTAAACCATACCTACCTCAAGTATTCAGTAAATATTAAGTAGAAAAACAAAAACAAGAGGTCACCATATGCAGACCATTCAATATTTATTACTAGATAACTTGTGGCAGGATTTAAAAGTCATTTATAAAAGCAAGGGTAAAGGAAAGCATTAGATTGAGAACAGGGATTTAGACAGAGGGATACTGAGCTTTGCAACAAAGCCTCAGGCACCCTCTCACCAAACAGACATATTTAAACTCCCTCATACAACATGTGTGGAGAGCAAAATGCCTCTGGAGCCACCAGACTCAGGAGCCATTCCCATATGTCTGTTAAATTGGGGACTGTGTCAAACAAGGTGAGAGAAAAAAACCTGTTAATACAGTATAGGCTTAAAATGGACACTGAGCAACTCTTGGCTTTCCAAAGTAATAGTGCAAGATTCCTTCAGAAATGGAGGACTCGGGGCCCCCTAATAATAGATACTTCAGGTGTGTAAAGCAAGAGGGAGCTACATGAAGGGTCCTCACAAGGATGGTACCTGAAAGTTGAATAGTAGTACGTAAAGAAACTCCTGCTGTCCTAGGTATGCTGTCTACAAGATTCACTTGTAATTTTAGTCCTTAATTTATAAATTTTATGTTCAAGTGCTAATTTTCCTGTCTGATTTCAGCTATAAATTGTTATTTTTAGCTGCTTTTTTCATATGTGACATTTGTTTTTCATGTTTTTTCATGTTTTGTATTGAATCACATAGCAGACTTCAGTCTCCTTGTTGGACATAGTTGTTGTAACCTGGCCTGACATAAAGGTGATTAAAATTTAACCCTTTATTCTGTGTGATTTTAAGCTTTGCTGAGGTATGAATCTCCTTCCCAATGCACAGTGAATTTCACCTGGCCTGACTTCAGCTGTTGCCCAAAGTCTGAATAACAAATTCAAGCTACCTCAATAAAAATCTGGTTTTGAATTCAGAAAATTAATCGTGAACAGATTTTACATGCTCCCACTAGTTCAAATCTTATTTTCACTTTGGGTTTTAAGAAAAATTACTATAGCAGTGTATAATATATAAAATGAAACTGGGAAAAAAAAATTGGTCAAAAACTCCAGTAATATCATGTGCCCAGAAAGTAATCCTGAGCACCAAAAAGAAGACAACACTGCAACTTAATCCAACAGGAAAAAAGGAAAAATTAAAAAAAAAGAACAGTGAAAGAAAAGAACTATTTAATTTGTTGTCACACCAAGATTAGTCCCAGAGCTGGCTGTCAGATTATCCAGAGTGAGAGTCAAGCACTGCAGCCGACGGTATATTGAACTAATCTTATAAAGTACTATGGAATAACCATAAATTAGTGTGAGTCTGCAAAGAGTCACCTCATGAACTGCAAAGAGGTCTTTTCATTTTGGTTTTGTGTTTAAACTTCATTCCTTTCACATCCTGGTTTTTTTTTATTTTGTTTTAATCTGTGCAAAAGAAAAAAGGCAGAATTATAACTTCTGCACTTCGCAAAGCCTGTGCCCCTGTCATACCTGTCCTGAGAATGACAACCCAGCATCACAGGAGAAGGGCTGCCAAGTGCAGCAATACCTTGTTGTTTGAAAAGATAGTTTATGACAGATCTAATAGATTTAGGTGAATACTATATCCTGCAAGCCAGAAAAATGTCACAAACTTTTTTTTGTCTCAGAAGTAAATTAACTTTTTTTATCCTGATACTTGTAGCCAGCGCACAGCCAGCACACTACACAGTCCCATTGAATGTGGGGTTTTAGAAGCTTCTCACATCAAACATAATTTTATATTATTTCAGGATATAGTTGCTTTTTTGAACATATTTTATCTAAAATATCTTTAAAGTATTTACCTGGTTCCAGTCTCTCAACTGCTGTACGTGCAGTGCTCTCTGCCTTATCCTCTCCACCACTGAATCTGAACGTTGATGAGTAGAAGGAGGCTGAATGTGCCCTCAGATATCAGCAGATGGAGGCATGAGCAGGCAACATGCTCAAAGGCAGTACTGCTACTCAGAGAGACCCAGCCAGGTTAGAGGAATGGCTTCAAGACAAGAACTTCATAAAATTCAACCAGAACAAACACAGCATCCTGCATGTGAGAGGGACTGGCACCCCTGCACCAGCACAGGCTGAGGTGTTACTGTCAGGGGAGCAGTCCTGCTAAAAAACACCTGGGAGTCCTGGAGGGCAGCAGATATGCAACAGCAGCAATGTCAAAAAATATACGGGACTCTATCAGGATCACAGGGAGCAAAAGGATTATTCCTGCTCTGTCAGTGCTTATCAGGTTGCGCCTCAGTGCTGCTTCCAGTAATGGCTTCCCTAATACAAGAAAGGAATCCATTGGATGTGTTCAGGAAAAGACAGCCACAATGGAAGGGGGCTGGAACAGGAGCACTTGACCTGAGAGTGGGGCTTGTTCAGCCTGGGGGACCCAAGAGCAGCACACAGTACCTGAGATGGCACCAGGGACAAGGAGTCAGGCTCTTTATGGAGGTGCAAAGCTAAGGAACAGCAGAGAGAGGTCATAAGTAATGTTGGTCTTAGTCTTTCCTTTCATAAACCTTTATGACTTAGTGTCAAGGGTCTTCAAGTCTAATCCACTCTCCTTTGTTTTACTGAGACTGTCTAAGGTCCTGACATTTTCCTAGTCCTTATGTCCCTTTGATCAGATACTGGCTCTTACAAATCATAAGTCTTTAGCAGTCATCCTACCTTCCCATAGTTCAGTTCCCTTTAGCTAAGACCCAAGCTAAATTTCCAAATCACTCTTTGCAGCTTGTTGGCCCCCATTAATTGTCTGCTAAAGATGTATTCATGTCCTGCATGTGGTGTTGTTGCACATGTGACTGTATTTAAAAGCCTTTTTTTCCTTGCATGATTCCTCTTCAGACCCACAGAAGGATTTTCCTACAACAGACAATAAAAAGTCAAGCAGCCTTTAAAATACGCGTCCTTTCTTTCTCCCGGCATAAATTCCACATTCATGTTTTGCTTAGTTACATAACCTCCTCTCCTCTGAGTTTGTTTACCACTCTTACAGCTTTTCCTGTTTATTCCTCAGGCTCTTAGCATTTAAGAAAAAACTTCCTAGTTATTTAATTTGCCCTCTACTCAGGTTAGATTTGGGGTGTTCATATAATGCTTTGGAACCACTTGGAAAGAAAAACCGTAACTCCACATTTTAAACTAATTGCTTGTTGTTTGAGACAAAATCTTGCAAGAGGTTGTGCTTTTTTCGAATTACTAGGCATGGATCTCGCCCTAGTTTAAACATAAAACAATTCAAGTAGCGATAAAAAGAAAGGTGCTAGGTGAAACTAGAATACATTAGTGGGTCCTAAACCTAAACTCAGTTTTGAGAAAAGCCACTGAAAGGTTTAGACACAAGTAAAAGCAGTGCCACAACTCAATCAATTTGGATTTAAGTCTTAAATCTACTGCTTTTAATAGCAGCAGCCATAAGGGAGAAGGTTAAGCTATTATAAAATATACATCTGGGGATTAAACTACTCACTAACGTCTCCATGTTAATTATACAAATAGCTCCATGGAAGTCCTTTCGGTCAGGCACATTCAGTGCTGCAGAGGTAAAACCCCTTAGGTATTATTGCAGGAGGCTTTATAGCCATCATAATGTAATGGAAGCTTGCTCCCTTCATTAATTCGAGGTATGACTTTTTCTAGATGGCTTGCAGGTAAGTGGTGATATCAGTGTGGTTATGCCACAAGAATATGCAAGTCAGGAATTAGGAAAAAATATCGCCACACACCCCTTGCTAATTTTGCAACTTCCTTTTAAGCTGTTGCACTGCAACCTCATAGCAGCATGTGCTCCTTTTTTTGTCCAGTTCAATTTTCTTTCTGAGTTGTGAGATCTTGGCTGAGTAGAAGAAAGGTGGCCACTTCTGCATGAAAATGAGTGGGTTTTGCTGATCACTGAAATGTCGACTTTGCTCAGGAACGTGAGAGTTTACATTTCCTAGGTAATGGGCACCAAAACCCCTGAAAACTGGGGTAAAATTATATGCAACTTTTATGGTGCAGGCCTATGAAGCCATTTATAAAAATAAGCTGGATTTTATATGATTGGTAACAAAAATACATAAAAATGTTGTTTGCCCCATATATTGGGAAATATCCTGTCTTGGCACTCTGCAGCTGGTGAGTCATAATTTTACAGTTTTTACTAAAATAAAAATGAAATTAAAAAGTCCACATTTTCAAAGAAGTACAGAAACATAATATTTATAGAAGATCATAAACAAGTACTCTGTTAATAGCTGTTGAACTTTGTTTAAAGAATAACAGACTAACATTTCCAAAGTACTCTTTGCTGAGATTGAACAGGATTTTATTCAAACTGTTGCGGTAACTAATGAAAAACAAATGAGATTTCCAAACAGTTTTGACTGTTAGGGGTGTGATGGCAATATCATTGCTTTTTGCACTTACAGCTGCTGCTTACACTGAAACTACCTATTTAAAACATAGTGTCATTTTATACTTGAACTCTTGATCTGCAATACTGAAGGGCCAGGCATATTGAAGCCAGACTGGAATCAGTCTGATGCAACCCCAATTTTGTCATTGTGCATGAAGGCTCTTTAGCTTCCAAATTTACTTAAAACTACTGCCAGCTCTTGCATAAAAAATAGCATGATGTTTTTGAGAGGCTGATGCTTACAGAAAATATAGCAAGAGTTCTTGTGCTTGTCTAGTGCTGGATGAGGATCTGGGCACAGACTGTGCAACTCCTCAAGTCCCAAAAGCCATTGGTGTCTCATGGAAGTTCAGCAGAAGGGACCTGACTTATCAGAGAGAAAAAGATACCAGCAGCTGAAATAAACCTCTTCTATGGCATTTCACTAATACACCTGAACAGAAATTAAAATGAAAGTTTTTTAAAGGCCAAAATTTTCATTTTGCTACTGAATTCAGAAATTTCCACAAAACCTCCACATTCTGTCTATTGTTAATTTCAACATTATTCAGAATTGTTAAATTCAAACAGATTTTAGCGTTTTCCACATATAAATATATTTTATGTTGCTCAATATAAAAAAAAAACTAGTGAATACATTTCCAAACACTAAAAAATTCAGGTGGAAAAGCACAGATAGCTGATGCCTCATCATCTATATAACGAAAGGTATACAGAGAAAAGTGTAAATATTGATGATCTGAAGAAACTGATCTCATCTTTTTACCTCTATATTATTAAATTCCTGGGTAGTCTATTTTTCATGTAGACAGATCTTGTAAGTGTCCAGATTTTTTTACTCAAATGGATATAACAGAAAATGGCCTCATGAATTATAAACTTTTATAATTTTTTGTCTCCATTTTACAGCTCAGACAGCATTAAGAATTCAATTTATTCTGAATCCTGAATTTCAGACCCTTCAGATCCACTATTTGAAAGTGGACCAGCCTCTGCTTTAGAAGAGCCAAATTCTTTGATATTGAATTCAGTAGAAGTTTATCACTCAACAGTAGTGAAGTCAAATTTCACCTCCGAAATTTTTTCCTTTTTAAAAAAGAACAACCAACCCACTACCAACAAAAAAAAAATTAAAACAAACAAACACACACAAAAAAAAAAAAAAGAAAAAAGAGCAGAAGTGGAAAACAAATACCAAACAACTCATCTAAGACACTTTAAATGTTTTAGATAAAGGTCAGGAAACAAACATGAAAGGTTGTTGAAAAGACAAGTGATCCCTGAGATTAGCAAGGCTAATGCATTCTGGCTATGTCCATTAAAGCTCCAGGAGGGAATAACCAAGCTCATACAATATTTTCATATATTATTCTGCAAATTAGGGCACATTTAGATTTCATTAGTTCCTTTGCAGATGTCACTCGATCCTTCCAGATTCTCAAGTCCATCCCTGCCTTGATTTATATTTGCCATAAATATTTTGAAGTAGGGCAGATGTGACCACACAGACCCTCACTACTATTTAGATGGGGGCTGCATCTACTGCTGGAGACAGATGTGTTTGACAGGAAAATAATCTCAGTCATCTTACTGTACTAAACCTTGACATACTCCAAAGCTTTTTAAAACACCTGTTCTGCATAGCTCTGAGCAAACCTATATTAAAAAAAACACAATAAACAAACAGAAATCACATAGAGGAAAGGCTAAAAGACAGTAACTTTACTTTTCCTTGGATACAAACAGTGAGAAGTGTTTAGCAGAACATGAAGTGTATTCATAGCTCAAGTTTTTAAGCATGTTTTTCCTCCATGTTGCATCTGAATTTCCATTTAACCATTCAGAATGAAGAAATAATGATAGCTTAGAAGAATTAGAGGATGAAATTAGCCTGTCCTGTTACATCCTACTGAAAATTTTGATGATAGAGCGTTAATACCGATTGAATAGTGTATTTGTATGTAAGGGAGTGAAACTCAAAGTCTAATCCAAATTATAGCCAGACTTATTACTTGAGTTATACTTGTGGACATGCTGCATACAGAAACGACTCTGTGAAACACCCAAGGCAAAGAAATCCTGCTTTATAGTGCATATAATCGGAAAAGTAAGGAAAGAAAATTTAAACTGTTATTTAAACAACTCTCATTCCAATTACTACTTTCCTCTCTGTCAGGGCCAATTATTCTCACTTGAGACATGACTAGCATTTCTAGAGGTTTTTTTTTTTTTTTTACAATGTATAGAGTGCCACACAGTCACTTTGAAAAGCCTGAAAAATAAATTAAAGTACACAGGAAAAGGAGACTTACTAAACTGAAAGATATCCTCTTATTTTGTCATACCAAGGCACATTAAAATACAGAAGGACTTTACAAGCAGTAAAGTGTTTTGGACATGCATTTACTGTGCCCCTTAAAGTAACAGAGAGCATTTCTTCCCTGGCATGTATGCCTGACAAGAAAGCAAGTCCAGGAATATTTTCTTTCTTGTTCAGAACAAAAAAAGTTTAAAATAGTGGTACTGGTTATTAAACGAATATGACATGTTAATTATAATGTCAGACTATTGATAGTCTAGAAGGCTCCATTACTCTTACCACGAACAAATATAAGGAAAACAAACAAAAAGTGGCAAGCAGTCAAAACATGAGATTGTATTTTTCACTATATTTTACCTTATTTATCGGAGAACAGTTTAATTTTTTCTTAACCTGCCATTAAACAATTAGAAATTTGCATTGATTCAAGACTTACCAGGAAAGAGGGTGTTTGCCTCTTGGCTAGCAGATAAGGACCTGCACACTGGTTGTCCATAGCTTTCTCATTTGCTTGGTACTCATTCTAACCAAGTAGAATAGAAAATTTCCAAAACCATATGTACCTGGAGATCTTGTTTTGCTATAAGTCTCCCACTTGTCTGACTCACACAGACCAGGGCTGCATAAATGAACCTGTGTTCCAAAGGACTCCTTCATCACACTCCATCCTGCAGGCAAGAAACACAGCAGGAAGCTAGATTTACTATATTTTATTTTAATGAATAAAAAGCACTGACTTGATACTTGTTACTGCAGGTTTTTGCCTGAAGGCCTCCAAAATATTTTGATCATAGCTTATTCATTTGCATTATTAATGGAAGCACTGTCACTCATGAATTTACATCTGCCCTCATGGATATAGAAAAGCTGTGCAATCGATAGAATTTCATGCAAAATACTGATTTTACTTCTTGAATAGTCTTCTTCTTTTTCCTAGGTATTCCCATCTCCTTTACTACTTTCTTCAGTATCTGTGCCAATACAAGTCGAGGTGCCAGCACTGTTGATTAGTCAGGTCAGGCAGAACCCTCCTGGGGGTTTCAGAAAAACTCTGGCTGTGGAAAGCTAACAGCTTGGGGGTGACTTTCCCTGCAAGATGTACCCTCATTCATACACTTCAGCCATTGTATTTTTATCATACTAGCTCAGGAAAATTACAACTGTTTACCACCATACCTTTTCAGGTTAAGCTCAGTGCATGTGCCTCAGAGTCCTGACCATATAATATTCACCTTAATGCTCTGTGCATTTCTTGCCTCAATTTACCTACAAGCCTAAATTTCTAATTTTCCTAAATTTCTCATGCATAACACCAGAACTGCTTTCATAGACCTTCATCCATAGAGCTAGTCAGAAATATGAAACCAGGTAAAGTGCAAGACTTAAACAAAAAAAAGTTTTCTTCTGAAATTCATCCTAGAGTGAAATTTTTAAAAATAAATAGAACAAAGAAAAAAATAATATGAAAATGTGGGGTAAGATAAGGGATTGAAAAGTTACTCTTACATTTAGACATTAAAATTGATTGGTTTAGAAAGCCAAACTACACCACAAGAAAAAGAAGTTGTAGGATTATTTCACAAGCAAAGAAATGTGCACTAATTCTGCTACCTTTCACACAAGGCTAATGTATTTGACCTCACAGCAACACAGTTCCTTCCTGAGGTGGCTGCTTGCCTATGTACAATTGACCTGAAGTGGTAACTTCATGATTTTGTCTTAAATTCCTTTCTTCAGCTGATTTCACCAGTGTATCAATTTCCTGTAAGGGATTCTCGCTCAAGACAGGTCACACTCTTCTTTATTCACCTGATTTCAAACCCCAGCTCATATATATACAGTTATGATCTTTCTCTGAGGTCCATATCTGAATGTATTAGTCATTTTCCTCCTCACTTTTCATATCTACAGAGCTCCAGATTCCTTTCAGACTCCACGCACTGGGGGAAGGATTCTGTCATTTCCAAAGGAATGCTCACAGGAAAGGCTCAGCTCTCTTGGCTCATCTTCGCTGCTGCAGAACCCATGGTTTGTCATTCCTCCCATTTCTCAGTCTGGCAGGTACTGGGATTGCAGATCTAAAACTAATGACAGCTTTATCTCCATGACAGAGGTGAGGAAAGCAGAGTGTACAAGTGCATAGTTCAATTTCTAGAAAGAATTGTATCAAAATTGCAATAAATACAGTTCTGACCATCTTCACTACAGCATAACAGAGAAGACATCTCTAAGTACCCTTTGTTAATCTCACAGCTATTTTTGGAAGGGAGGATATATGTGTAGAGATAAGTGAGTTCAGTTCTCTCTCAGTTTGCTGTCTATTGGACCACAAAAATTATCATTCTTCTGTCACTCCTATCTTTGTCTTGATTGTGTGGTTTTTCTTCAGTATAAAATAAATCTAAATAAAAAGGAAGGCAGAATGAAAGTATATATTCTGGTCTCTTTGAACCTCAGGATGGCCACAAAACTGAGAATTAATAACTAGGTATTAAAGAAAAATCCATCAGCAACAGCAAAAGGTAGAGATAGGGTAAACTCAAGGTCACATCCCTAAGAAGAACCTGGCTGTGGTACGATGAATTGATCTGCAGTGTGCACACACACGTGCGCACGCAACCATCTGCCATGTACAATTTAAATTTGTGCAGAATATTGTAGGAAAAAAGGGAAAATATATGAGACCCAGGACCTTTTTTTTTTTTTTTTTTTTAAGGTAATAGTTGCAGATGAAGCACAAGATATTCTAACAGGAGTTTCCTTAAACAATAACGACTTTATTGACACTTTAACAAGGGGAAGCATTTCTCTGAATTACAGCCTTATTTAAACATTACCCAACAGACATGGTGTAAAGTGGGTAAGAGGGTTTCTGATAGTTCTTACAAGACTATCAAGGTCTAAAGCCAATTAGAGTACTTCTTCTAATTGAAGTAATGAAATTATATTTTTGCTGCCTTGGATAGCGTGTCCTGCTTTTACAACAAATATTTATAGGATAAATCATTCTGTTAGGAAAAGGCGTGATTCATCCTGCCCTAGGCAGACATCAGTGTAATTGTAAATGTGAAATTCATAGTTACTAGCACTGGTAAATATTTGCACAGAACCATTTCCTGTTCCCTGACTACAAAAGTCAAGTTTAGCTCGAGACCCAGTTAGTGCTGAAGCCAAAGCTTTCTTACAATTACCCTGCTGATATAGCTGCTGAAGTTTGGGGAGAAATTTGCATGACTGAGATGAGCAGAATTTGACTGGTGATTAGAAAAACGGAGCTGTTCTATAACATGTCCTCGATAGCCAGGGCTTTGCAAACCAGCAAATCCAAGACAGTCAGACAAAAGGTCAGATGTTGTACCCTTCATTTAATGGATTCATACACATGTTTTGTGACTTCTTCTACTTTGATTCACCATCTTCAAGAATGTTGTGCCAGCTGCACAATAATGCAGTTGCTGACCTTTTTTTGCCTTGTTTTACAGAATAATGGTAAAATGCCCATATCTGTGTTTACCTTTCAGTCAAGCACAGTATCTGCAGGGTTATAGGATTTACAACCAAGCTGAAATAGAGAAAAAACTCAGAGATAATACTTTTATTTTAAGTACCATCTGACTTACTCATTCCTGTTTATTTCTTGCTGATGGACCTGACAGCAAGGGATTTATATTGTTATTTCTTATGCTGATTATTGAGGGAACAGGCTGACTGTGACCTGAGTTCTCCCCCCAGCTTCCTTTCTATGTCATTGTTTCCTGGTAGTTTCTCCAATTTAAGAAACTGAAGGAAGTGAGATTTGGGCCCAAATGTTCTCCTACATTTTCTGTTTATTTAAGTGGTTTTTTGGTACTGCTGAGTATAATTGTTTAGGGATAGATTCTCAGTGTAAACTGGCAGAGAGCCTCCAAGTGCTGCATAGCCATGCCAATTTACACAGTGGAGAATTTGATATGATCTCAGTGGAGGGAGCATAATGCTACATGCAACAGAAATTCAAAAGTCAGAGAGGGGCAGACTGGCAAAAAGCTCAAGAGAATGAGAGGGGGGAAAAATCGTATCAGAAAATCTTGCTTAATAACTCTATAAGGGGCCAGCTGTAGGTAGTGGGGAAAAGACAGTGAAGTGTAACAGACTGAGTTATTCTGCCCCTTTGTGTGTGTGAGGTTGGAGAGAGTGCATATGATTCAGCTTCCTTGCTAATGCTGTGAGATGATTAAACAAGATATCAGTCATTGTCTCATGTACTGTGAATATAAAAACGTTCCTGCCAAGCACTTCTGTTATGCAAGTCTGAATTTATTTTACAGTATAAGTAGGAAAATAGTGCAATGAAAGACTCAGCATGCCATGACTACACATAAATTCAAAGGCACCATGAACCACATTCAGCAACACTTAGATTAGATTAGCAGACCATTACCAACCTGGAGATCACTTGAATCTGGTTTATACCTGCCATGTGTCCTCACAGTCTATACTTAAATATTTACAGAGCAAAGCCAGTGTGGCCTTTTCTGTTTTGCTATATTTCTATAAGCAAAGCTAATAAAAGCGTGGCACCAGAAAAAAAAAAATAGGAAACTCCCACTATGGTAGCTGGTTGGGATCACTCAAATGTCTGTGAAGAAGGGAAAATCCTCATTAAAAAGCCAGGCATCTCCATCCTCACCATCAAACTGCAGTCTGGAACACCACTGTTTAGTTCCAGCAGTTCTTATTTGGAGGTTGTCAGGCAAGCCAAACTATAAGCACAAAACCTGCCAGCCCCCAGTGATCAAAGATGGGGGACATGGAAGAGAAATAACAATTGTTTTGTCCACCTGGAAATCTTGCCACTACAGAAGCTGAGCCAGAAGCAGAAGGAAGACTGTGCCAGTCAGAAGAATCTGAGCACCCCATAATAATTAAATAACTCTTGAGCACTCTAATATGCAGAATAAGTAACGTTCTGGGTAAAAGATGAACTATTCAAGGTATATTTAAAACACAACTTATTTTATTCTTCAATGCAAAGCAACATTCAAATCTTCAGTTCTCACCAGGACTTACTAAACAAAGAACATCTGGTCAGTCAGTAAATACTGAAGATCCAGTCACACATGTAGGAGCAGATAGAAATGGATCCTTCCCCCTGCCCACGTTCTGCCCTGGCTGCCAATATGACATTTCCATCCATGAAATACCAAGTAACCATTGAACAAACATTATCAGTAATGGCTCTCCACTACATTGTGCAAGGCAATAGTAAGTTATATGCCCATCCCTGTCACTTCTCTTGTCTGGTACTGACTGCACCACAAAAAACTGACGTTTGTTGGATGCACCAGTCACAGCTTCCTAAATATATTAGACATGCAGTGTAGGCTAGATGAATAAATTCGATAGCATGGAATGTGGAGAGGAAGCCACATTTATCAGATTTGTGTGCTTTTGAGAACAGACCATACAAATTAATTCTTCATGTACAGATGCAATATGGAAATAGGAAATTTCACCAGAAATGTCATCTACATTATTTGGACCGGATATATATAAATATATTGATGTATCTATAGACAGATATACATATCCTGTATGTAGCCCCTATTTTCCCACTTTTGAGGAAAGCAGGCTTTCAATAATAATGTGTTTTACCTCTCTGATGGCTGAGGTATTTACAAAATAATCATCCACTCCCAAAGGCCAGAGAAATCCTTCCTAAACTTCTATCAGAAAGGAGTGATAATGTTCCTCATATTTCAAATATAGAAAACCATACAAAACATCAGTTCATACTATCATCTTCCATGGCTGAACACCACTTCATATCCAAGGGACTTCTGAGCCATCAACAGGATTACCAGGGAATAAATGATAAACTATCATGAAAGAAAAATGTGAAACTATGTTTCTGTTACATTTAATTATCAGGGCATTTATACTAGCACAAGTGAACTTTAGAAAAGCTCACCAATTTAATTTGAAAATCAATGGTATAATGGCACTGGAATTATGTCCACCCATTGGAAAATCCCAAGAGCTCATCCCTTTGGTAGTAAATGAAGTGCTGTGACCAGTATTACACAGTCTCTACTGTTTGCCACGACAGTCCAATTTAATTCTAGCAAAATAGATTTAAAAGACATTACAGTGTTGAAGCTCCTGTTCAGTGTTTTGCCTCACATCTAGAAATTTTAAAATTCAACCATCAAAGTATCCAAATAACACTCTAATTATGACCCTAAATAATGGAGCACATATAAAACTTCCCTGGAGAAAATGGGTTACATCGGCCCCTAGACACATAATCCCCACTATTCCTGGCTCCAGTCAAACAACCATCTCTTTGCTGACATGCTGGATACCAGAGGCTGAAGGAATGACATCAGACAAAGACTAGCAGAAATATCAAGGCCAAGTTGGATGAGGCTATGGGCAACCTGATCTAGTGGGTGGCATCCCTGCCTGTGGCAGGGGGGTTGGAATTAGATGATTGTTAAGGTCCTTTCCAAAACAAATCTTTCTATGATTCTATGACTCCACAATTATTAACATAAGAAATATTAAGAAATTAATAGTCACACTGTCTGGACAGAGCTCTATGCAATCTTCTACTAGGAAACATGCCACAGGCTTGCAACTTTTTCCTTTTAATGGGAAAGCACTACCCAATTTCTTGCAGCCATCCTGCAGGCATCCTTTGTGTTCATCCCCATAAATCCTGGGCTACCTTAGTCAAGAGGAATGGGAAACAGGCAAGTGGTGAGCAACAGGACAAACCTGTGTGAAAAGATAAACTCACCTGCAGCTTTGTATGTTTACAGAAAATAAGCTTGAGATTCATTTAATTTCTCTTAGAAGATAGCACAGGTTCAGAGCAAGAGGTTTCCCATAGGCCCCATGCTCTTCTGCTGATCACAGAAGGATATTTACTAAAATAAATGTGTCAGCCTTTTAGAATGGTTTAGCTTTTAGTATTCAAAAACATTTTATCAAATATAAGTATGTTGGTAGAATTTTGTTCGGAAATGTTCATTTTGATAAAAGAGGGCACTTTTTAAATTTAGAAATTAAATAAGTAATTCTCATACTTTCAGAATGCATGCCTTTCTATGATGTGAAAAACAAATGTCATTGATCTATCTTCATTTTAGTGTGGAAAAACACGACTGTATTTATGTTAACATTTCTAGTGAACAATGAAACATTTGAAAATGAACAGTAGCTTTCTTTTTTGAGCAGGACTTGAAATCAATTGGAGGGCAGAATTTTTGTATTAATGTGTCAATGAAGAGTTACTGCTGTAAAACAAAACAAAATGTATATATTTTAAATTATCACCACTACTGGAATATCAAACACTGTTAAAATGCAGCCTTTATTGCTCTTTAAATTTGCCTAAATAAAAAAACAAATTCCATCCCAAAGATATTCAAGGATTAACTAGAGCTTTCCTGCAAGAAATAGTTTTGTGGGTTTATCTGAAATTATGATGGTTAAAATGCAGGACCTTTATGACCTGCTCAATGGCAGGTTTACATTGAAACTGTTATAAATTATTACAGAGGTGAAGCCAATCTAAACAGTCCAACATAAATATATCTGCAGACATACTGGCTAAAACTCTAAACACTGTCTGTATATGAATAAACAGAGCTTTCTAAATCATTTAAGAAAATGTATTTATTCATAAAATCAATAATATTTATTTTTGTGTTTGACAAAAAAGGTCTATTATACCTAACTTATTGGAGCTTGAAAACTTTTTTATGGATTCTTATGTGGTTTTCCTACATCTGATAATGGCTGAGAATTTTAATTTTTAATTATGTGAATGTTTCTAATAGTTTTTGTATTTGACTAATCCTTATCTGTTTAAATTGTTTTTTTATTAAATTTCACAAGTTAAACATTTAAGTAAACATGCTGTACAGAGCTACATTTATTCAGTGCTCTGTCAACCAAAACTTTTATCAGACTGTAAAACAGACATAGGTAATATGGGGAAACAAACCCATATTTGTGTGTTTCTACTTTCATAACAGCAATAAAAATACATATTTCAGTTCATACTATTATAATAAGCAGCATTTGTGGTAGGAAAGGAAATGTGAGATGTTAACACATGACCAGACCCAGGGTATTCCATTTATATGCATGAAACCATACAGGAAAAATTGCAGACTCAAATAAAGTTATGTATAATGACACCATTTGTGTTGTTTCCTAATTTCATACAATATTTAAAATATTATATCACATTAAAATTCCTCCTGCTAGCTTCCCAAGATGACTCCCAAAGTGCTTTGCAAGAGGCAAACTCTGTGTTGCATTAAAGAAAAAAAAACCAACATGTAATTACGTATGCAAAATAGACTCCTGAAAAACTATAAAACTATAGAAAATGAGAGAAAAGCAGTCCTAAGATCTGCTACACTTTGTCTTGCAATTTGTTTAAGAGGAACATGACAGAAATACAAAGGCAGCTGTGAAATAATGTAATGCCAATTTATTTCCATTTACAAACTGAGTTAAATCCAGAAGCCTGAGATTTTGTGTGGTCTTTGAAATTCCTATTGTTCATTTCTTAATTATTGCAAATTTGTGTTCTCTTTCCTTGTTTACTGTATAAATACCCTGTAACTTTATCCAATAATCATAGCTGTGGCATTTCTATACCACTTTACTACTTATCTCCAGAACGTCCTTCAGAAAGTTCCCCCTTGTACCTGCTGTACTTTATGAAACAAAGAAAATAAAAAGAAAATAATGCAACCTTTTTATTCTGAAAATAACACAATTGTAGATTTCAATCCTTCATGTCCCATATATTTCCAAGATCTCAGCTATACTCATCTGCTTTACCATGAGGTGCTTACAATAGCTATACATTTTCAGAGTGCTAACAGGAACTGGGAGCTCTATTCTTGCAGCTTCCATATATTGCCTTTGGTTGTTCCCATTGGGGAACTCCCCACTGATGCTGTTGAATGTTTGTGGGGAAAAGAGTTTGATTCAGTCTTAAAAGAATTAACTAGGGAGTTTTCCATGTTCTGCTGGATGGCCAGGAAAGGTCTGAGGAAGGTAATAGCTCTTTTGGGTCAAAGCTGCAACCCCTGAAGAGCTGCTGGATAAAGTGTGTTTGGGGTCAGATTTCCTTTGATAAAGTAGAGCAGTTACAGGTAAGCTGTAAGACTGAGAGAGCAGGAAAGAAGTGTTTTAAACAGGAAAGGATCCCTCCCCTCCAGCCTGCAGAGTCTGGATCCTGGTCTGAACATCCTACCTGCAGAAGTCTCGTGTCTCTACCCAGGTCCCTCAGCCAGGGTGGTTGGTCTGGGAGAGCCCCAAAACATGGACACAGAGGCAGAGCTGGCACCACTGCTTCCCAAACTTCCTGCTCTACCTGGAACTGCCACATGCGGCCCTTGAATTTGATAAAATGATTAAATAAAATTGTGATTACAGTGGATCTTTGCCAGCCCACAATCTCTGGAAGCATCAGCAAACCAGGACAGTCAGCTGTTTCACACGTTTAACAGGAGGCAGCTCATTTTGGCTTCAGACAAAACCTCTGTGATGGGAAGCGGCCGCTTTCCACACACGGGCCAGCAGCAAGGGAGGGATGGTCCTGCTTTCGGCAGGTTTGATAAGTGGGGTGCTGAGCCAGGAGTCACTGCTGCCTTCCCTCGCTACTGTAAGCCTGGCTTCCCCAGGAAGCTGCCTTCTGAGATAGCACTGGCTGGAGAGGAAAAAACTGACAGCACTACTGT